>NC_086375.1:17308659-17908659 GCF_036588685.1 Mytilus trossulus
GACGGAAAAATACACGATAACTGCAATCTAGTGAGTTTTATATTTGCCACCTAATGTTTATTAGACATAAATCGATTTCATAAACGGTGGTCTATAAAAGTGCACGAGATCCTGCTTTCATTTTACTTGATCGCAGCCGTACCCGTGAATTTCGTGCAAAAAGTGTCTTTTGCAAAATCAAAACACGAAATCGGACTCTGCATGCCGATTCCATTGAAGATCTGTTTCAAGATCGCGCATTCAATTTACGCCTTATATTTCTACATCGAAACGAGTGTGGTTGATCTGATCAGATATACAAAAGATGTAATATATATAGTGACTGCATTTTATTTCTCATTTCAGGAAGAAGAAAAAAGTATTTGCAAAGATATCTTATATTTGTTGATCGAAAACTTGTGCTGACTTTGACATTGCCGTGTGAATACGGATCGCTATTTAGAAATCGCCTGCCGAAATTCCTCGGTCATGCTACTGCAAAAAGTCTTCCGACCACGACGAGACTCGAACTCGCAATCTTCTGATTCGAAGTCAGACGCCTTATCCATTAGGCCACGCGGTCTTAGCAATACATTCGGGCAAAATAGAACTTAAACATCGCAAATCTGGATAGTGGCATTTTGCCTTCTCTCTGAATAATCTGCTCTTGACGTAATCAAAAATGGTCAAGAAACACAATACAAAATGTGCTAGCCTTATGAATCGAATTCGAACGTATATCGTATATATATGCTTTATAATACATTTACATTATTACTGGGCTCGATATTAACAATGAAACATTTCTGAGATTTTGGCGCCAACATTGTTTTCACACTAAAGGTGACAGAATTTGTGGCTTTTCAATATAAAATCAATGGAACTGATAAAATAGTTTTGCATTTGTTCTTTAGATGTAACAAATAGCATGGCAAACAGGTTGACGCAAAAATAACTATCGCACTAATTAACCGCTTCTTACAAACGACACCATTTCTTTACAATTGGTATACATCTGCCCGGCTAGCTCAGTCGGTAGAGCACGAGACTCTTAATCTCGGGGTCGTGGGTTCGAGCCCCACGTTGGGCGTTAATTTTTATTGTATCGTTTGACAATTTGTAGAAGACGGAAAAATACACGAAACTGCAATCTAGTGAGTTTTATATTTGCCACCTAATGTTTATTAGACATAAATCGATTTCATAAACGGTGGTCTATAAAAGTGCACGAGATCCTGCTTTCATTTTACTTGATCGCAGCCGTACCCGTGAATTTCGTGCAAAAAGTGTCTTTTGCAAAATCAAAACACGAAATCGGACTCTGCATGCCGATTCCATTGAAGATCTGTTTCAAGATCGCGCATTCAATTTACGCCTTATATTTCTACATCGAAACGAGTGTGGTTGATCTGATCAGATATACAAAAGATGTAAATATATATAGTGACTGCATTTTATTTCTCATTTCAGGAAGAAGAAAAAAGTATTTGCAAAGATATCTTATATTTGTTGATCGAAACTTGTGCTGACTTTGACATTGCCGTGTGAATACGGATCGCTATTTAGAAATCGCCTGCCGAAATTCCTCGGTCATGCTACTGCAAAAAGTCTTCGACCACGACGAGACTCGAACTCGCAATCTTCTGATTCGAAGTCAGACGCCTTATCCATTAGGCCACGCGGTCTTAGCAATACATTCGGGCAAAATAGAACTTAAACATCGCAAATCTGGATAGTGGCATTTTGCCTTCTCTCTGGAATAATCTGCTCTTGACGTAATCAAAAATGGTCAAGAAACACAATACAAAATGTGCTAGCCTTATGAATCGAATTCGAACGTATATCGTATATATATGCTTTATAATACATTTACATTATTACTGGCTCGATATTAACAATGAAAACATTTCTGAGATTTTGGCGCCAACATTGTTTTCACACTAAAGGTGACAGAATTTGTGGCTTTTCAATATAAAATCAATGGAACTGATAAAATAGTTTTGCATTTGTTCTTTAGATGTAACAAATAGCCATGGGCAAACAGGTTGACGCAAAAATAACTATCGCACTAATTAACCGCTTCTTACAAACGACACCCATTTCTTTACAATTGGTATACATCTGCCGGCTAGCTCAGTCGGTAGAGCACGAGACTCTTAATCTCGGGGTCGTGGGTTCGAGCCCCACGTTGGGCGGTTAATTTTTATTGTATCGTTTGACAATTTGTAGAAGACGGAAAAATACACGATAACTGCAATCTAGTGAGTTTTATATTTGCCACCTAATGTTTATTAGACATAAATCGATTTCATAAACGGTGGTCTATAAAAGTGCACGAGATCCTGCTTTCATTTTACTTGATCGCAGCCGTACCCGTGAATTTCGTGCAAAAAGTGTCTTTTGCAAAATCAAAACACGAATCGGACTCTGCATGCGATTCCATTGAAGATCTGTTTCAAGATCGCGCATTCAATTTACGCCTTATTTTTCTACATCGAACGAGTGTGGTTGATCTGATCAGATATACAAAAGATGTAAATATATATAGTGACTGCATTTTATTTCTCATTTCAGGAAGAAGAAAAAAGTATTTGCAAAGATATCTTATATTTGTTGATCGAAAACTTGTGCTGACTTTGACATTGCCGTGTGAATACGGATCGCTATTTAGAAATCGCCTGCCGAAATTCCTCGGTCATGCTACTGCAAAAAGTCTTCGACCACGACGAGACTCGAACTCGCAATCTTCTGATTCGAAGTCAGACGCCTTATCCATTAGCCACGCGGTCTTAGCAATACATTCGGGCAAAATAGAACTTAAACATCGCAAATCTGGATAGTGGCATTTTGCCTTCTCTCTGAATAATCTGCTCTTGACGTAATCAAAAATGGTCAAGAAACACAATACAAAATGTGCTAGCCTTATGATCGAATTCGAACGTATATCGTATATATATGCTTTATAATACATTTACATTATTACTGGGCTCGATATTAACAATGAAACATTTCTGAGATTTTGGCGCCAACATTGTTTTCACACTAAAGGTGACAGAATTTGTGGCTTTTCAATATAAAATCAATGGAACTGATAAAATAGGTTTTGCATTTGTTCTTTAGATGTAACAAATAGCCATGGGCAAACAGGTTGACGCAAAAATAACTATCGCACTAATTAACCGCTTCTTACAAACGACACCCATTTCTTTACAATTGGTATACATCTGCCCGGCTAGCTCAGTCGGTAGAGCACGAGACTCTTAATCTCGGGGTCGTGGTTCGAGCCCCACGTTGGGCGGTTAATTTTTATTGTATCGTTTGACAATTTGTAGAAGACGGAAAAATACACGATAACTGCAATCTAGTGAGTTTTATATTTGCCACCTAATGTTTATTAGACATAAATCGATTTCATAAACGGTGGTCTATAAAAGTGCACGAGATCCTGCTTTCATTTACTTGATCGCAGCCGTACCCGTGAATTTCGTGCAAAAGTGTCTTTGCAAAATCAAAACACGAAATCGGACTCTGCATGCCGATTCCATTGAAGATCTGTTTCAAGATCGCGCATTCAATTTACGCCTTATATTTCTACATCGAACGAGTGTGGTTGATCTGATCAGATATACAAAAGATGTAAATATATATAGTGACTGCATTTTATTTCTCATTTCAGGAAGAAGAAAAAGTATTTGCAAAGATATCTTATATTTGTTGATCGAAAACTTGTGCTGACTTTGACATTGCCGTGTGAATACGGATCGCTATTTAGAAATCGCCTGCCGAAATTCCTCGGTCATGCTACTGCAAAAAGTCTTCGACCACGACGAGACTCGAACTCGCAATCTTCTGATTCGAAGTCAGACGCCTTATCCATTAGGCCACGCGGTCTTAGCAATACATTCGGGCAAAATAGAACTTAAACATCGCAAATCTGGATAGTGGCATTTTGCCTTCTCTCTGAATAATCTGCTCTTGACGTAATCAAAAATGGTCAAGAAACACAATACAAAATGTGCTAGCCTTATGAATCGAATTCGAACGTATATCGTATATATATGCTTTATAATACATTTACATTATTACTGGGCTCGATATTAACAATGAAACATTTCTGAGATTTTGGCGCCAACATTGTTTTCACACTAAAGGTGACAGAATTTGTGGCTTTTCAATATAAAATCAATGGAACTGATAAAATAGTTTTGCATTTGTTCTTTAGATGTAACAAATAGCCATGGGCAAACAGGTTGACGCAAAAATAACTATCGCACTAATTAACCGCTTCTTACAAACGACACCCATTTCTTTACAATTGGTATACATCTGCCCGGCTAGCTCAGTCGGTAGAGCACGAGACTCTTAATCTCGGGTCGTGGGTTCGAGCCCCACGTTGGGCGGTTAATTTTTATTGTATCGTTTGACAATTTGTAGAAGACGGAAAAATACACGATAACTGCAATCTAGTGAGTTTTATATTTGCCACCTAATGTTTATTAGACATAAATCGATTTCATAAACGGTGGTCTATAAAAGTGCACGAGATCCTGCTTTCATTTTACTTGATCGCAGCCGTACCCGTGAATTTCGTGCAAAAAGTGTCTTTTGCAAAATCAAAACACGAAATCGGACTCTGCATGCCGATTCCATTGAAGATCTGTTTCAAGATCGCGCATTCAATTTACGCCTTATATTTCTACATCGAACGAGTGTGGTTGATCTGATCAGATATACAAAAGATGTAAATATATATAGTGACTGCATTTTATTTCTCATTTCAGGAAGAAGAAAAAAGTATTTGCAAAGATATCTTATATTTGTTGATCGAAAACTTGTGCTGACTTTGACATTGCCGTGTGAATACGGATCGCTATTTAGAAATCGCCTGCCGAAATTCCTCGGTCATGCTACTGCAAAAAGTCTTCGACCACGACGAGACTCGAACTCGCAATCTTCTGATTCGAAGTCAGACGCCTTATCCATTAGGCCACGCGGTCTTAGCAATACATTCGGGCAAAATAGAACTTAAACATCGCAAATCTGGATAGTGGCATTTTGCCTTCTCTCTGAATAATCTGCTCTTGACGTAATCAAAAATGGTCAAGAAACACAATACAAAATGTGCTAGCCTTATGAATCGATTCGAACGTATATCGTATATATATGCTTTATAATACATTTACATTATTACTGGGCTCGATATTAACAATGAAACATTTCTGAGATTTTGGCGCCAACATTGTTTCACACTAAAGGTGACAGAATTTGTGGCTTTTCAATATAAAATCAATGGAACTGATAAAATAGTTTTGCATTTTGTTCTTTAGATGTAACAAATAGCCATGGGCAAACAGGTTGACGCAAAAATAACTATCGCACTAATTAACCGCTTCTTACAAACGACACCCATTTCTTTACAATTGGTATACATCTGCCCGGCTAGCTCAGTCGGTAGAGCCGAGACTCTTAATCTCGGGGTCGTGGGTTCGAGCCCCACGTTGGGCGGTTAATTTTTATTGTATCGTTTGACAATTTGTAGAAGACGGAAAAATACACGATAACTGCAATCTAGTGAGTTTTATATTTGCCACCTAATGTTTATTAGACATAAATCGATTTCATAAACGGTGGTCTATAAAAGTGCACGAGATCCTGCTTTCATTTTACTTGATCGCAGCCGTACCCGTGAATTTCGTGCAAAAAGTGTCTTTTGCAAAATCAAAACACGAAATCGGACTCTGCAATGCCGATTCCATTGAAGATCTGTTTCAAGATCGCGCATTCAATTTACGCCTTATATTTCTACATCGAAACGAGTGTGGTTGATCTGATCAGATATACAAAAGATGTAAATATATATAGTGACTGCATTTTATTTCTCATTTCAGGAAGAAGAAAAAAGTATTTGCAAAGATATCTTATATTTGTTGATCGAAAACTTGTGCTGACTTTGACATTGCCGTGTGAATACGGATCGCTATTTAGAAATCGCCTGCCGAAATTCCTCGGTCATGCTACTGCAAAAAGTCTTCGACCACGACGAGACTCGAACTCGCAATCTTCTGATTCGAAGTCAGACGCCTTATCCATTAGGCCACGCGGTCTTAGCAATACATTCGGGCAAAATAGAACTTAAACATCGCAAATCTGGATAGTGGCATTTTGCCTTCTCTCTGAATAATCTGCTCTTGACGTAATCAAAAATGGTCAAGAAACACAATACAAAATGTGCTAGCCTTATGAATCGAATTCGAACGTATATCGTATATATATGCTTTATAATACATTTACATTATTACTGGGCTCGATATTAACAATGAAACATTTCTGAGATTTTGGCGCCAACATTGTTTTCACACTAAAGGTGACAGAATTTGTGGCTTTTCAATATAAAATCAATGGAACTGATAAAATAGTTTTGCATTTGTTCTTTAGATGTAACAAATAGCCATGGGCAAACAGGTTGACGCAAAATAACTATCGCACTAATTAACCGCTTCTTACAAACGACACCCATTTCTTTACAATTGGTATACATCTGCCCGGCTAGCTCAGTCGGTAGAGCACGAGACTCTTAATCTCGGGGTCGTGGGTTCGAGCCCCACGTTGGGCGGTTAATTTTATTGTATCGTTTGACAATTTGTAGAAGACGGAAAAATACACGATAACTGCAATCTAGTGAGTTTTATATTTGCCACCTAATGTTTATTAGACATAAATCGATTTCATAAACGGTGGTCTATAAAAGTGCACGAGATCCTGCTTTCATTTTACTTGATCGCAGCCGTACCCGTGAATTTCGTGCAAAAAGTGTCTTTTGCAAAATCAAAACACGAATCGGACTCTGCATGCCGATTCCATTGAAGATCTGTTTCAAGATCGCGCATTCAATTTACGCCTTATATTTCTACATCGAAACGAGTGTGGTTGATCTGATCAGATATACAAAAGATGTAAATATATATAGTGACTGCATTTTATTTCTCATTTCAGGAAGAAGAAAAAAGTATTTGCAAAGATATCTTATATTTGTTGATCGAAAACTTGTGCTGACTTTGACATTGCCGTGTGAATACGGATCGCTATTTAGAAATCGCCTGCCGAAATTCCTCGGGTCATGGCTACTGCAAAAAGTCTTCGACCACGACGAGACTCGAACTCGCAATCTTCTGATTCGAAGTCAGACGCCTTATCCATTAGGCCACGCGGTCTTAGCAATACATTCGGGCAAAATAGAACTTAAACATCGCAAATCTGGATAGTGGCATTTTGCCTTCTCTCTGACTAATCTGCTCTTGACGTAATCAAAAATGGTCAAGAAACACAATACAAAATGTGCTAGCCTTATGAATCGAATTCGAACGTATATCGTATATATATGCTTTATAATACATTTACATTATTACTGGGCTCGATATTAACAATGAAACATTTCTGAGATTTTGGCGCCAACATTGTTTTCACACTAAAGGTGACAGAATTTGTGGCTTTTCAATATAAAATCAATGGAACTGATAAAATAGTTTTGCATTTGTTCTTTAGATGTAACAAATAGCCATGGGCAAACAGGTTGACGCAAAAATAACTATCGCACTAATTAACCGCTTCTTACAAACGACACCCATTTCTTTACAATTGGTATACATCTGCCCGGCTAGCTCAGTCGGTAGAGCACGAGACTCTTAATCTCGGGGTCGTGGGTTCGAGCCCCACGTTGGGCGGTTAATTTTTATTGTATCGTTTGACAATTTGTAGAAGACGGAAAAATACACGATAACTGCAATCTAGTGAGTTTTATATTTGCCACCTAATGTTTATTAGACATAAATCGATTTCATAAACGGTGGTCTATAAAAGTGCACGAGATCCTGCTTTCATTTTACTTGATCGCAGCCGTACCCGTGAATTTCGTGCAAAAAGTGTCTTTTGCAAAATCAAAACACGAAATCGGACTCTGCATGCCGATTCCATTGAAGATCTGTTTCAAGATCGCGCATTCAATTTACGCCTTATATTTCTACATCGAAACGAGTGTGGTTGATCTGATCAGATATACAAAAGATGTAAATATATATAGTGACTGCATTTTATTTCTCATTTCAGGAAGAAGAAAAAAGTATTTGCAAAGATATCTTATATTTGTTGATCGAAAACTTGTGCTGACTTTGACATTGCCGTGTGAATACGGATCGCTATTTAGAAATCGCCTGCCGAAATTCCTCGGTCATGCTACTGCAAAAAGTCTTCGACCACGACGAGACTCGAACTCGCAATCTTCTGATTCGAAGTCAGACGCCTTATCCATTAGGCCACGCGGTCTTAGCAATACATTCGGGCAAAATAGAACTTAAACATCGCAAATCTGGATAGTGGCATTTTGCCTTCTCTCTGAATAATCTGCTCTTGACGTAATCAAAAATGGTCAAGAAACACAATACAAAATGTGCTAGCCTTATGAATCGAATTCGAACGTATATCGTATATATATGCTTTATAATACATTTACATTATTACTGGGCTCGATATTAACAATGAAACATTTCTGAGATTTTGGCGCCAACATTGTTTTCACACTAAAGGTGACAGAATTTGTGGCTTTTCAATATAAAATCAATGGAACTGATAAAATAGTTTTGCATTTGTTCTTTAGATGTAACAAATAGCCATGGGCAAACAGGTTGACGCAAAAATAACTATCGCACTAATTAACCGCTTCTTACAAACGACACCCATTTCTTTACAATTGGTATACATCTGCCCGGCTAGCTCAGTCGGTAGAGCACGAGACTCTTAATCTCGGGGTCGTGGGTTCGAGCCCCACGTTGGGCGGTTAATTTTTATTGTATCGTTTGACAATTTGTAGAAGACGGAAAAATACACGATAACTGCAATCTAGTGAGTTTTATATTTGCCACCTAATGTTTATTAGACATAAATCGATTTCATAAACGGTGGTCTATAAAAGTGCACGAGATCCTGCTTTCATTTTACTTGATCGCAGCCGTACCCGTGAATTTCGTGCAAAAAGTGTCTTTTGCAAAATCAAAACACGAAATCGGACTCTGCATGCCGATTCCATTGAAGATCTGTTTCAAGATCGCGCATTCAATTTACGCCTTATATTTCTACATCGAAACGAGTGTGGTTGATCTGATCAGATATACAAAAGATGTAAATATATATAGTGACTGCATTTTATTTCTCATTTCAGGAAGAAGAAAAAAGTATTTGCAAAGATATCTTATATTTGTTGATCGAAAACTTGTGCTGACTTTGACATTGCCGTGTGAATACGGATCGCTATTTAGAAATCGCCTGCCGAAATTCCTCGGTCATGCTACTGCAAAAAGTCTTCGACCACGACGAGACTCGAACTCGCAATCTTCTGATTCGAAGTCAGACGCCTTATCCATTAGGCCACGCGGTCTTAGCAATACATTCGGGCAAAATAGAACTTAAACATCGCAAATCTGGATAGTGGCATTTTGCCTTCTCTCTGAATAATCTGCTCTTGACGTAATCAAAAATGGTCAAGAAACACAATACAAAATGTGCTAGCCTTATGAATCGAATTCGAACGTATATCGTATATATATGCTTTATAATACATTTACATTATTACTGGGCTCGATATTAACAATGAAACATTTCTGAGATTTTGGCGCCAACATTGTTTTCACACTAAAGGTGACAGAATTTGTGGCTTTTCAATATAAAATCAATGGAACTGATAAAATAGTTTTGCATTTGTTCTTTAGATGTAACAAATAGCCATGGGCAAACAGGTTGACGCAAAAATAACTATCGCACTAATTAACCGCTTCTTACAAACGACACCCATTTCTTTACAATTGGTATACATCTGCCCGGCTAGCTCAGTCGGTAGAGCACGAGACTCTTAATCTCGGGGTCGTGGGTTCGAGCCCCACGTTGGGCGGTTAATTTTTATTGTATCGTTTGACAATTTGTAGAAGACGGAAAAATACACGATAACTGCAATCTAGTGAGTTTTATATTTGCCACCTAATGTTTATTAGACATAAATCGATTTCATAAACGGTGGTCTATAAAAGTGCACGAGATCCTGCTTTCATTTTACTTGATCGCAGCCGTACCCGTGAATTTCGTGCAAAAAGTGTCTTTTGCAAAATCAAAACACGAAATCGGACTCTGCATGCCGATTCCATTGAAGATCTGTTTCAAGATCGCGCATTCAATTTACGCCTTATATTTCTACATCGAAACGAGTGTGGTTGATCTGATCAGATATACAAAAGATGTAAATATATATAGTGACTGCATTTTATTTCTCATTTCAGGAAGAAGAAAAAAGTATTTGCAAAGATATCTTATATTTGTTGATCGAAAACTTGTGCTGACTTTGACATTGCCGTGTGAATACGGATCGCTATTTAGAAATCGCCTGCCGAAATTCCTCGGTCATGCTACTGCAAAAAGTCTTCGACCACGACGAGACTCGAACTCGCAATCTTCTGATTCGAAGTCAGACGCCTTATCCATTAGGCCACGCGGTCTTAGCAATACATTCGGGCAAAATAGAACTTAAACATCGCAAATCTGGATAGTGGCATTTTGCCTTCTCTCTGAATAATCTGCTCTTGACGTAATCAAAAATGGTCAAGAAACACAATACAAAATGTGCTAGCCTTATGAATCGAATTCGAACGTATATCGTATATATATGCTTTATAATACATTTACATTATTACTGGGCTCGATATTAACAATGAAACATTTCTGAGATTTTGGCGCCAACATTGTTTTCACACTAAAGGTGACAGAATTTGTGGCTTTTCAATATAAAATCAATGGAACTGATAAAATAGTTTTGCATTTGTTCTTTAGATGTAACAAATAGCCATGGGCAAACAGGTTGACGCAAAAATAACTATCGCACTAATTAACCGCTTCTTACAAACGACACCCATTTCTTTACAATTGGTATACATCTGCCCGGCTAGCTCAGTCGGTAGAGCACGAGACTCTTAATCTCGGGGTCGTGGGTTCGAGCCCCACGTTGGGCGGTTAATTTTTATTGTATCGTTTGACAATTTGTAGAAGACGGAAAAATACACGATAACTGCAATCTAGTGAGTTTTATATTTGCCACCTAATGTTTATTAGACATAAATCGATTTCATAAACGGTGGTCTATAAAAGTGCACGAGATCCTGCTTTCATTTTACTTGATCGCAGCCGTACCCGTGAATTTCGTGCAAAAAGTGTCTTTTGCAAAATCAAAACACGAAATCGGACTCTGCATGCCGATTCCATTGAAGATCTGTTTCAAGATCGCGCATTCAATTTACGCCTTATATTTCTACATCGAAACGAGTGTGGTTGATCTGATCAGATATACAAAAGATGTAAATATATATAGTGACTGCATTTTATTTCTCATTTCAGGAAGAAGAAAAAAGTATTTGCAAAGATATCTTATATTTGTTGATCGAAAACTTGTGCTGACTTTGACATTGCCGTGTGAATACGGATCGCTATTTAGAAATCGCCTGCCGAAATTCCTCGGTCATGCTACTGCAAAAAGTCTTCGACCACGACGAGACTCGAACTCGCAATCTTCTGATTCGAAGTCAGACGCCTTATCCATTAGGCCACGCGGTCTTAGCAATACATTCGGGCAAAATAGAACTTAAACATCGCAAATCTGGATAGTGGCATTTTGCCTTCTCTCTGAATAATCTGCTCTTGACGTAATCAAAAATGGTCAAGAAACACAATACAAAATGTGCTAGCCTTATGAATCGAATTCGAACGTATATCGTATATATATGCTTTATAATACATTTACATTATTACTGGGCTCGATATTAACAATGAAACATTTCTGAGATTTTGGCGCCAACATTGTTTTCACACTAAAGGTGACAGAATTTGTGGCTTTTCAATATAAAATCAATGGAACTGATAAAATAGTTTTGCATTTGTTCTTTAGATGTAACAAATAGCCATGGGCAAACAGGTTGACGCAAAAATAACTATCGCACTAATTAACCGCTTCTTACAAACGACACCCATTTCTTTACAATTGGTATACATCTGCCCGGCTAGCTCAGTCGGTAGAGCACGAGACTCTTAATCTCGGGGTCGTGGGTTCGAGCCCCACGTTGGGCGGTTAATTTTTATTGTATCGTTTGACAATTTGTAGAAGACGGAAAAATACACGATAACTGCAATCTAGTGAGTTTTATATTTGCCACCTAATGTTTATTAGACATAAATCGATTTCATAAACGGTGGTCTATAAAAGTGCACGAGATCCTGCTTTCATTTTACTTGATCGCAGCCGTACCCGTGAATTTCGTGCAAAAAGTGTCTTTTGCAAAATCAAAACACGAAATCGGACTCTGCATGCCGATTCCATTGAAGATCTGTTTCAAGATCGCGCATTCAATTTACGCCTTATATTTCTACATCGAAACGAGTGTGGTTGATCTGATCAGATATACAAAAGATGTAAATATATATAGTGACTGCATTTTATTTCTCATTTCAGGAAGAAGAAAAAAGTATTTGCAAAGATATCTTATATTTGTTGATCGAAAACTTGTGCTGACTTTGACATTGCCGTGTGAATACGGATCGCTATTTAGAAATCGCCTGCCGAAATTCCTCGGTCATGCTACTGCAAAAAGTCTTCGACCACGACGAGACTCGAACTCGCAATCTTCTGATTCGAAGTCAGACGCCTTATCCATTAGGCCACGCGGTCTTAGCAATACATTCGGGCAAAATAGAACTTAAACATCGCAAATCTGGATAGTGGCATTTTGCCTTCTCTCTGAATAATCTGCTCTTGACGTAATCAAAAATGGTCAAGAAACACAATACAAAATGTGCTAGCCTTATGAATCGAATTCGAACGTATATCGTATATATATGCTTTATAATACATTTACATTATTACTGGGCTCGATATTAACAATGAAACATTTCTGAGATTTTGGCGCCAACATTGTTTTCACACTAAAGGTGACAGAATTTGTGGCTTTTCAATATAAAATCAATGGAACTGATAAAATAGTTTTGCATTTGTTCTTTAGATGTAACAAATAGCCATGGGCAAACAGGTTGACGCAAAAATAACTATCGCACTAATTAACCGCTTCTTACAAACGACACCCATTTCTTTACAATTGGTATACATCTGCCCGGCTAGCTCAGTCGGTAGAGCACGAGACTCTTAATCTCGGGGTCGTGGGTTCGAGCCCCACGTTGGGCGGTTAATTTTTATTGTATCGTTTGACAATTTGTAGAAGACGGAAAAATACACGATAACTGCAATCTAGTGAGTTTTATATTTGCCACCTAATGTTTATTAGACATAAATCGATTTCATAAACGGTGGTCTATAAAAGTGCACGAGATCCTGCTTTCATTTTACTTGATCGCAGCCGTACCCGTGAATTTCGTGCAAAAAGTGTCTTTTGCAAAATCAAAACACGAAATCGGACTCTGCATGCCGATTCCATTGAAGATCTGTTTCAAGATCGCGCATTCAATTTACGCCTTATATTTCTACATCGAAACGAGTGTGGTTGATCTGATCAGATATACAAAAGATGTAAATATATATAGTGACTGCATTTTATTTCTCATTTCAGGAAGAAGAAAAAAGTATTTGCAAAGATATCTTATATTTGTTGATCGAAAACTTGTGCTGACTTTGACATTGCCGTGTGAATACGGATCGCTATTTAGAAATCGCCTGCCGAAATTCCTCGGTCATGCTACTGCAAAAAGTCTTCGACCACGACGAGACTCGAACTCGCAATCTTCTGATTCGAAGTCAGACGCCTTATCCATTAGGCCACGCGGTCTTAGCAATACATTCGGGCAAAATAGAACTTAAACATCGCAAATCTGGATAGTGGCATTTTGCCTTCTCTCTGAATAATCTGCTCTTGACGTAATCAAAAATGGTCAAGAAACACAATACAAAATGTGCTAGCCTTATGAATCGAATTCGAACGTATATCGTATATATATGCTTTATAATACATTTACATTATTACTGGGCTCGATATTAACAATGAAACATTTCTGAGATTTTGGCGCCAACATTGTTTTCACACTAAAGGTGACAGAATTTGTGGCTTTTCAATATAAAATCAATGGAACTGATAAAATAGTTTTGCATTTGTTCTTTAGATGTAACAAATAGCCATGGGCAAACAGGTTGACGCAAAAATAACTATCGCACTAATTAACCGCTTCTTACAAACGACACCCATTTCTTTACAATTGGTATACATCTGCCCGGCTAGCTCAGTCGGTAGAGCACGAGACTCTTAATCTCGGGGTCGTGGGTTCGAGCCCCACGTTGGGCGGTTAATTTTTATTGTATCGTTTGACAATTTGTAGAAGACGGAAAAATACACGATAACTGCAATCTAGTGAGTTTTATATTTGCCACCTAATGTTTATTAGACATAAATCGATTTCATAAACGGTGGTCTATAAAAGTGCACGAGATCCTGCTTTCATTTTACTTGATCGCAGCCGTACCCGTGAATTTCGTGCAAAAAGTGTCTTTTGCAAAATCAAAACACGAAATCGGACTCTGCATGCCGATTCCATTGAAGATCTGTTTCAAGATCGCGCATTCAATTTACGCCTTATATTTCTACATCGAAACGAGTGTGGTTGATCTGATCAGATATACAAAAGATGTAAATATATATAGTGACTGCATTTTATTTCTCATTTCAGGAAGAAGAAAAAAGTATTTGCAAAGATATCTTATATTTGTTGATCGAAAACTTGTGCTGACTTTGACATTGCCGTGTGAATACGGATCGCTATTTAGAAATCGCCTGCCGAAATTCCTCGGTCATGCTACTGCAAAAAGTCTTCGACCACGACGAGACTCGAACTCGCAATCTTCTGATTCGAAGTCAGACGCCTTATCCATTAGGCCACGCGGTCTTAGCAATACATTCGGGCAAAATAGAACTTAAACATCGCAAATCTGGATAGTGGCATTTTGCCTTCTCTCTGAATAATCTGCTCTTGACGTAATCAAAAATGGTCAAGAAACACAATACAAAATGTGCTAGCCTTATGAATCGAATTCGAACGTATATCGTATATATATGCTTTATAATACATTTACATTATTACTGGGCTCGATATTAACAATGAAACATTTCTGAGATTTTGGCGCCAACATTGTTTTCACACTAAAGGTGACAGAATTTGTGGCTTTTCAATATAAAATCAATGGAACTGATAAAATAGTTTTGCATTTGTTCTTTAGATGTAACAAATAGCCATGGGCAAACAGGTTGACGCAAAAATAACTATCGCACTAATTAACCGCTTCTTACAAACGACACCCATTTCTTTACAATTGGTATACATCTGCCCGGCTAGCTCAGTCGGTAGAGCACGAGACTCTTAATCTCGGGGTCGTGGGTTCGAGCCCCACGTTGGGCGGTTAATTTTTATTGTATCGTTTGACAATTTGTAGAAGACGGAAAAATACACGATAACTGCAATCTAGTGAGTTTTATATTTGCCACCTAATGTTTATTAGACATAAATCGATTTCATAAACGGTGGTCTATAAAAGTGCACGAGATCCTGCTTTCATTTTACTTGATCGCAGCCGTACCCGTGAATTTCGTGCAAAAAGTGTCTTTTGCAAAATCAAAACACGAAATCGGACTCTGCATGCCGATTCCATTGAAGATCTGTTTCAAGATCGCGCATTCAATTTACGCCTTATATTTCTACATCGAAACGAGTGTGGTTGATCTGATCAGATATACAAAAGATGTAAATATATATAGTGACTGCATTTTATTTCTCATTTCAGGAAGAAGAAAAAAGTATTTGCAAAGATATCTTATATTTGTTGATCGAAAACTTGTGCTGACTTTGACATTGCCGTGTGAATACGGATCGCTATTTAGAAATCGCCTGCCGAAATTCCTCGGTCATGCTACTGCAAAAAGTCTTCGACCACGACGAGACTCGAACTCGCAATCTTCTGATTCGAAGTCAGACGCCTTATCCATTAGGCCACGCGGTCTTAGCAATACATTCGGGCAAAATAGAACTTAAACATCGCAAATCTGGATAGTGGCATTTTGCCTTCTCTCTGAATAATCTGCTCTTGACGTAATCAAAAATGGTCAAGAAACACAATACAAAATGTGCTAGCCTTATGAATCGAATTCGAACGTATATCGTATATATATGCTTTATAATACATTTACATTATTACTGGGCTCGATATTAACAATGAAACATTTCTGAGATTTTGGCGCCAACATTGTTTTCACACTAAAGGTGACAGAATTTGTGGCTTTTCAATATAAAATCAATGGAACTGATAAAATAGTTTTGCATTTGTTCTTTAGATGTAACAAATAGCCATGGGCAAACAGGTTGACGCAAAAATAACTATCGCACTAATTAACCGCTTCTTACAAACGACACCCATTTCTTTACAATTGGTATACATCTGCCCGGCTAGCTCAGTCGGTAGAGCACGAGACTCTTAATCTCGGGGTCGTGGGTTCGAGCCCCACGTTGGGCGGTTAATTTTTATTGTATCGTTTGACAATTTGTAGAAGACGGAAAAATACACGATAACTGCAATCTAGTGAGTTTTATATTTGCCACCTAATGTTTATTAGACATAAATCGATTTCATAAACGGTGGTCTATAAAAGTGCACGAGATCCTGCTTTCATTTTACTTGATCGCAGCCGTACCCGTGAATTTCGTGCAAAAAGTGTCTTTTGCAAAATCAAAACACGAAATCGGACTCTGCATGCCGATTCCATTGAAGATCTGTTTCAAGATCGCGCATTCAATTTACGCCTTATATTTCTACATCGAAACGAGTGTGGTTGATCTGATCAGATATACAAAAGATGTAAATATATATAGTGACTGCATTTTATTTCTCATTTCAGGAAGAAGAAAAAAGTATTTGCAAAGATATCTTATATTTGTTGATCGAAAACTTGTGCTGACTTTGACATTGCCGTGTGAATACGGATCGCTATTTAGAAATCGCCTGCCGAAATTCCTCGGTCATGCTACTGCAAAAAGTCTTCGACCACGACGAGACTCGAACTCGCAATCTTCTGATTCGAAGTCAGACGCCTTATCCATTAGGCCACGCGGTCTTAGCAATACATTCGGGCAAAATAGAACTTAAACATCGCAAATCTGGATAGTGGCATTTTGCCTTCTCTCTGAATAATCTGCTCTTGACGTAATCAAAAATGGTCAAGAAACACAATACAAAATGTGCTAGCCTTATGAATCGAATTCGAACGTATATCGTATATATATGCTTTATAATACATTTACATTATTACTGGGCTCGATATTAACAATGAAACATTTCTGAGATTTTGGCGCCAACATTGTTTTCACACTAAAGGTGACAGAATTTGTGGCTTTTCAATATAAAATCAATGGAACTGATAAAATAGTTTTGCATTTGTTCTTTAGATGTAACAAATAGCCATGGGCAAACAGGTTGACGCAAAAATAACTATCGCACTAATTAACCGCTTCTTTACAAACGACACCCATTTCTTTACAATTGGTATACATCTGCCCGGCTAGCTCAGTCGGTAGAGCACGAGACTCTTAATCTCGGGGTCGTGGGTTCGAGCCCCACGTTGGGCGGTTAATTTTTATTGTATCGTTTGACAATTTGTAGAAGACGGAAAAATACACGATAACTGCAATCTAGTGAGTTTTATATTTGCCACCTAATGTTTATTAGACATAAATCGATTTCATAAACGGTGGTCTATAAAAGTGCACGAGATCCTGCTTTCATTTTACTTGATCGCAGCCGTACCCGTGAATTTCGTGCAAAAAGTGTCTTTTGCAAAATCAAAACACGAAATCGGACTCTGCATGCCGATTCCATTGAAGATCTGTTTCAAGATCGCGCATTCAATTTACGCCTTATATTTCTACATCGAAACGAGTGTGGTTGATCTGATCAGATATACAAAAGATGTAAATATATATAGTGACTGCATTTTATTTCTCATTTCAGGAAGAAGAAAAAAGTATTTGCAAAGATATCTTATATTTGTTGATCGAAAACTTGTGCTGACTTTGACATTGCCGTGTGAATACGGATCGCTATTTAGAAATCGCCTGCCGAAATTCCTCGGTCATGCTACTGCAAAAAGTCTTCGACCACGACGAGACTCGAACTCGCAATCTTCTGATTCGAAGTCAGACGCCTTATCCATTAGGCCACGCGGTCTTAGCAATACATTCGGGCAAAATAGAACTTAAACATCGCAAATCTGGATAGTGGCATTTTGCCTTCTCTCTGAATAATCTGCTCTTGACGTAATCAAAAATGGTCAAGAAACACAATACAAAATGTGCTAGCCTTATGAATCGAATTCGAACGTATATCGTATATATATGCTTTATAATACATTTACATTATTACTGGGCTCGATATTAACAATGAAACATTTCTGAGATTTTGGCGCCAACATTGTTTTCACACTAAAGGTGACAGAATTTGTGGCTTTTCAATATAAAATCAATGGAACTGATAAAATAGTTTTGCATTTGTTCTTTAGATGTAACAAATAGCCATGGGCAAACAGGTTGACGCAAAAATAACTATCGCACTAATTAATTGTAGAAGACGGAAAAATACACGATAACTGCAATCTAGTGAGTTTTATATTTGCCACCTAATGTTTATTAGACATAAATCGATTTCATAAACGGTGGTCTATAAAAGTGCACGAGATCCTGCTTTCATTTTACTTGATCGCAGCCGTACCCGTGAATTTCGTGCAAAAAGTGTCTTTTGCAAAATCAAAACACGAAATCGGACTCTGCATGCCGATTCCATTGAAGATCTGTTTCAAGATCGCGCATTCAATTTACGCCTTATATTTCTACATCGAAACGAGTGTGGTTGATCTGATCAGATATACAAAAGATGTAAATATATATAGTGACTGCATTTTATTTCTCATTTCAGGAAGAAGAAAAAAGTATTTGCAAAGATATCTTATATTTGTTGACCGAAAACTTGTGCTGACTTTGACATTGCCGTGTGAATACGGATCGCTATTTAGAAATCGCCTGCCGAAATTCCTCGGTCATGCTACTGCAAAAAGTCTTCGACCACGACGAGACTCGAACTCGCAATCTTCTGATTCGAAGTCAGACGCCTTATCCATTAGGCCACGCGGTCTTAGCAATACATTCGGGCAAAATAGAACTTAAACATCGCAAATCTGGATAGTGGCATTTTGCCTTCTCTCTGAATAATCTGCTCTTGACGTAATCAAAAATGGTCAAGAAACACAATACAAAATGTGCTAGCCTTATGAATCGAATTCGAACGTATATCGTATATATATGCTTTATAATACATTTACATTATTACTGGGCTCGATATTAACAATGAAACATTTCTGAGATTTTGGCGCCAACATTGTTTTCACACTAAAGGTGACAGAATTTGTGGCTTTTCAATATAAAATCAATGGAACTGATAAAATAGTTTTGCATTTGTTCTTTAGATGTAACAAATAGCCATGGGCAAACAGGTTGACGCAAAAATAACTATCGCACTAATTAACCGCTTCTTACAAACGACACCCATTTCTTTACAATTGGTATACATCTGCCCGGCTAGCTCAGTCGGTAGAGCACGAGACTCTTAATCTCGGGGTCGTGGGTTCGAGCCCCACGTTGGGCGGTTAATTTTTATTGTATCGTTTGACAATTTGTAGAAGACGGAAAAATACACGATAACTGCAATCTAGTGAGTTTTATATTTGCCACCTAATGTTTATTAGACATAAATCGATTTCATAAACGGTGGTCTATAAAAGTGCACGAGATCCTGCTTTCATTTTACTTGATCGCAGCCGTACCCGTGAATTTCGTGCAAAAAGTGTCTTTTGCAAAATCAAAACACGAAATCGGACTCTGCATGCCGATTCCATTGAAGATCTGTTTCAAGATCGCGCATTCAATTTACGCCTTATATTTCTACATCGAAACGAGTGTGGTTGATCTGATCAGATATACAAAAGATGTAAATATATATAGTGACTGCATTTTATTTCTCATTTCAGGAAGAAGAAAAAAGTATTTGCAAAGATATCTTATATTTGTTGATCGAAAACTTGTGCTGACTTTGACCCTGCTTTGACATTGCCGTGTGAATACGGATCGCTATTTAGAAATCGCCTGCCGAAATTCCTCGGTCATGCTACTGCAAAAAGTCTTCGACCACGACGAGACTCGAACTCGCAATCTTCTGATTCGAAGTCAGACGCCTTATCCATTAGGCCACGCGGTCTTAGCAATACATTCGGGCAAAATAGAACTTAAACATCGCAAATCTGGATAGTGGCATTTTGCCTTCTCTCTGAATAATCTGCTCTTGACGTAATCAAAAATGGTCAAGAAACACAATACAAAATGTGCTAGCCTTATGAATCGAATTCGAACGTATATCGTATATATATGCTTTATAATACATTTACATTATTACTGGGCTCGATATTAACAATGAAACATTTCTGAGATTTTGGCGCCAACATTGTTTTCACACTAAAGGTGACAGAATTTGTGGCTTTTCAATATAAAATCAATGGAACTGATAAAATAGTTTTGCATTTGTTCTTTAGATGTAACAAATAGCCATGGGCAAACAGGTTGACGCAAAAATAACTATCGCACTAATTAACCGCTTCTTACAAACGACACCCATTTCTTTACAATTGGTATACATCTGCCCGGCTAGCTCAGTCGGTAGAGCACGAGACTCTTAATCTCGGGGTCGTGGGTTCGAGCCCCACGTTGGGCGGTTAATTTTTATTGTATCGTTTGACAATTTGTAGAAGACGGAAAAATACACGATAACTGCAATCTAGTGAGTTTTATATTTGCCACCTAATGTTTATTAGACATAAATCGATTTCATAAACGGTGGTCTATAAAAGTGCACGAGATCCTGCTTTCATTTTACTTGATCGCAGCCGTACCCGTGAATTTCGTGCAAAAAGTGTCTTTTGCAAAATCAAAACACGAAATCGGACTCTGCATGCCGATTCCATTGAAGATCTGTTTCAAGATCGCGCATTCAATTTACGCCTTATATTTCTACATCGAAACGAGTGTGGTTGATCTGATCAGATATACAAAAGATGTAAATATATATAGTGACTGCATTTTATTTCTCATTTCAGGAAGAAGAAAAAAGTATTTGCAAAGATATCTTATATTTGTTGATCGAAAACTTGTGCTGACTTTGACATTGCCGTGTGAATACGGATCGCTATTTAGAAATCGCCTGCCGAAATTCCTCGGTCATGCTACTGCAAAAAGTCTTCGACCACGACGAGACTCGAACTCGCAATCTTCTGATTCGAAGTCAGACGCCTTATCCATTAGGCCACGCGGTCTTAGCAATACATTCGGGCAAAATAGAACTTAAACATCGCAAATCTGGATAGTGGCATTTTGCCTTCTCTCTGAATAATCTGCTCTTGACGTAATCAAAAATGGTCAAGAAACACAATACAAAATGTACTAGCCTTATGAATCGAATTCGAACGTATATCGTATATATATGCTTTATAATACATTTACATTATTACTGGGCTCGATATTAACAATGAAACATTTCTGAGATTTTGGCGCCAACATTGTTTTCACACTAAAGGTGACAGAATTTGTGGCTTTTCAATATAAAATCAATGGAACTGATAAAATAGTTTTGCATTTGTTCTTTAGATGTAACAAATAGCCATGGGCAAACAGGTTGACGCAAAAATAACTATCGCACTAATTAACCGCTTCTTACAAACGACACCCATTTCTTTACAATTGGTATACATCTGCCCGGCTAGCTCAGTCGGTAGAGCACGAGACTCTTAATCTCGGGGTCGTGAGTTCGAGCCCCACGTTGGGCGGTTAATTTTTATTGTATCGTTTGACAATTTGTAGAAGACGGAAAAATACACGATAACTGCAATCTAGTGAGTTTTATATTTGCCACCTAATGTTTATTAGACATAAATCGATTTCATAAACGGTGGTCTATAAAAGTGCACGAGATCCTGCTTTCATTTTACTTGATCGCAGCCGTACCCGTGAATTTCGTGCAAAAAGTGTCTTTTGCAAAATCAAAACACGAAATCGGACTCTGCATGCCGATTCCATTGAAGATCTGTTTCAAGATCGCGCATTCAATTTACGCCTTATATTTCTACATCGAAACGAGTGTGGTTGATCTGATCAGATATACAAAAGATGTAAATATATATAGTGACTGCATTTTATTTCTCATTTCAGGAAGAAGAAAAAAGTATTTGCAAAGATATCTTATATTTGTTGATCGAAAACTTGTGCTGACTTTGACCCTGCTTTGACATTGCCGTGTGAATACGGATCGCTATTTAGAAATCGCCTGCCGAAATTCCTCGGTCATGCTACTGCAAAAAGTCTTCGACCACGACGAGACTCGAACTCGCAATCTTCTGATTCGAAGTCAGACGCCTTATCCATTAGGCCACGCGGTCTTAGCAATACATTCGGGCAAAATAGAACTTAAACATCGCAAATCTGGATAGTGGCATTTTGCCTTCTCTCTGAATAATCTGCTCTTGACGTAATCAAAAATGGTCAAGAAACACAATACAAAATGTGCTAGCCTTATGAATCGAATTCGAACGTATATCGTATATATATGCTTTATAATACATTTACATTATTACTGGGCTCGATATTAACAATGAAACATTTCTGAGATTTTGGCGCCAACATTGTTTTCACACTAAAGGTGACAGAATTTGTGGCTTTTCAATATAAAATCAATGGAACTGATAAAATAGTTTTGCATTTGTTCTTTAGATGTAACAAATAGCCATGGGCAAACAGGTTGACGCAAAAATAACTATCGCACTAATTAACCGCTTCTTACAAACGACACCCATTTCTTTACAATTGGTATACATCTGCCCGGCTAGCTCAGTCGGTAGAGCACGAGACTCTTAATCTCGGGGTCGTGGGTTCGAGCCCCACGTTGGGCGGTTAATTTTTATTGTATCGTTTGACAATTTGTAGAAGACGGAAAAATACACGATAACTGCAATCTAGTGAGTTTTATATTTGCCACCTAATGTTTATTAGACATAAATCGATTTCATAAACGGTGGTCTATAAAAGTGCACGAGATCCTGCTTTCATTTTACTTGATCGCAGCCGTACCCGTGAATTTCGTGCAAAAAGTGTCTTTTGCAAAATCAAAACACGAAATCGGACTCTGCATGCCGATTCCATTGAAGATCTGTTTCAAGATCGCGCATTCAATTTACGCCTTATATTTCTACATCGAAACGAGTGTGGTTGATCTGATCAGATATACAAAAGATGTAAATATATATAGTGACTGCATTTTATTTCTCATTTCAGGAAGAAGAAAAAAGTATTTGCAAAGATATCTTATATTTGTTGATCGAAAACTTGTGCTGACTTTGACATTGCCGTGTGAATACGGATCGCTATTTAGAAATCGCCTGCCGAAATTCCTCGGTCATGCTACTGCAAAAAGTCTTCGACCACGACGAGACTCGAACTCGCAATCTTCTGATTCGAAGTCAGACGCCTTATCCATTAGGCCACGCGGTCTTAGCAATACATTCGGGCAAAATAGAACTTAAACATCGCAAATCTGGATAGTGGCATTTTGCCTTCTCTCTGAATAATCTGCTCTTGACGTAATCAAAAATGGTCAAGAAACACAATACAAAATGTGCTAGCCTTATGAATCGAATTCGAACGTATATCGTATATATATGCTTTATAATACATTTACATTATTACTGGGCTCGATATTAACAATGAAACATTTCTGAGATTTTGGCGCCAACATTGTTTTCACACTAAAGGTGACAGAATTTGTGGCTTTTCAATATAAAATCAATGGAACTGATAAAATAGTTTTGCATTTGTTCTTTAGATGTAACAAATAGCCATGGGCAAACAGGTTGACGCAAAAATAACTATCGCACTAATTAACCGCTTCTTACAAACGACACCCATTTCTTTACAATTGGTATACATCTGCCCGGCTAGCTCAGTCGGTAGAGCACGAGACTCTTAATCTCGGGGTCGTGGGTTCGAGCCCCACGTTGGGCGGTTAATTTTTATTGTATCGTTTGACAATTTGTAGAAGACGGAAAAATACACGATAACTGCAATCTAGTGAGTTTTATATTTGCCACCTAATGTTTATTAGACATAAATCGATTTCATAAACGGTGGTCTATAAAAGTGCACGAGATCCTGCTTTCATTTTACTTGATCGCAGCCGTACCCGTGAATTTCGTGCAAAAAGTGTCTTTTGCAAAATCAAAACACGAAATCGGACTCTGCATGCCGATTCCATTGAAGATCTGTTTCAAGATCGCGCATTCAATTTACGCCTTATATTTCTACATCGAAACGAGTGTGGTTGATCTGATCAGATATACAAAAGATGTAAATATATATAGTGACTGCATTTTATTTCTCATTTCAGGAAGAAGAAAAAAGTATTTGCAAAGATATCTTATATTTGTTGATCGAAAACTTGTGCTGACTTTGACATTGCCGTGTGAATACGGATCGCTATTTAGAAATCGCCTGCCGAAATTCCTCGGTCATGCTACTGCAAAAAGTCTTCGACCACGACGAGACTCGAACTCGCAATCTTCTGATTCGAAGTCAGACGCCTTATCCATTAGGCCACGCGGTCTTAGCAATACATTCGGGCAAAATAGAACTTAAACATCGCAAATCTGGATAGTGGCATTTTGCCTTCTCTCTGAATAATCTGCTCTTGACGTAATCAAAAATGGTCAAGAAACACAATACAAAATGTGCTAGCCTTATGAATCGAATTCGAACGTATATCGTATATATATGCTTTATAATACATTTACATTATTACTGGGCTCGATATTAACAATGAAACATTTCTGAGATTTTGGCGCCAACATTGTTTTCACACTAAAGGTGACAGAATTTGTGGCTTTTCAATATAAAATCAATGGAACTGATAAAATAGTTTTGCATTTGTTCTTTAGATGTAACAAATAGCCATGGGCAAACAGGTTGACGCAAAAATAACTATCGCACTAATTAACCGCTTCTTACAAACGACACCCATTTCTTTACAATTGGTATACATCTGCCCGGCTAGCTCAGTCGGTAGAGCACGAGACTCTTAATCTCGGGGCCCCACGTTGGGCGGTTAATTTTTATTGTATCGTTTGACAATTTGTAGAAGACGGAAAAATACACGATAACTGCAATCTAGTGAGTTTTATATTTGCCACCTAATGTTTATTAGACATAAATCGATTTCATAAACGGTGGTCTATAAAAGTGCACGAGATCCTGCTTTCATTTTACTTGATCGCAGCCGTACCCGTGAATTTCGTGCAAAAAGTGTCTTTTGCAAAATCAAAACACGAAATCGGACTCTGCATGCCGATTCCATTGAAGATCTGTTTCAAGATCGCGCATTCAATTTACGCCTTATATTTCTACATCGAAACGAGTGTGGTTGATCTGATCAGATATACAAAAGATGTAAATATATATAGTGACTGCATTTTATTTCTCATTTCAGGAAGAAGAAAAAAGTATTTGCAAAGATATCTTATATTTGTTGATCGAAAACTTGTGCTGACTTTGACATTGCCGTGTGAATACGGATCGCTATTTAGAAATCGCCTGCCGAAATTCCTCGGTCATGCTACTGCAAAAAGTCTTCGACCACGACGAGACTCGAACTCGCAATCTTCTGATTCGAAGTCAGACGCCTTATCCATTAGGCCACGCGGTCTTAGCAATACATTCGGGCAAAATAGAACTTAAACATCGCAAATCTGGATAGTGGCATTTTGCCTTCTCTCTGAATAATCTGCTCTTGACGTAATCAAAAATGGTCAAGAAACACAATACAAAATGTGCTAGCCTTATGAATCGAATTCGAACGTATATCGTATATATATGCTTTATAATACATTTACATTATTACTGGGCTCGATATTAACAATGAAACATTTCTGAGATTTTGGCGCCAACATTGTTTTCACACTAAAGGTGACAGAATTTGTGGCTTTTCAATATAAAATCAATGGAACTGATAAAATAGTTTTGCATTTGTTCTTTAGATGTAACAAATAGCCATGGGCAAACAGGTTGACGCAAAAATAACTATCGCACTAATTAACCGCTTCTTACAAACGACACCCATTTCTTTACAATTGGTATACATCTGCCCGGCTAGCTCAGTCGGTAGAGCACGAGACTCTTAATCTCGGGGTCGTGGGTTCGAGCCCCACGTTGGGCGGTTAATTTTTATTGTATCGTTTGACAATTTGTAGAAGACGGAAAAATACACGATAACTGCAATCTAGTGAGTTTTATATTTGCCACCTAATGTTTATTAGACATAAATCGATTTCATAAACGGTGGTCTATAAAAGTGCACGAGATCCTGCTTTCATTTTACTTGATCGCAGCCGTACCCGTGAATTTCGTGCAAAAAGTGTCTTTTGCAAAATCAAAACACGAAATCGGACTCTGCATGCCGATTCCATTGAAGATCTGTTTCAAGATCGCGCATTCAATTTACGCCTTATATTTCTACATCGAAACGAGTGTGGTTGATCTGATCAGATATACAAAAGATGTAAATATATATAGTGACTGCATTTTATTTCTCATTTCAGGAAGAAGAAAAAAGTATTTGCAAAGATATCTTATATTTGTTGATCGAAAACTTGTGCTGACTTTGACATTGCCGTGTGAATACGGATCGCTATTTAGAAATCGCCTGCCGAAATTCCTCGGTCATGCTACTGCAAAAAGTCTTCGACCACGACGAGACTCGAACTCGCAATCTTCTGATTCGAAGTCAGACGCCTTATCCATTAGGCCACGCGGTCTTAGCAATACATTCGGGCAAAATAGAACTTAAACATCGCAAATCTGGATAGTGGCATTTTGCCTTCTCTCTGAATAATCTGCTCTTGACGTAATCAAAAATGGTCAAGAAACACAATACAAAATGTGCTAGCCTTATGAATCGAATTCGAACGTATATCGTATATATATGCTTTATAATACATTTACATTATTACTGGGCTCGATATTAACAATGAAACATTTCTGAGATTTTGGCGCCAACATTGTTTTCACACTAAAGGTGACAGAATTTGTGGCTTTTCAATATAAAATCAATGGAACTGATAAAATAGTTTTGCATTTGTTCTTTAGATGTAACAAATAGCCATGGGCAAACAGGTTGACGCAAAAATAACTATCGCACTAATTAACCGCTTCTTACAAACGACACCCATTTCTTTACAATTGGTATACATCTGCCCGGCTAGCTCAGTCGGTAGAGCACGAGACTCTTAATCTCGGGGTCGTGGGTTCGAGCCCCACGTTGGGCGGTTAATTTTTATTGTATCGTTTGACAATTTGTAGAAGACGGAAAAATACACGATAACTGCAATCTAGTGAGTTTTATATTTGCCACCTAATGTTTATTAGACATAAATCGATTTCATAAACGGTGGTCTATAAAAGTGCACGAGATCCTGCTTTCATTTTACTTGATCGCAGCCGTACCCGTGAATTTCGTGCAAAAAGTGTCTTTTGCAAAATCAAAACACGAAATCGGACTCTGCATGCCGATTCCATTGAAGATCTGTTTCAAGATCGCGCATTCAATTTACGCCTTATATTTCTACATCGAAACGAGTGTGGTTGATCTGATCAGATATACAAAAGATGTAAATATATATAGTGACTGCATTTTATTTCTCATTTCAGGAAGAAGAAAAAAGTATTTGCAAAGATATCTTATATTTGTTGATCGAAAACTTGTGCTGACTTTGACCCTGCTTTGACATTGCCGTGTGAATACGGATCGCTATTTAGAAATCGCCTGCCGAAATTCCTCGGTCATGCTACTGCAAAAAGTCTTCGACCACGACGAGACTCGAACTCGCAATCTTCTGATTCGAAGTCAGACGCCTTATCCATTAGGCCACGCGGTCTTAGCAATACATTCGGGCAAAATAGAACTTAAACATCGCAAATCTGGATAGTGGCATTTTGCCTTCTCTCTGAATAATCTGCTCTTGACGTAATCAAAAATGGTCAAGAAACACAATACAAAATGTGCTAGCCTTATGAATCGAATTCGAACGTATATCGTATATATATGCTTTATAATACATTTACATTATTACTGGGCTCGATATTAACAATGAAACATTTCTGAGATTTTGGCGCCAACATTGTTTTCACACTAAAGGTGACAGAATTTGTGGCTTTTCAATATAAAATCAATGGAACTGATAAAATAGTTTTGCATTTGTTCTTTAGATGTAACAAATAGCCATGGGCAAACAGGTTGACGCAAAAATAACTATCGCACTAATTAACCGCTTCTTACAAACGACACCCATTTCTTTACAATTGGTATACATCTGCCCGGCTAGCTCAGTCGGTAGAGCACGAGACTCTTAATCTCGGGGTCGTGGGTTCGAGCCCCACGTTGGGCGGTTAATTTTTATTGTATCGTTTGACAATTTGTAGAAGACGGAAAAATACACGATAACTGCAATCTAGTGAGTTTTATATTTGCCACCTAATGTTTATTAGACATAAATCGATTTCATAAACGGTGGTCTATAAAAGTGCACGAGATCCTGCTTTCATTTTACTTGATCGCAGCCGTACCCGTGAATTTCGTGCAAAAAGTGTCTTTTGCAAAATCAAAACACGAAATCGGACTCTGCATGCCGATTCCATTGAAGATCTGTTTCAAGATCGCGCATTCAATTTACGCCTTATATTTCTACATCGAAACGAGTGTGGTTGATCTGATCAGATATACAAAAGATGTAAATATATATAGTGACTGCATTTTATTTCTCATTTCAGGAAGAAGAAAAAAGTATTTGCAAAGATATCTTATATTTGTTGATCGAAAACTTGTGCTGACTTTGACATTGCCGTGTGAATACGGATCGCTATTTAGAAATCGCCTGCCGAAATTCCTCGGTCATGCTACTGCAAAAAGTCTTCGACCACGACGAGACTCGAACTCGCAATCTTCTGATTCGAAGTCAGACGCCTTATCCATTAGGCCACGCGGTCTTAGCAATACATTCGGGCAAAATAGAACTTAAACATCGCAAATCTGGATAGTGGCATTTTGCCTTCTCTCTGAATAATCTGCTCTTGACGTAATCAAAAATGGTCAAGAAACACAATACAAAATGTGCTAGCCTTATGAATCGAATTCGAACGTATATCGTATATATATGCTTTATAATACATTTACATTATTACTGGGCTCGATATTAACAATGAAACATTTCTGAGATTTTGGCGCCAACATTGTTTTCACACTAAAGGTGACAGAATTTGTGGCTTTTCAATATAAAATCAATGGAACTGATAAAATAGTTTTGCATTTGTTCTTTAGATGTAACAAATAGCCATGGGCAAACAGGTTGACGCAAAAATAACTATCGCACTAATTAACCGCTTCTTACAAACGACACCCATTTCTTTACAATTGGTATACATCTGCCCGGCTAGCTCAGTCGGTAGAGCACGAGACTCTTAATCTCGGGGTCGTGGGTTCGAGCCCCACGTTGGGCGGTTAATTTTTATTGTATCGTTTGACAATTTGTAGAAGACGGAAAAATACACGATAACTGCAATCTAGTGAGTTTTATATTTGCCACCTAATGTTTATTAGACATAAATCGATTTCATAAACGGTGGTCTATAAAAGTGCACGAGATCCTGCTTTCATTTTACTTGATCGCAGCCGTACCCGTGAATTTCGTGCAAAAAGTGTCTTTTGCAAAATCAAAACACGAAATCGGACTCTGCATGCCGATTCCATTGAAGATCTGTTTCAAGATCGCGCATTCAATTTACGCCTTATATTTCTACATCGAAACGAGTGTGGTTGATCTGATCAGATATACAAAAGATGTAAATATATATAGTGACTGCATTTTATTTCTCATTTCAGGAAGAAGAAAAAAGTATTTGCAAAGATATCTTATATTTGTTGATCGAAAACTTGTGCTGACTTTGACATTGCCGTGTGAATACGGATCGCTATTTAGAAATCGCCTGCCGAAATTCCTCGGTCATGCTACTGCAAAAAGTCTTCGACCACGACGAGACTCGAACTCGCAATCTTCTGATTCGAAGTCAGACGCCTTATCCATTAGGCCACGCGGTCTTAGCAATACATTCGGGCAAAATAGAACTTAAACATCGCAAATCTGGATAGTGGCATTTTGCCTTCTCTCTGAATAATCTGCTCTTGACGTAATCAAAAATGGTCAAGAAACACAATACAAAATGTGCTAGCCTTATGAATCGAATTCGAACGTATATCGTATATATATGCTTTATAATACATTTACATTATTACTGGGCTCGATATTAACAATGAAACATTTCTGAGATTTTGGCGCCAACATTGTTTTCACACTAAAGGTGACAGAATTTGTGGCTTTTCAATATAAAATCAATGGAACTGATAAAATAGTTTTGCATTTGTTCTTTAGATGTAACAAATAGCCATGGGCAAACAGGTTGACGCAAAAATAACTATCGCACTAATTAACCGCTTCTTACAAACGACACCCATTTCTTTACAATTGGTATACATCTGCCCGGCTAGCTCAGTCGGTAGAGCACGAGACTCTTAATCTCGGGGTCGTGGGTTCGAGCCCCACGTTGGGCGGTTAATTTTTATTGTATCGTTTGACAATTTGTAGAAGACGGAAAAATACACGATAACTGCAATCTAGTGAGTTTTATATTTGCCACCTAATGTTTATTAGACATAAATCGATTTCATAAACGGTGGTCTATAAAAGTGCACGAGATCCTGCTTTCATTTTACTTGATCGCAGCCGTACCCGTGAATTTCGTGCAAAAAGTGTCTTTTGCAAAATCAAAACACGAAATCGGACTCTGCATGCCGATTCCATTGAAGATCTGTTTCAAGATCGCGCATTCAATTTACGCCTTATATTTCTACATCGAAACGAGTGTGGTTGATCTGATCAGATATACAAAAGATGTAAATATATATAGTGACTGCATTTTATTTCTCATTTCAGGAAGAAGAAAAAAGTATTTGCAAAGATATCTTATATTTGTTGATCGAAAACTTGTGCTGACTTTGACATTGCCGTGTGAATACGGATCGCTATTTAGAAATCGCCTGCCGAAATTCCTCGGTCATGCTACTGCAAAAAGTCTTCGACCACGACGAGACTCGAACTCGCAATCTTCTGATTCGAAGTCAGACGCCTTATCCATTAGGCCACGCGGTCTTAGCAATACATTCGGGCAAAATAGAACTTAAACATCGCAAATCTGGATAGTGGCATTTTGCCTTCTCTCTGAATAATCTGCTCTTGACGTAATCAAAAATGGTCAAGAAACACAATACAAAATGTGCTAGCCTTATGAATCGAATTCGAACGTATATCGTATATATATGCTTTATAATACATTTACATTATTACTGGGCTCGATATTAACAATGAAACATTTCTGAGATTTTGGCGCCAACATTGTTTTCACACTAAAGGTGACAGAATTTGTGGCTTTTCAATATAAAATCAATGGAACTGATAAAATAGTTTTGCATTTGTTCTTTAGATGTAACAAATAGCCATGGGCAAACAGGTTGACGCAAAAATAACTATCGCACTAATTAACCGCTTCTTACAAACGACACCCATTTCTTTACAATTGGTATACATCTGCCCGGCTAGCTCAGTCGGTAGAGCACGAGACTCTTAATCTCGGGGTCGTGGGTTCGAGCCCCACGTTGGGCGGTTAATTTTTATTGTATCGTTTGACAATTTGTAGAAGACGGAAAAATACACGATAACTGCAATCTAGTGAGTTTTATATTTGCCACCTAATGTTTATTAGACATAAATCGATTTCATAAACGGTGGTCTATAAAAGTGCACGAGATCCTGCTTTCATTTTACTTGATCGCAGCCGTACCCGTGAATTTCGTGCAAAAAGTGTCTTTTGCAAAATCAAAACACGAAATCGGACTCTGCATGCCGATTCCATTGAAGATCTGTTTCAAGATCGCGCATTCAATTTACGCCTTATATTTCTACATCGAAACGAGTGTGGTTGATCTGATCAGATATACAAAAGATGTAAATATATATAGTGACTGCATTTTATTTCTCATTTCAGGAAGAAGAAAAAAGTATTTGCAAAGATATCTTATATTTGTTGATCGAAAACTTGTGCTGACTTTGACATTGCCGTGTGAATACGGATCGCTATTTAGAAATCGCCTGCCGAAATTCCTCGGTCATGCTACTGCAAAAAGTCTTCGACCACGACGAGACTCGAACTCGCAATCTTCTGATTCGAAGTCAGACGCCTTATCCATTAGGCCACGCGGTCTTAGCAATACATTCGGGCAAAATAGAACTTAAACATCGCAAATCTGGATAGTGGCATTTTGCCTTCTCTCTGAATAATCTGCTCTTGACGTAATCAAAAATGGTCAAGAAACACAATACAAAATGTGCTAGCCTTATGAATCGAATTCGAACGTATATCGTATATATATGCTTTATAATACATTTACATTATTACTGGGCTCGATATTAACAATGAAACATTTCTGAGATTTTGGCGCCAACATTGTTTTCACACTAAAGGTGACAGAATTTGTGGCTTTTCAATATAAAATCAATGGAACTGATAAAATAGTTTTGCATTTGTTCTTTAGATGTAACAAATAGCCATGGGCAAACAGGTTGACGCAAAAATAACTATCGCACTAATTAACCGCTTCTTACAAACGACACCCATTTCTTTACAATTGGTATACATCTGCCCGGCTAGCTCAGTCGGTAGAGCACGAGACTCTTAATCTCGGGGTCGTGGGTTCGAGCCCCACGTTGGGCGGTTAATTTTTATTGTATCGTTTGACAATTTGTAGAAGACGGAAAAATACACGATAACTGCAATCTAGTGAGTTTTATATTTGCCACCTAATGTTTATTAGACATAAATCGATTTCATAAACGGTGGTCTATAAAAGTGCACGAGATCCTGCTTTCATTTTACTTGATCGCAGCCGTACCCGTGAATTTCGTGCAAAAAGTGTCTTTTGCAAAATCAAAACACGAAATCGGACTCTGCATGCCGATTCCATTGAAGATCTGTTTCAAGATCGCGCATTCAATTTACGCCTTATATTTCTACATCGAAACGAGTGTGGTTGATCTGATCAGATATACAAAAGATGTAAATATATATAGTGACTGCATTTTATTTCTCATTTCAGGAAGAAGAAAAAAGTATTTGCAAAGATATCTTATATTTGTTGATCGAAAACTTGTGCTGACTTTGACATTGCCGTGTGAATACGGATCGCTATTTAGAAATCGCCTGCCGAAATTCCTCGGTCATGCTACTGCAAAAAGTCTTCGACCACGACGAGACTCGAACTCGCAATCTTCTGATTCGAAGTCAGACGCCTTATCCATTAGGCCACGCGGTCTTAGCAATACATTCGGGCAAAATAGAACTTAAACATCGCAAATCTGGATAGTGGCATTTTGCCTTCTCTCTGAATAATCTGCTCTTGACGTAATCAAAAATGGTCAAGAAACACAATACAAAATGTGCTAGCCTTATGAATCGAATTCGAACGTATATCGTATATATATGCTTTATAATACATTTACATTATTACTGGGCTCGATATTAACAATGAAACATTTCTGAGATTTTGGCGCCAACATTGTTTTCACACTAAAGGTGACAGAATTTGTGGCTTTTCAATATAAAATCAATGGAACTGATAAAATAGTTTTGCATTTGTTCTTTAGATGTAACAAATAGCCATGGGCAAACAGGTTGACGCAAAAATAACTATCGCACTAATTAACCGCTTCTTACAAACGACACCCATTTCTTTACAATTGGTATACATCTGCCCGGCTAGCTCAGTCGGTAGAGCACGAGACTCTTAATCTCGGGGTCGTGGGTTCGAGCCCCACGTTGGGCGGTTAATTTTTATTGTATCGTTTGACAATTTGTAGAAGACGGAAAAATACACGATAACTGCAATCTAGTGAGTTTTATATTTGCCACCTAATGTTTATTAGACATAAATCGATTTCATAAACGGTGGTCTATAAAAGTGCACGAGATCCTGCTTTCATTTTACTTGATCGCAGCCGTACCCGTGAATTTCGTGCAAAAAGTGTCTTTTGCAAAATCAAAACACGAAATCGGACTCTGCATGCCGATTCCATTGAAGATCTGTTTCAAGATCGCGCATTCAATTTACGCCTTATATTTCTACATCGAAACGAGTGTGGTTGATCTGATCAGATATACAAAAGATGTAAATATATATAGTGACTGCATTTTATTTCTCATTTCAGGAAGAAGAAAAAAGTATTTGCAAAGATATCTTATATTTGTTGATCGAAAACTTGTGCTGACTTTGACATTGCCGTGTGAATACGGATCGCTATTTAGAAATCGCCTGCCGAAATTCCTCGGTCATGCTACTGCAAAAAGTCTTCGACCACGACGAGACTCGAACTCGCAATCTTCTGATTCGAAGTCAGACGCCTTATCCATTAGGCCACGCGGTCTTAGCAATACATTCGGGCAAAATAGAACTTAAACATCGCAAATCTGGATAGTGGCATTTTGCCTTCTCTCTGAATAATCTGCTCTTGACGTAATCAAAAATGGTCAAGAAACACAATACAAAATGTGCTAGCCTTATGAATCGAATTCGAACGTATATCGTATATATATGCTTTATAATACATTTACATTATTACTGGGCTCGATATTAACAATGAAACATTTCTGAGATTTTGGCGCCAACATTGTTTTCACACTAAAGGTGACAGAATTTGTGGCTTTTCAATATAAAATCAATGGAACTGATAAAATAGTTTTGCATTTGTTCTTTAGATGTAACAAATAGCCATGGGCAAACAGGTTGACGCAAAAATAACTATCGCACTAATTAACCGCTTCTTACAAACGACACCCATTTCTTTACAATTGGTATACATCTGCCCGGCTAGCTCAGTCGGTAGAGCACGAGACTCTTAATCTCGGGGTCGTGGGTTCGAGCCCCACGTTGGGCGGTTAATTTTTATTGTATCGTTTGACAATTTGTAGAAGACGGAAAAATACACGATAACTGCAATCTAGTGAGTTTTATATTTGCCACCTAATGTTTATTAGACATAAATCGATTTCATAAACGGTGGTCTATAAAAGTGCACGAGATCCTGCTTTCATTTTACTTGATCGCAGCCGTACCCGTGAATTTCGTGCAAAAAGTGTCTTTTGCAAAATCAAAACACGAAATCGGACTCTGCATGCCGATTCCATTGAAGATCTGTTTCAAGATCGCGCATTCAATTTACGCCTTATATTTCTACATCGAAACGAGTGTGGTTGATCTGATCAGATATACAAAAGATGTAAATATATATAGTGACTGCATTTTATTTCTCATTTCAGGAAGAAGAAAAAAGTATTTGCAAAGATATCTTATATTTGTTGATCGAAAACTTGTGCTGACTTTGACATTGCCGTGTGAATACGGATCGCTATTTAGAAATCGCCTGCCGAAATTCCTCGGTCATGCTACTGCAAAAAGTCTTCGACCACGACGAGACTCGAACTCGCAATCTTCTGATTCGAAGTCAGACGCCTTATCCATTAGGCCACGCGGTCTTAGCAATACATTCGGGCAAAATAGAACTTAAACATCGCAAATCTGGATAGTGGCATTTTGCCTTCTCTCTGAATAATCTGCTCTTGACGTAATCAAAAATGGTCAAGAAACACAATACAAAATGTGCTAGCCTTATGAATCGAGCGTCGTATACAAAATATTAATTACAAACATTATCTACCAATCAGAGGAGCACATGTTTTCAGTTCTATACAGAAAGCTCTCCCCCAAATGGGCGGTTCCATGGGCGGTCCTCAATGACGTATATTTATTTACTGAATTTACTCCCTCGATCTAGAAACTCTCCTTCTTCTATTCAGATAAGTTACTCTGATGTAAGTGTTGTGTAAGTGTTGCTCGGACATCCTAGCTAAATGATGGATATATGTGAAACTCTTAGAGGTACCTCATTTAAGGGTATATTCATGGATATTGGCAAACCCTAGTTTGTTATTCTATTTCAATCATATTGGTTTTGAAGAAGCTAGCTTAGCTGAGGGGGGCAATAGGGTTTAACCTGTTAACAACACCTAGATTTTGGCAAAAACAGTTAACAAAAATGCAAAAATGATGATAGCAGTTAACAATTTGGGTTGCAAACAGTTAACAGCTTTAATTTGTCTCAGATAACAGTTAACAACACCTTGAAAAGAGCCAAAACAGGTTAACATAACAAGGTATTGCCCCCTCTTAGTTGAATTATCATAGCTGTTTGGTGTATATTCATAAATAGAGATATACTTATCTCTTTTCCTTAACCTTACAAAACTGTAAACTATCAACTTTTATTAAACTTAGGAGCCATGCAATATTTTTCATTTACTACAAGCATAGGGTCTCCACTTTTGCACCTTTGGTGACCATTGGACATGCAGATTTATTTAAACTATTGTCATCAAACAAACAGATTTATCAACTAAATATCCACACAAAAAATGTGTACAACCAATACAATAGTTAAGATTGTATATAAAAAAAACAATGTAAAACTTATGCTTGTTTATTTGCCATATCTAAAAAATATGGCTTTGTTTGTTAAAATATATTAAATTAAAAATGCATGCTGCTAATATTTATATTCTAATTGTAACTGATAAATTTGTCTGGGTAAAATATGTCTTGGCAGACAAATATTACTAGTATAAAAAGTCCATGTTTACAGAATTTACTAGTATATTTAGTCCAATGTTAGTAATCTATGTCACCAGACTAATTTTCCTATGATATTATGTCCTATAAAATCCCATTATGAAATAAATTACATATGAACAATTAAATTTAAAAGTTAATTTTTAATGTTGTTTAAAGAGTTGCATATTTATATTTTTGATAAAATTAATGTTCCCAGACTAATTTTCCAAGGAAATCATGTCCATGCCGTTAATACATTGTAGAATCCTAGGTAAAAACGTCCATGCTCTTAATTTTAAAAGTTGCATATAAATATTATGTTGTGATATTGTTAAAAAGTTGTGTATTAATTTTTTGTTAATAAAATATATGTCCCCAGACAAATTTTCCTAGGAAATCATGTCCATTTCATTAAAATTCCCTGATTAAAATGTCCTTTTCATTAAAATTCCCTGATAAAAATGTCTATTTCATTAAAATTCCCTGATAAAAATGTCCATGTCCTTTAATATAAAAAGTTTTTTTTATATAAACATTTGGAAACTCAGTATTCATGTTTTAATATTGTTAAAGAGTTGTGCATTAACATTTATTAGAATTCATGTTCCCAGATTATTGTCCCTAGGAAATCATGTCCATGTCATTAATATTCCTAGGTAAAAATGTCCATACCCTTTATTTTAAAAGGTAAATTGAACTGTTATGTTATAATATTGTTTTACAGTTGTGTATCAATATTTTAGTTAAATGTATGTCCCAGATTAACCTTCGAAGTCCATGCCATTAACATGTCTAGGTTATAACGTACATGTCCTTTATTTTGATTGGAAACATTAATGAAACTTTTTCATTTCGAATGATTTTTGTAATAAAAGGAAAACTGAAAGAAAAAAAAAAGTCTTGGGACAATTTTTCCTAGGAAAATAAGTGGCAGACATATTTTACTAGCTATGGACTTATTTTTCTAGGAAAATTTGTCCTAGGACTTCTTTTCCTAGTAAAATCATGGACATGGACTTGATTAACTAGGAAAAAAATGTCTGGCAGACAAATTTTACTACCGGACCTACTGTTACATATAATTTATATCAGGTAATACACCTAAATGATATTTACTATAGTAATTGTTTGATTGGCAAATTTAATTAATGTTCAAGTATGACATATCGGCTCTTTATTTTGTTTTTATCATACTTCAACATATTTAATATGTTATCATGTACATACATGATATTTTCTAAGAGACAATATAAGTTGGACGTTAACTTTAAAAATAAAATAATAATCATCAAATGACCAAATTAAATGAAGAAACCTCTTTCATGGTGAATTTGAACTCTTATTTAAAATTACATGATTATCTTAGTATCTTTTTTTAATATTTTGATAATTCACAATAGTTTTGTATGGTTGTCATATCTCTAGAGATTTTATCTTGAAGAAAACAGTGTATATTTGCAATTTACATTGGTCAATCTACCTTTAATATACATGTATTCAAATTTCAAAATACCCTATTAATTTAGGCAAAATTGGACTTTAAGGAAATTTAATTTCATATCATTGTCCTAATTAAAAACAGAGCATGGTTTTATTTCAAATGTCTCTGTATAACTTTTTCAAATCACTTTGCTGTATCTTTTATAGTTTTCAAGAAAGAAATAATGGTCTTTTTAAAGCAAAAAAAAGACTATGATTTGACTATGATAAATCAAAACTGAAAATTGTACCTTTTTTTAACTTATAATTAAATCATATAAGTTGACAGAAATCAACCAAACTACCAATTAGCCTTTCATCTTGTAAGATCAATAATAATTGAGATAGCTATAAAGTTTGATGAAAATCCAAGTTGATTTGAAAAAGCTATACAAAGTTTTAAAGGCGACTCTCAGAATTTAGCCTAAACTGAAAGCTTCTTCTACCTATAGATTAAATCCAAAAAATTTGACACCAGAAACCAAACCTTCAAGCAACCTGGCATTATGTAAGATCATATGAAAATCCAAGGTGATTTGTTAAAGTCATTGAAATTTTTAAAAGTGACTATCAGAACTTAGTTCGAATTGAAAATTTAAGTTTTTTAAATCTATTTACTATTTACTAAATCCTTAAATTGTACAGCAATGAACTAAACTACATTGGTTAGAGGTATAGGGGGAGGGTTGAGATCTCACAAACATGTTTAACCCCGCCGCATTTTTGCGCCTGTCCAAAGTCAGGAGCCTCTGTCCTTTGTTAGTCTTGTATTATTTTAATTTTAGTTTCTTGTGTACAATTTGGAAATTAGTTTGGCGTTCATTATCACTGAACTAGTATATATTTGTTTAGGGGCCAGCTGAAGAACGCCTCCGGGTGCGGGAATTTCTCGCTACATTGAAGACCTGTTGGTGACCTTCTGCTGTTGTGGTTTTTTTTTTTATTTGATCGGGTTGTTGTCTCTTTGACACATTCCCCATTTCCATTCTCAATTTTACATGTACTTAATAACCTGGCATTCTGTAAGATTAATATAAAATTGAGATTGCTGAAGATCAACTAGAGTGACATGAAAATCCATGTTGATATTATAGAATTTATTAATTTATAACGGGGACTTTCTGAATTTAGTTCGAACTGGAAATTCTCGCTATTTTAGCCTATTAATTAAATCATTACTTTTGACAGCAATGAACTAAACTACTAAAAAAACAGGAATTTTGTAAGATCAATATATATTTGAGATAGGTGGGCTGATTCAGACTACTTAAGACTAAGTCATAAGGTCAAGACAGGTTGAGATTGCCAGAGCCTGGTCAAGACAGTCAAGACTGGCCGAACAATTTGTTGAGAACATATTTAGATTATACAAAGATTATCAAGTACTAAATTAGATTTGTCAGCCCACTCATTCATTTTTTGATTTTTTGATTACTTGGACGTTTTTATAGTGATTATTTCATTACCAGACCAAATGAAATGTTTCATATTTACTAGTATAAGCCTGATATCTTTGATTAGTTTTATTTGTTTTCTCTTCTGATTATGATGACAATTATACAAATAACAAAAACAAACTGTTTGGATTGAACAGCTAGCTGTGTAAAGCGGGATAACTCTAATTCGATTTTGACATTTATTCAAATACATTTATAAGTCAAAACAGAGGTCCACTTTGTTCAAAAGTTTCCATTAACACCATGTAGAACGCCACATGCGGGGTGTCGGCTTTGTTTGACATGGGGTGGCAATTTTGAAGCGACGAAAAAGAAACAGGTAAGTTCAAGTATCAAAATTCCTTATTTTTAGAACTCTCAGTACCATATAATGTATTGCACGGAAGGAACCTCAACATAATCTATTTTCTGAAAGCAGAAGCAGTCGTTTTCAGTGCTCAGTATTCTCAAACACCTCGCCCTAGTTTTACGTGTTGCAGATTTTGAGGCTTTAGATGCTAATTTCGGTATAAAAACTACTTTACACAACTACCATCCGTATCATTTATATAGAATTGTATTCCTCTCATTGACTTATACCAAATACCACTTTTATAGTTAAAATAAATTGGTTTTAAAACTGTTATTCATCAAAATATAAAGTGTCGCTCGGGGTGTCAGATTATGCGTCGTAAGGGGTAGAGGCTTGTCATAAAAAAATGCATATTTGCATGTAAATTAGTCTTCATATGATACATTTTATTTCAAACACATCTACTTTACCATGACAAAACAAGGATTTTTCATTTTGCCTGTTTTTGGTCTTATAAAACATATGCTTTTGATTTCATTCACATCTACTTTACCATGACAAAATTGTAAAAAATGGCTTAAAATATTTAGTTTTCAAGCTGGTAAACGATTTCTTTTCCTTTTAAGTCACTATCATGGTAAAACACAAACTGTTCGTCAACCTCCTCTTCGTGGTCTATTTCAAATCCTTCTAGTTCCGTTTTTTTAAAAGATATATACGTTCATGCATTTATATAATGTATAATCAACAATTAATCTATTTTGGCGTCGATCAGTTTTGAAAATAAACTGATACAGTTACTAAAGAAAAATTATATAATATCATTTACATTTGCATTTACGAAATTGAAAAAAAAAATCATGGAAAGATTAAAGATTAATCTGTTCATAGCATTTAATTAAGTGTATTCCTATTCAACTCAATATAAATGATTAGTGATTTGATAATTAATCGGGTACACCTTTCTTCATTCATACGTGTAATTTTCATATTCTTACGTCCATTTGTCAATATAAAATTGAGAAAAAAAATGGTGAATATGTCAAAGCGACAACCACCCGATCATAGAGCAGGCAACAGCCGAAGGCAACCAATTGGTCTTCAAAGTAGCGAGAATTTCCTCACCCGTAGTTGTCCTTCAGTTGGCCCCTAAAAATATGCATACTAGTACAGTGATAATGGACGTCATACTAAACTCCGAATTATAAACAAGAAACTAAAATTTTAATTTATGCAAGTCTAACAAAGGCCAGAGGCTCCTGACTTGGGACAGACGCAAAATTGCGGCGGGGTTAAACATGCTGATGATATCTCAACCCTCCCCCTATACCTCTAGCTAATGTAGAAAAGTAAACGCATAACAATTCGCACATTAAAATTCAGTTCAAAAGAAGTCCCAGTCCGATGTCAAAAGATGTAATAACAGAAAATAAATAAAATGACAATAATACATAAATAACAACAGACTACTAGCAGTCAACTGACATGTCAGCTCCAGACCTCAATTAAACTGATTGAAAAATTATGTCTTCATCATATGAATATCCGGCACAATCCCTCCCGTTAGGGGTTTAGTATCATACTATCATAAAATATATGAGAAGAACATAACCCGTGTCATGCCAACAACTTTTTTTTTAGAAATAAATGTGTTTAGTTCCGATGCAAAGACCCTATAAGTGAATCAGTATTAAAGCCTAAATGAATGAAATCTTTAATGACCTGACAACAGTATCGTAACTTTATCCCTTTTTAATAAGTCTATTTAAAGTTTTTGTTAGTTTCTGAGGAGAATACTGACATTTCTGTGCTTTATAAAGAATATTTCCATAAAAATTGGATGTGAAATACCTGAACGTATAAGATGTCTGCATGTTGAGTTATATTTACGAATTATTTCCTTACAAATATACCGGTGATAAAATTTAGCAAATGTTTTTACCAGTTTGTGATATCGGAAACCCTGGTGTAATAATTTTTCAGTAATACATAAATTTCTCTCGCTAAAATCTAATACGTTGTTACAATCGGTCAAATGCATTTTGGCTAATATATCTCAAAAACTAACGCATTTAGAGCAAATTTGACAGTGGTTAAAATGTTCCATAGGTCCATACACGAGCGAATCGTACAAGTTGAGATATATAAACACCATAAGATGGTGACAAGAGAACGTCACCAACTTAAAATGTATAATTAACAAAAGGAAATGAAAAATCATCTCTTTTATCGTAAATTTTTGTATTGAGCTTCCCGTTTATGATATAGATATCAAGATCGAGGAAAGGGCAGTGGTCATGTATTCCAAAGGTATAATATAAAACAAACAACATTACATTTCTATTCATATCCATTTTTTCTACTTTGAGGCTTTATTCGCTATGTTTATCAATAAAAATGCACATTACTTAAAAGACTAAAATATTGACCAAATGACATACCTTAGGTTTGTAATTTGTCATTATAACAGTGTAGGTGTGTTTGAATTAAAAAGTATCAGATAGAGATCGATTTATAAGAAAATTTGTTCTTTTTTTTTACAAGCCTCTACCTCTTGCGACGCAAAATCTGACACCCCGAGCGACACTTCATTTTTTGTTGAATAACAGTTTTAAAACCAATTAATTTTAACTAAGAAAGTGGTATTTGGTATAAATAAATTTGAAGAATACAATTCTATATAAATGAAACGGAGGGTAGTTGTGTAAAGTAGTTTTTATACCGAAATTAACATATAAAGCCTCAAAATCTGCAACACGGAAAACTAGGGCGAGGTGTTTGAGAATACTGAGCCCTGAAAACGACTGCCCATGTTGCGGTTCCTTCCGTGCAATACATTATATGGTACTGAAATTTCTAAAAATAAGAAATATTGATGCTTGAACTTACCTTGTTACTTTTTCGTCGCTTCAAAATTGCCACCCCATGTCAAACAAAGCCGACGATATCGGATATGTTCCTTATGACGAAACTACAACGCCCTTTCCCTTTTTACGAATTTGACCTACCGAATAAATTTGAAGAATACAATTCTATATAAATGAAACGGAGGGTAGTTGTGTAAAGTAGTTTTTATACCGAAATTAACATATAAAACCTCAAAATCTGCAACACTGAAAACTAGGGCGAGGTGTATGAGAAATCTGAGCCCTGAAAACGACTGCCCATGTTGCGGTTCCTTCCGTGCAATACATTATATGGTACTGAGATTTCTAAAAATAAGAAATATTGATGCTTGAACTTACCTTGTTACTTTTTCGTCGCTTCAAAATTGCCACCCCATGTCAAACAAAGCCGACGATATCGGATATGTTCCTTATGACGAAACTACAACGCCCTTTCCCTTTTTACGAATTTGACCTACCGAATTAGACTATTTACCGGATTTGAAATAACATAAACAAGACGACGGATGTCACATGTGGAGCAGGATCTGCTTACCCTTCCAGATCACCATCCCCCAAAGTTTTTAATGGGTTTAGTGTTGCTTAGTCTTTAGTTTTCTGTGTCTTCTGTATTATTATTTGTCTGTTTGTCTTTTTATTTTTAGCCATGGCGTTGTCAGTTTATTTTCTATCTATGAGTTTGATTATCCATCTGGTATATTTCGTCCCTCTTTTACAGTTAAACGTAAAAACATGTTACAACATTTCACTTCTTTATTTGACACTTTGCTCAACAAAATGAGTCGCTTCAATTTCGTAATTTTACCTTCTGTACACGATGAAAATGACAGACTGTATAGCTGTATTTTTCTACAAATGAAAAAGGTAAATCAGGTCAACAAAAGTAGATTTTAAAACACAAAAAATACAATACTCAAATACAAATGTATAAGAATATAATCATTAAGCAATCTAATTAAAATATTGATATCTAAGTTCGTTATACTATATCTGAAGTATAACGAAATCAGAGATCAATATTTTTATCAGATTGATCATTAAGTTAATCATTGAAAGTTTTCTGAAAGCGTATAAATTGGATAGTTTTTAGCTTTAACATTGCAATTTTTCTGCATCAAAAACTATTCAGCAATAAATATCTTTTCAAATATACCCAAGGCCGAAATGTAGAAAGTCTTAATTAAATTGCTTATTTAGAAAAATTTCCAAAAGAACGAAAAATATTTAATTTTAACAACGTGATATCTTTTCACACAAGTATTTGCTACTGGGCTAGTAACACCCTTGTGACTAACAGCCCACTAGAATTATACAATACTGAATGAAAGGCTAACAACAAATAGATCAGATTTACTGAAATTTAAGATAACCCTTCAGTTTCAAAGTTTCAAAATATATACTATTTGATGAATGTTTGTATTTGCTAAAAATAACTACTAGTATCTCAGTTTGATAATTCTGTAAGTTCTGTACATTTAACATATGTCTTATTGTTCAGTATAGTCCATTTAATTTCCATTTTACATGGATAAAGTATTGTTTGTCCAAATTATTATGACGTCGTCACAGTAATAATTCAAAATAGACTTTCAATGCCGTCGTAATCATTATTATTTGAACTGGTATTGTGAAAATAATTGTGAATGTTTGGTTGTCGTATGTATGTTTGATATTTTTGCACTTCAGGGTTTCTGTTGTTACGTTATTTTCTTGCTATAGTTGATGTGTTTCTCTCGGTTTTAGTTTGTAGCCTGGCTTTGATCCCTCCCAATCGACCTTAAAACAGCAGTATACTACTGTTGTCTTTATTTTTCGGTGCTTTTGTTCTTTTACTTTTTTCTAACTATTATAATCTTATACTAAGTAATACATAAACGAGTTTATAGCTGGATTGCATACTTGTAGCTATGTAAATAGAGTCACATATATATTTTTTTCTTTTTGAAATGACGTTTGCATGACTTTATTGCGATGACCAATTTTACACAAAATAAGATTATTTTCAAGATGTACGAACAACAAAACTGAAGATTGATGAAGTGAATAAAGGAATACTGCAGTAGGTAGAAATTGCGATCAATTGGGAGAGAGAAAATGGTTTCCCTCGGTTTTAGTTTGTAACCCCGATTTGTTTTCTCTGAATTGATTCATGGCTTTTGAACAGCGGTATATTACTTTTGCCTTTATTTGAAAGTGTTGACAATACATAAAGTCATTATAATTTGAATGGATAAGCGAAGAGTTTGTGAAGATGTATTTCATGAAATAAGGATATATATTTGTTAAGTTATTCTCGTGTCTCATCTCATTATAGCTCGTTTGTAACGACATTTTAGTATTTCACTTTGGATTTTTTAATGTTATTTGCGTGATGAATTTGAATATATAGTTTCAATTTTTATCTTCCGTCATACACGGTGCGAACCCTTCACACTATCCTTTAATTTACCTTCTTACGTACTTACTTCGTGCGCACTTGCACATGAAGCCACTACCAAAGACCTCCACTGTTGACTGTCTTGTGTCTTTCTTTCTGTCTCTCCCCATGTCATTCCCATGATTCTCAGTTCATTCTCTATTTTGTGTCGCCATATTTCTTTTGGTCTCCCTCTCTTTCTTTGTCCCTCTGCTGGTGTCCAACAAAGAGCCATCTTTGTTATGTCATCTTTGTCTTTTCGCAGAACATGACCAATCCATTTCCATCGCCTTTAATTTCTACTCTGTTATCTCTTTGTAAAGTTTGGTTGTATATGTCTTTATTACTGTTAATTTTTGGTCAGAATATCTTGCAAATTTTACGAAGACACGTGATGACAGTTTGTTGAAGTCTGATTTGATAACCTTCTATGACTCTGCACCTTATAGCAAAACTGATGTCACATTGCTATTATAGATTTTTATTTTTGTGGTAATGGATATTGATGTTGTTTTCCATATTGTTCGTAGATTGCAGGAAGAAGTTATGGCTTTGTTGATCCTTGCCATTACATCTTTGCTAGTTCCGATGTCCTGGTCGATATTGGTGCCAAGATATGTAAAATTCTCCACTTCATCTATGTTATTTACTGTAAGTGTTATTGGTTGTTTTGTATTTTTTTTCATTTAGGCTTATTATCTTTGTCTTTTGAGTGTTTATCTTTAAACCTACAGACAGAGCAGTCTCATGTAGTCTTGATGTTTTGTTCTGCATGTTTGTTCGTTTCGTTAATAATAGGCATATGTCGATTGCAAAATATAGGTCATCTAAAATTGTGTTCATCGACCATCTTATTCCAGTTCTTCTATTCCCAAGTGTTCTGCTCATGCACCAGTCGATGACAATGGGGAAATAAAGGGGAGAGATGGTACCTCCCTGTCTTACTCGTCATTGTACATTGAACTAGGTGAATTGGATTCCATTGTGTGGGACACAGTTTTAGTTGTTATAAAATAGTTTGATCATGCTAATTATTTTATCTGGTATTCCGTACGTTCTCATATATTTCCCACATGATATCTCTGTCCAAGCTATATAAAAAAACTTTCAAAGTTCACAATATTTATGAAGATGTTGTGTTGCCATTATATTCACAATTATATGATGTGTCTGGGTGTGAATATGTGGTCACTACACCCTTTATTGGCTTTAAAATTTGCTTGTTCTTTCCGCATGATGTCATCTAAAGCATCTATTATTAGCTTGGCAATAACTCGAAGGAACACGTTTGCGGGTACATATAGTAAAATTGTTGCAATTTTTCATATCACTTTTTTTTTAACCAGTAGTCCTTCTTCCCAGTCCATGGGTATAACTTCTTTCTCTCATATTCTACTAAATATTGTGTGTAGAATTGATGCTCTACTTAATATTGTGTGTAGAATTGATGCTCTACTAAATATTGTGTGTAGAATTGATGCTGTTGTTTCTACATCTAACTTTAGGAGTTCTGCACTAATGGTGTCTTCTCCAGCTGATTTATGATTTTTGAGCAATACAAAAGTCACATCTAAAAAAAAGCCTACACCAATGGATACATGTAATATACCGGTAGTACAAACATACACTACAACAAGAAACCTTATGATCCGAAGGGACTGCAAATAGAACCATATATAAGATTAAAAAAATAAAGCTGATATAACTTATTGAATACATTCAAAACGTACTTTAAATCAAACGGAAGAAATAAGTCCACCCAGGTCAATGGTTCAGATATAAATGCCAATTCATTCATGAGTTCATATAGTAAACGCAACCTTCAATAGATGAGTTGAATAAGAGTATTGCATCAACTTTGAAACTTATTTTTACGTTGGCCTTTGATGACCAGAACCGGAAGTAATTATTAGTAACTAAAAGCAAAAAACTTAACAACAAAACCTAGCTGATGATCATAAAGAGAGAGATAAAACAGTTATAAATGCCAGATATACAGAGAAGTTTCAGGAAACATTACAATAGCTTGCGACGAATGTAATGAATGCTTCCATTATAGTTGCTGAGATTTATAGAAATAGAGATTTGAAAGATACCCCAAGGATCATATACATATGCGAACTGTAATTGCTCGATATCCTAAGGATTTTCTACCCGAAGAATAGATTTCCATTGTGCTTGGCAAACCTTTCAGATGGTTGCGTCCTAGATGCTCTTCAAATTCATACTTTATTTTCGCTCTTTGCTTCAACTGTCTAGCATGCAAAACTATAAGCCTTAATTAAAAATCTTAAGTAAGCTGATCTTAATATAACAAAATAATAACCTTAATATGTTAAAACGTTAGACATAATATATAAATATGATAGACATAGAAATGTTGAAATGTCAGTTAAACACGATATAATTAAATAATTAGCACAATAGAATTAACGGCACGTGTGGGACGTTTGCGCTTTTTCATAGGACATTTGCGCTTTTTTTTTGTGGACACTTGCGCTTCAAAACATAGGACATTTGCGCTTTAAAAAAAATAGACATTGATTAGACCGTTCGTTTTCCTGTTTGAATGGTTTTACACTAATAATTTTGGGGCCTCTTATAGCTTGTTGTTCGGTGTGAGCCAAGGCTCCGTGTTGAAGGCCGTACTTTAACCTATAATGGTTTACTTTTTAAATTGTTATTTGGATGGAGAGTTGTCTCATTGGCACTCACACCACATCTTCCTATATCTATTTGCGCTTTTTTTTATATCTATGAATTCCCAATCTTTTATCCGGGTTTGACCTGGCAGAGTTAACGTGATTCATTATGGTTAAAAGTTTTAAAAATCATTTCATAGCACATTCAGGTCATAGCACATTGTTGATATATGTTAAAAAGTTTATGTACAGCTGAAAGGAAACTTTCTTAAGAAATTAAATCAAGTACTGTCATCACAATTACAGGTCAGTTCTAGCTTGATATTTGAAGCCCAATGAGTGAACAAATTTTGCTCTTGTTATCTGTCCTGATTGGTACTAAGCCCACATCTCAAATAAAGGGTCTTGATTGAGGAGCCTGTTCGTCAATGTACCGAATCTTAATATAATTTACTGGCTGTTGTTCAATAATGCTCTTCAAAAATATGAAAATGGCAGAATGAGTCATGTAAAACTGTGCATTGTAGTGAGCATGGAAGGATTCTGGACCATTTGCTGTACGCCTACTGTATGATGGCTGTTCAGCCCCATAATATTCTTCTCATTAAGATTACAGGTAGTCGACTATAGGTAAAAAGCGCAAATGTCCGGTCAGTTTAATACATGTTAATCAAAATTAAAAGCGCAAATGTCCATAGTATTTGAAGCGCAAATGTCCTATCATTTTATAGGTAAAAAAGCGCAAATGTCCTGTGCCCAGAATTAAATGATAAGCAAAATATATATAGAATAATTGATGTTTGTTTTTAATATTGACTTTATCAGTAATAATATCAAGCGAGCCCTTTTTGATACTGAGTTTATCAATATTAATATTATCAAGCGAGCCCACAAGGGCGGGTTGATGACGCTGATGATAAAATATTAAATGAAAAATGATGATACTTTTTATCAGATTGTTTCAGCATTTGTTTTTAGGTTGAAAATATGAAATAAAATGAAATTGTCATTGAAACTATTTTTATGCGTACAATCGTCGATTGTATGAATGAAGTAAAATATTATGCATAATAATTTGAAAATAAACATTTTATTTACAAACTAAATTTGTATGGCATCGACTATTACACGCTTGTCCTGCTTTTCTTCAGGCATATCTATCAAATTCACATCTGTTTTTATCACAAAATCAACATTAAAAAAACAACCTTGTCCTCCATTTCGAATAAGATTTTACGACACGTCTCAAAGAAATAGAGTTTTCAGCACAAACATCTGAAAGTTCCAATGAAGGAAAAAGTCTCAAACTGATTTCTTGTATTAAAGATCCGAGCAGGATTACATGCTATAAGGCAAGGCTTTATTCTTCTTCAGTCTTTTTGTGAATAATGACCATTAGTTATTTTGGGATCTCCCTTTCCTGGAACCACTAGTGGAATTGGTATGAGATGGGCATATCTTGCATTTTGTTTTTTGTCTGTAATGGGCACTAACTTTTTAGCATATGTTTTCTTCAATCCAAGAAACATCTGTGCCTGTGCCGATCTTATTTGTTGTTAACATAATGAGGTTCAACACTTGAATAAAATATAAAGGAAAAAACTCATCACGCAAGATTCACATAGAAGCAACATTTTTTTCATACACATACAGAAACCAAAAAAAAAACTGTTTCCGTTGATTCATGTCCAGTTTTTGTTGTTATTGAGTTTTTATTGAGTTTTTTTGTTTGTTTGGGTTGGGGTTTTTTGCGTGTACTTTTCGGATCAACAGCTTTTCGTGATTACGGAATATTGGCATGTTCTCGTGTGACATATACGGCCAGTAGCAAAATATGTTGACATGTTAGATTAGGTTACGTTCGCACTTCACTTTGTTTAAACGAAATAAATTAAGTGATTAACGCTATATTTCGTTAATAGAACACATAACTTTAATACATCAACTGTCTAAATTTGTGACCATAATCTTTCTTGTGTCAGGTCATTGTCAAAGTTTTGACGTGTCTCTTATGAGTCGGAAAAAATATTAAAACATATATAAGATATCAGTTGCAACTCATATACAATTCAGAATTAAAACAGTTAACTCCCTTTGCATATAAGTTTTTGTTGTTACGAATAGTTAATGTTATTATGCTTCAGACAAACCATATGCTGATCCAGAGGCCCCCTTTGTGGAAAAAAATCATGCCAGTTATTAAGGGAATCACTACATGAAGCATGACTGGAGTCTGCCCCCCTTTTAGATCAGTCAGCAGTCATTAGGCCTTTCCTAATGAAGTCATTAGGCCTTTCCTTATGAAAGGTTCTGAATCCGCCACTGAAATTTTCAGTGGCGGATACAGAACCTTCAAAATACATCTATAGTGGAAAACAATGATATGTATGTGCTTTTACGGGTTTGGTCGAGTGGTGAAAATGCTTGTACCAATTCGGGAACATGACAGTTGCTGTCCATTCATTTGATGTGTTTTATTATTTGATTTTGACATTTGATTACGGACTTTCCGTTTTGAATTTTCTTCCGGGGAGGTCAGTATTTTTGTGATTTTACTTTTTGCATTATTATTTATTACTGTTTGTGAACTTGTTTTTACAAAATACCCCTTTGACCGGCCAATCCTCTTCGCTTGGCGTATTCAGATGAAAATGTTAGTTAAATCAGAGCACTATGTCTCTGGTTAAATATTAACCCGGCTTTATTAGTATTTACTAATGAAATGTTTTCTTGTGAATATTAAAACCATACTGGTTAAGAACGCACAGTGCTACTAAACATTCAAGAGCTCTTATTAAAATGGAAACTTGATATTTTGGCATCGACTAATCTGTTTGAATATTTAGGATTATCTAGTGGAGAAGAAGAAGAAAAACATTTCTCTTATGTGGTGTTTGTGTATTTATCTATTTAATTATATATTATTCATATAACATACATGTATCAATTTCAATCTTTATACATTTATGCATTACAGATTTGATTTGTGATTGTAGTTACAAGGTCACGAACCTTAAAAGGATATAATGATTAAAGAGTTTATTTCTCGACATCAGAATGAGTGAATGTATCCAAAACAGGCTCTTCCAAGTCAGTAGATAAATATGGTCATTTATTAAGGATTTTAATTTTAAGTTGGAATCTGTAAAAGGTAAAAATTGATATATATATTTTGATTAGGTGTGCCATGATGTTCCTGTCGTTGGGTCATATTTTCTCCCTTTACCTTTCTCTTTTTATTATTCACTTTTATTCATATATTTCTTTAGATTTAGCTGTCTAAATAAAGATATTATGGAAACTTCTATTCAGTTAACGTTTTCAGGGATTTTAGTTTTTTCGAGTTCAAAAAGTTTTAAAATGATTTTTTTCCCTCTGATTTAAGCAATGGAAAAAAATCACGTAATTTTTAGCTTTTTTAAAGTTTTTTTCATTTATCTAATCTGACACTTTACTCCCTTTTTATATAACTTGGCACCGATGACCTAATATTTTATAATTAATATATGCCACTACTTGTGAAACAACCAATCACATCAGCTGTTTTAATGCACTCATTGAGAAGGAAGTCGAGCTGTTCCAATTGATACCCCAATTTTATAGTTTCAAATATTTAACTTTTTATCGAAGAATCAAAAAAACAATATTTCCATTTGTCTTTGTTTGTTCACTTTTTTATCTTTTGGTGATCAAATTAAAATTGACATATCAATTCTGATTGTTTTGACAGCTCCTAGTGGCTATTTGTGTACATATTGCCGGGGGAGGTCAACGGAACAGCAGACTGGTAAACAGATATGGAAGATGATCATCACAACTGAGTAACGGGATAATGATTCGACTTAAAATGTGGATTACTACATAAATATTCAAATTAATGGATAATAATCAGTGATTTTCTTTATGTTTAAATATTAATATTGGGTACTTTCTGTTCAAATGTAAGGTGAATATACAGAAATCTTTTGTTTTTGTCGGAAGAAAAATATAATGGCCGCCAAACTGACAGTAAATCAAGGGTTGTGTTGGTGTGTACTGACGTTTTTTATCGCGTGTGCTAATTGTTTGAACAGTTTACCTTGTATTGAGGTGAAAAGAGCCTACACAGAAAAAGGAGGAAATGAAAATGAAGTTCCCATCCAGGCAATATCAGGTACAAAACACGTGTTTTCATTCATTCATTCCACAAAATTTAGACCGAATTAACATCGACAGCATTGCTAACATTTACACTCACAAAGACCAGATTTCAAACAAAGTAAACAAATCATTGACTAGTATCATACATCTTGAACCAATGTATTTCTTTATTAATATTACACTTAAATATGTTTTTCTCATTTAGTTTCAAAGTATAGTACATAAAAACAAATACATTTCATTATTAAATGTAGATCTACATGAGGTGAGTATACAATGCCACTATTTCATAAGTACTTATAAGTCTTAACATTAAAATAATTGTAATTTTTGAAGATCTATATGTTCCGTGGGCAATCCTAGTTGGGTGTAAGTGGACAATTAAAATAAAAGAAGGTTTCCCCTACAGCAAACTTTTTTTTTTACATGAAAGGATATATAGTATAATGTTAATCCTCTTTATGTGTCTCAAGATATCATTAAAAGTCTGAAAGGAAAATGGTCAAAATCTTATCTTCCCAGAGAGTGCAATTAATTCTTATTTTAGGATGGGTTATATTTAACAAGTATATAAAATAACCTGTTTTAGTAAATCAAAAGTTATTGTTATAATGCCTCTGTTCCAATTATTGTCTATCATGTCTATAGCTATTATATATCATTACAACATAATTGGTTTAATAAATCAAATAAGAGATTTTTAGTCTTCTTTACTACCTTAGCTTTTACATGTAACGTTAAGAATTTCATTATTTAAAAGCGAAAAAAAAATTGTTGCCTTTTCAATTAGTTTTGAAATCTTGAAAATTTAAAATTTCTTTTAAAGATAATGTTAAGTTCCCCCATTTTTGCATTCTTCAGTGTATGAGGCTATTGTTTTGGCAAGTCCCATGCCAATATAACCCATTTGCATGTATCTTTAAATGTGCATTGTTCATGCATGTTTAAAATGATCACACATGTTGTACAGAGTGCACAAACACATAATTAGCTACGTTATATACATTCTTGTTAAATTGAGCCTTGGCCTTTATCTTGCTAATTTGAGTATTGGTTATAGTGTAAAGCCATTTACGACTAGTGACCATTTAAGTTGGACAGGTACAAATTATAGTATTAATCACTTTTACAATAAAGTACAATAAAAGGTCAGTAATCAGCACATTAAATTTCCATGAAAAAGTGAGTAAATCAACAACATCAAACACTACCCTTGTGTTGTTTACCCCTGGCTAAATCGTAAATCATTTTCTTACTACATGTAAATTTGTCTAATCGCTGGTCAGTGGTCTAGATAATGACCAATTGTGTTTAATCTGAAAGAATTTTAAAGTATTTCTGAAACTAAGTTATGAATTTGGTATACATGTAATGCTGAATTTCTGCTTTTGTACATGTACATTTGTAGACTATGAATATACTGTGGGATGAACATAAATTAACAGATGAACATGCAGAAGAACTTTTCACTCTAGATCTAGATATATAGCTATAAAGGAAACTAAAGCATATGCCTCCCAAAATTTTCAGTGTTTTTTACACATTACACAGCTTTAAAATTGTTTTATATTAATTAAAAGTTCCTTAATTGCTAAACAGTTTAGGTTTATATTGTTCATGTCTTACAAAGCCACCTGAAAACTGAGACATTTTTTGTTCCTGTAGTTTAGAAGTCAGCTTTTGTGCGAAAAACATTTTTGCATAAATTGTTGGTATTTTGAATATAAAGCTGATTACCTATGTAAGTTTTCACATGATATGAATTAACATTTTGTATTTGTTATCACCTGATATTGACAGTATCATGGCCCTTGTTATTCATTCAGTAAAGTGATGGTGGTTAAAAATGTAACACTTATTATGTGAACCTTTTATGGGACACCATTTGATTGAATAACACATGTGATAATTACAGGTCACATATCTGACATGTTTAATTCACTGAGGGCACCTGCTGTTATGAACTAAAGTGGATATGTGATGACCCTGTAAAAAATACCTTTGTGATTTAGGCAAAGAATTAACTTAGTTTCTCGTGTACTGTCTTCATGGTCTTGTGTTCCTAAAACTGCCACATGATCAGCCATCTTATTTAATTTTTTTAAAGTTTTGACAAAGTACTGGAAATATTAAGCTTTTATTCAGAAAAATAGTTAACAATTAACCAACATGTTTAAGCAGTAAATTGAAACTAGAACCAATATGGCGCCAAGTATTTTCTGATGCAACAATATATTTTTTTTGTGGTAAATAAGGGAAAGAGGTAGCAATAGAAGCTTATATTAAGAACATTCAAATTCAAGGTATATATTTTTTGTCTTACAAGATAAAATGTGTTAACCTTCAGTGTAGGTTAGCACTGTTCAACTTTTATAAACTTGATGATTGTCACTGAACTTGAAAGCTATTTTCACATGTACAAAATGTATGATGGATTGCAATTAAATACTTTTTGGATATTTTTCAAAGAAATTCCTCCACAGATAAAAACTGAAGATACACAATGTAGGATTGGGTTGGGTTACATGTCCTGCAGAGATACAAATTATATTACAAAATTAGTATGCAATGTGTGTTGAAAAACTTAGATTGTGCATCACACAGAATTGTCATGATTTGCAAAAAACATTTGGATGTCATATCACTTCATGTTTACATATTCTGTGACACCTTAGTATAAGTATGGATTGTCTTATATTTATCCTTTGGAAGTAAACAGTAAATTGTCAAATCTCACACATTTAAGATTGCAATAACCTTACAAAAACATACTAAAAATCCTTATTTATACTAGATCAAAGCTTTAGCACTTAAAAAGAAGGATTAAGTCACTAAATATTTTTCTTAGTTTGACTTGTAAAGTGTTTGCCTGATTACCTTACAGTTATTTCAAATAATAAATTGATCCCTTACAAAAAATTACCCCTGAGTGTCATGTGATCTACGATGACTTAAGGCTATTTACTGAAAAAAACTGTTAAATGGTATTACATGTAATTATTGTACCTAGCTTTGTTAGAGATTTAGTAATTATTTTGTCACACTATGACTAGTGATTGTGAACTTGTCAAAATTCCCTGAAGGTGGATTATCCCTAGATCCTTATCTATAGTATTTGACAGACCTCATGAGATGATCACAAGACAAGATCGCCTTTTTACAATTTCTCATTTGCAGACAATTTTTCGCTTCACTAGCTGTTAAAAATTTAAAATCATTTTCTTTAGCAAAAGGGCATTTAAATGATTCCAGTTTACTTGTTGACCTGCTGTAAAACATTTAAATTTAACATTTTAAAGTTAAATTTGTGTCTAGTCTATTAAAATAAAATTTATAGGTTTATTTTTTTGCCATTATTTAACAAGGTTGAATGAAACAGAAGCATGCGAGTTGAAATGAAATACCTATACCTTATCCATAAATTAAAACATTGTATCAGTTTATATAAGATACACTTTACTTAAGGACAGCACAAAATTTCATTATCACATTTTTTTGCTATGTACATGTTGTCGCTTTGACACATTCCCTAGTTCCTTTCTTAATTTCATATTGATGTGTAAAGTTTTTAAGGTTACACATACATGTATGTATACAAGATCAGGCAAAAATTATTTTTGCAGTTATAATGATTTAAAATAGCCATAGGGAACATAAATGGTTTCACATCATACAAAATTACTTTATAGTTTGAACAAAGGAAAGTTATATAGCTAGACAATTGTCAAATTATGAATCACAAATAAGTGAAATAATTTTCATTGTTTTGAAGATAAATTATCAGTTTATAACCTGAGAACAGAAATTGATAGAAATGTCGGAAGTTATCTGTGATCACTGAAACTTATCAGGTGTCTAAAAGATTAGCCCCAGGCATTGATTGATGAAGATACATGTATATTTGGTCAATCAATTTGTTAATTGTAAAGTAATTAGAACCTTATCAAAGATGTGTGATTGTTAATTGCAAGAAAATAATCCTGTTACATTTTGTATATTGTTACAACTCTACTTTGTATGCTGTATATTACTCAGGTAAAGAGTTTCCATGGTGTAGTAATTCATGTTTCATCTGCATAGTTGTGAAAAAAGAAAGACAATTAATTACATGTACATTAACTGGTGGTATGCACTATTTCAAATGGGATGCATTTTTTCATTAGACATGTAATGCATTGCTTAAGAAGTTTTTGCCTAACGATAAATTAATTATGACAAAATAAGGAGAATTTTAATTAATAGGGTTCTACACTAGGTGGTACTGTTTTAAGGTGAAAATTAGAGCGAAGAATTTGACTTGAGGTTAAAATTGTAATTGTAGAAGTCCAAACACTTGGGGAGGGGAGGGGTAATTCTTGAGGTAGTTTCTGGCACTTTTAATATTGAAATTTTTGCCTCTTTGTGAGGTTTTATTAAATTTCCCAATCATGTACTGTATCTCATACAAAAAAAAAGTATTAATTACAATTAAAATGAGTACCAATTATTTTTATTTTTTTATTCATTTTGCTATACCTTAAGCCCTCTATGGTTTTTTTTGCGTGAACCCTAGCTTTTTGTACATTTAGATTTAAACAGTTGAAATAATGAACAGTGTCTTGCATGTCTTCTGTATTTATGAGTCGTATATAATGAACATATAACATTTGCATTGAAATATTATCTAACATATTTTTGATGAGTTTCACATTGAATCATAATCTATTCCATTATGATTGGGGTAAGCTTAACTTAACTGTTTAACATACATGTACATATACAGGAACTCTAATATCAACTATAATAATAAAGAAAGATACTGTCTGTACATTTGTAACTGAAATTTTTGACATAAACTATTGTGTGATTTCAGGAGACCATTTAGAGGTGTGTCCACGTGGAGATGGGTACACATGTTGTACAAGAGACATGGAAATTAAATTACGTGAATTAAGTGCCAAGGAATATGATAGTTTAGTAGACCAGTCGTTTAGATATGTACAGAGTACTTTTGTATCAAGAACAAGAAAATTTGATGGTAAGTTCTTGGGTGTTTTTTAGGCAAGAAAAAGACAACAGTCTTGTCTGTAAAGAAGATACTCGTGGGAAACTGGTAGATAATGAATGCTTGAATCATTTCTAAATCCTGACTGACCTGAGCATCATAAAATATGAGTGTCAAAATCAGAGAAACATGGTTTTGATATGAATGTATCTTTGAAAATGAATCCTTTGGCTATTTTCAGTTCTCCCTGATCTTTGTTGATTGATTGACAAAATTTTTATTCTAATGTTAGCTTTAACATGTTGAAGCATCAGACACTCAGATGTTCCACTTCATTAACTATTGATGGAGAAAATGCTGACCCTATCAGAATATAGTTCATACATTGTACTAAACCAGCCTTCAAACAGTCTGTTTCTCATCTTTATTTCTAATTTGCGTAGATCTAGAAAATCCTGACATTAACAAGAATCAGGTAGATATTGATTTAAAGTAGTGAGGTATTCTTCAATGAAACAGCAGCATATACAAAACAAAAAAGGTCAATGTATTTAAGTCTTTTTAATATAAACTATATATAGGTAGTGTCTATATAGACATACATGTACTAAATATCAAGCAAAAAAAATGTCCATAAACCAGAGTCAAATTATACACATATAGGCACATAAGTATTCACTTTAATTCTTGCATCTGGAAAAGAGGGAGCTCATTCGTTTCCTCTTTTATCATATTGCAGCCTTCTTTAGTACATACAGTAATTTAAGCAGGTCACTTATGTGTAAACCAATTTTCTGTCTTTTCAAGCTCTAGTTCTAAGGTCAATATTTCTAACTGATATATATGTTACAGTAAATAGGTGAAATTAGGAATTACATGTAATTACTAAAATTTAGGAATTACAGGTAATCCCTGATGCGCTTAGTTAATACAAGTAATTCCTGAAACGGCCCAGTTATTACCAGTAATTACTAATTTTAAAATGATTTTTTACAACTATTTACTGACTGCTAAAACAATGTTGTATTATGGTCAGGTGATCAAAAGTTATGGTAATACTAACTAAAAGATCAGTTATAGTACAGTACAGTAAATTTTGAATGGTTGATTTCTATAAAAAAATATCTTGAATAGATATGGACTTTCAAATATTTGGTTAAATCCGAGTAACTTTAATTTGAATCCAAAATGGTTCAAGTTGAGCATTAAACAGATAATTTTTGACCAATTTCAGCAGACATGGAAATCAGAAATGGAAAATTCTTCTAATAAAAGCATAATGTTTAAATTTTTTGAAAAAAAATTTGAATTTTAAGAATATTTAGACTTACTACCTTATACAGATAAGACAACGTTATGTAGTTTAAGAACTGGTATGAACTGTTATGTGCATAAGCTTCGAGATATATAAAAATTTTAATATATATTTTTTGTTGTTAAATCATTAATAACAATGATATAGTGAAATTATAATTCACTGTTAGCAGCCAATCTGGTTATAATTTGTTAAAATAGCTGAGAAACAAGGTTGATGAGTTGTGCTCTTGCGAGTAAATATTTGGACCTCATTGAATACGTATGCATGTGACCTTCAATTCAACCTCAACCTCTAGCTGAAGATGCGCCAGTATGATGTATTAAGCTATTAAAGTTGTAAGGGTTTTGTAGAACAAATAGCCTACTTTTGCTGTTAATCGCAGGCTCAACAAAAATGAGGAAAAAATATAAAAAAAAATCCTCTAGATACTATCTTTTGACTAGTACTGTAAGAAGCTTCTGTCAAAATAAGGTAAAAATCCAGGATGGTTTATTAAACCTAATGTTTTAAAAACTTTAGCTGCAAAGTGTATGAAACGTTAACTGAGGAAAAAACTCCTAGACTAGTCCATTTATAAGTAATATACAAAAACAAAATGATTCTTTTTACAACCTCTACTTTTGGATATTAACTTTTTACTCTTAAAAATTTTGCTTCTGTAGAAATCCAGGATATTTGGAGAAAGTTATTTTAAAGTTTTAAAACACAGTGCAAGATGGAGATTTTAGTTTAACCAAATTATGAAAATCAATTTGAGATAGATATCATTGTCTTGCATGCATATATTTACAGAGTTTCAAAACCTATAAAACAACCATTTTCCAGTTTCAATTCACAAACACTAAAGAGTATGCACTTTTGATGTGCCTTATATTCCTACATCCTTAAGTAAGCTCCCTTAAAATCCCTATCCCTTTACTTTCTTATTTGGTATCTTGAATTATGTTTTTAATTTTAAAACAAAAACATCAAGTTAGTAAATAGCTGTAAAAATGACCAAAATAATCAGTGATTACCAGTAATCACTGAAACAACTAGTAAATACATGTAATTACTAAATGGGCTAGTAATTACAGGTATTTACTGAAACGTTTAGTAATTACGTGTAATTCCTAATTTCACCTATTTACTGTAACATATACATGTACCGGTACATGTTCTACAAGAATAGTATGCAACAAAATTTGTTTTATTTGTTGCAATGATTGGTGTATATATAATGAAACTCCTCACTATTACTTCTGTTAAACCATATTTACACTGAACCTATGAAATGTACCCAGTTATAAAGCTTTTAATAGAGACATATAATACTGTGTTAATCCCTTTGAAATTTTTCTTAACATTTTCAAAATAATGAGAAAATCTGAACCCGATTGAAGGTGTTATGTTTATCACTTTAATAACCTTATTATATAGAAAAATCTTTGGACCTTCTTTGTGTCTTATCTAATCAATAAGGTTTTGTTTGATGTTGAAAGTGTTATTGAGGATTGTTAATTAATAAGATAGATAAATAAATAATAGATCATGTCTTCATCAAAGATGCATATTTCTATAAACCATGTTGACAATAGGATTAGGATACCTAGCCATCTTTGTGATTATCTGACATCCATTCAGAGAATGGAATAAAAATGTATCAAGGAAAAATCGTTGATTATCGCCAATGTTGTCGCAAGTGAATTATCCTCACTTGTCTTCAGCTAATCAACTCCAAGTCTGAGAAAAATAATCAGCAAAATGGTTTTGTGCAATACCAAACTGTTAATGGAAATGATTATGTCTGATAGTAGGGTGGAAAACTAATTAACAGTCATATTGTATGAAACGAGGCCAAACTTTCTAACACCAACATCATCTGTAAAAATCCCAATGCCAAAAAATCTGTAAATTTTCTTACGGTTTGGTGCCATTATGAAAAGACAGCCGTGGAAGACCCATGACAGAGTTACTGGCTTCTACATCTGTAATTGTAATCTGGCTTAGACGTGCAGACAGATAAATAAATGTAGTAATTAAGGAGAGATTTTTTTGTTAAAAGCTGTTACATTAGTAACTTATAATAAATGTCTATCGATTAGAAATCATGATCTCATATAATGGTCATCTGTTACATTCACAAGTCAATAAAGGTGGACATTGTCTGAGTAATGTAATATTAATGATAAAAATGACACTCTGGTTGACCACAGGATTTTCAAAGAACTTCGGTTGATACACTGTCATGGTTACATGTACATGACGTTCGTACAATTATTCATTGAATGAGTATACATACCATTACATTTTTGTACATGTACATGTACATTGTACATTTGAAACAGTTACCATATGTTAATATAAGAAAAATTATGTTCTCCAAGATGTTCATATACATGTGCATTGACATTTTCCTTTCTTCCATACCACTAATGGCTAATGTTTTATGTACAAAATGTAAATTGCTCTGTTAATTCAGAATCTTTGGTTGTATTTATTATTGTAATTATTCCATATTATGGCATGGACACAAATGTAATATTGATTATTGAGAATTCAGGAAATGCTGAATACTAATAAAGATGTTGAAATTTGAAATGGGAGGTTTTTATTGTGAATCATCTCAGTTTTCACGATAATTTCAAAGTAGTCAGAACTAAAAATTTCTTTATTTCAAAACTGTTAAATTATAAGCAGGGTATAGATCAATAATGCAACTTCCAATTCAAACCTAAAGTTAAAAATCTGTGACCTTTAGACAAATGTTGGAGTTAAAGCAAGTGAGTTTATCAATTTTTTTGCCAACTAATCATATGTGTATTATTATATATATTTATCCAAATTTTAAACTATGGAATGTTCATTCATTTTCCATTGATAAAATATTTTTTTCTTCAATGTACTTAACATGATGTAAATGTAACCTGAGAACTGACACTTTTGTACATAAATTTGATATCTTAGTAAGTTAAGGAGGATATCACTGCTGGCTACATTCTTCAACATATGTGTATTGGCTTTTTATAATTCATTTTAATATTTATAATTCCTGAATGAGAGTTGAGGATTTTCATCAGTCGGACAATCTCTTCATTGTATTACCAGAAAATGAGAATCTTAACCCCTGATTTCAATTTGTCATGCTTAAAGGTTTCCTATAAGTGGAAGGACAACCTTATATTATTTATGTAAATATGACAGAGCTTAAATGTATGTATATTCTTCTAATTCAATAGGCAACTGGTATGCATTAGTATGCATTTATACAATGTACTGAGTTAATATATTACTTTCATAAAAATTTGAAACTTAGTTTGTGAGATGAAGAGAATAAATTATATGGCCAGATCAATTTGAATTTGATCTGCGTCATATATTTTGTTTGCTTTGAAAGCCTGTTACTCAAGTAATGCATTTTGATAGGCTATCTCAAATGATATCAAAAACATGTTTTTATTGTAGCTGCCAGATCAGAAATGTGCATAAGGTAGATCAATGAAAAGTACATCAAAGTGCAAAAATAAATCAAAGATGAACAATCGTAAATATCTGAATGAAATTGAAATGAAAACATTCTGAATGCCTAAAGATAATACAGATCATTGTTACGTGTACTTTAATGTTGAATAGATATATATGAGTCTTAGAATTTCACTGGGGGAAAGTATAATGTTCAAGATTGAAAAGCTACTGTTTAGTTCCTTTATAAGGAAACATATTGTACGTAGATAAAAGCTAGCAAAGACTCAATAAAATACTTGCAATAAAAGCTTTTAGCTTAAGTAATATAGGACAGTTATAATGCATAGCTATTACTCAGTCTTTTATGTCTGTTTGATAAACTCAGTCTTTCAAGTTAATATATATACTTTAAAGAAGTTAAGTTAAACATTTTAAATGGTCAATTTAAGCATTAAAAATGGATTCATTTTAATTTACATTTATAACACCTGAACTTGTTCATATCTTCGTCCTTTCTTTGCATTAAGTTATAAAACAGTCTATGCTAGTAGTAAATTTCACTTTGAAAACATGCATATCATTGGACTTTGAAGGCTGGGGGTTTCAAAATAAAAATGTAATGACTTTAACAGGGTATTATATACACAACTGTTTACATAATTTAGTGAATAAATGTGTACAGCAGTTTCAAACTGAACTAGCAACAGTCACCAGCACTCACTCACTGGTACAAAAAAATCCTGCCATAAAGGTTAGTAATACCCTGTTTGTACTGCACATTTATAATTAATTCTTTTGTTCTTTTTCAGAATTTTTTACAGAATTATTACACAATGCCAAGAAAGACTTACATGAAATGTTTGTTAAAACATATGGGTTACTTTATAGAGAAAATGCAGAAATATTTACACAATTATTTGAAGATTTACTCAAGTATTATAAAGGAACAGACAAAAGCCTTACTTCCACATTAGACAAATTTTTCGAAAACTTATTGCGGCGAATGTTCCAGTTATTAAATGTTCAACATAAGTTTGATGATGTTTATCTTAAGTGTGTGACTAGCAAAATGGACCAGTTGAAACCTTTTGGAGCTGTGCCTCAAAAATTATCCAGCCAAGTAAGGCGATCTTTTATTGCTGCGAGGACGTTTGTGCAAGGTTTGGCCATTGGTAGAGATGTCATTCTAGAAGTTGCAAAGGTATTACATTTAAGAATAGAATATTGTAGTTTACTCACCTCATGACCCTTAGATATAGAGTTTTGATTAGTTTAAGACTGATGTGAAGAAATGGACTTGCATCCAATTTCTCTTAAGAAAGTTTTTTTATTTATTTTTTTTGCTGCATAATTCTCAGTTAAAATTTTGACTGTATCACATGTATGAAATAATATAAAACATATAACTCTTTTCTTTTTCACATCCAAACGAAAACGCTAACATTAGATAAGATATTTTCCCATCAGTTCCATGTACATTTGGAGTTTACATGTTTAATTATTTTAGTTTATCATTAAAAAAAGATATATGATTGGGAACTATGAGATTGTGATGCCACAAACATATACACAACCGTTTTAATATATTTGATACACAATCTTTATTTGAAGTGTAATACCTGGGTAATAGTAAAACATGAAGGCTGTAAACTTCTGCAAACAAGTTCATCCTGACCCCTGTGAAATACAAACACAACTCTGCTGTTTTCCGTATCTGAACTTTGTGATATAAAACAACATTTCTCTGTTGCCAGCATAGGTTACAGTTTTCCTACATTTGTTTACTTAAGCTAATACATACAATTGACTCCAGTTATCTCAGTGTTTCACACAGGTACGCTCTATGAAACACATTTCTGTGAAGCTACAAACTTGGGGAAATTGTTTGAACACTTGGGTATGGAAGAAAACAAAACATTGTTATTACAGAAAAAAGTCTTTATCCTAACTTCATCCAAGAAATTCACAGTTTACGGTTCTCTTTATATGTGAGATAAGTCCATACTAAAGTCCTGGAGTCTGTTTCACAAAAAAACTTACGACTAAGATTGATCGTAAGTATACTGATTTGTTCATGACTTAAGACCAATCTTAGTCGTAAGTTTTTTTTGGGAAATCGACTCCTGGACTCTGACATGTAAATCAAGCCAAATTTTCTTAAACCTTTAAAGTTCAAAGATACATTCATTAGCAAACACCATAAATTTCATTATGTTGTTACAGTAGAAAAACATTTATTCTAATTTCAAAGTTCATTGTTTTATTCTTCAGCAGTTTTTCAGAAATATACAAAACAAAACATAAAAAAGATAAAAATTAAAATAGAGTTGGTTTCATTTAGCTGAAAACATGTGCACATGTAATTTTTAGACCTTTGAAAAATAGATCAGTGATTAAACGCCTGGTAAATTTTCGACCAAAAAAATCATGTCATATTTTTCTTTAGAACTTTAGAATTACTTATATGAACGTGTTGAAATCACTGCAGTTGTGATGAAAATATCTCCACAAGACTAGGTATACAGACTACTGAAGAATAAAGATTAAGTATTCTTGACACAAAGGACCTTTCCCTAACTTGTCCTATGAAGTCTGGACAAAGATTGATAAGGAATAGAATTCACTGAGGTTTTTGACCTTCATTGTGAAAAATGAATTGCCTCAAGTTCATGTCATACTGGTTGGAAAATTGATAGGCATACTTAAGTATAATATATACCTTGCATTTAAACAACTTTAAGGCTTACAAAAGCCTTGCCAAAACATAGACTTCAAATTTATTAGGCTGGAAAATTCATTGGATAACATCGATATTGTGAAATTAGGATAAAACTTGTTTAATCAGCTAAACATGCTTTTATTCTATGTCAGTAGGTTCATTTGCTTGTCTGTCTGAATATCTGTGTCTGGATACTAGTCCCATTCAAATAAATGTTCCTATAAAAAAATCACACCATGATGAGATAATTCTGGGAAGATTTGGAATTAAATTTGATCATGTTCTTAAGCATTTATTCCTTTATGCTACCCTGCTATCACTTCTTTGGTCAAGCAGAAAGATATTGGCCACTCATTGAAAAATAGATAATCAAACATTAGATAAACAAAATGTCTGATCCCCTTTTATGGAATTAATATATAATCCAAATAAAAACATATTGCCACATTTTTATCTGATTCAGACTTAAATTTTGTACCTGTTTACATTCTAACATTTAAGTTTATAGAGTAAAAAAAAATAACAAAATTTGGAAAAAAACATTAGGCTTTAAATAATAGAACAATGTACAGGGAAATTTGCTTATTCTTCCTGATTTTACAGATAGATACAGATAAGATTGTTTCCCCCAAATTTTAGCTTAGACTTGCTGTGGACTGTTTGATGAATCATTGTAGTTTGACCACATGTCCTCTTGCACTTCGACAAATTTCAGGAAGGATCTATTGATTTAGATTATTGTCATTCTTTCAATGTGAACTTCCTCACTGGTAAAAATATCAGGAAAAAGCTCTTATAAATGAGTCTTTTTCTCATGCATGGTTCTGCTTATCTATTCTTCCTCATTGGAAGAAAAGACTTATCATTACAGGTAGAGATTCTCAATTGAGGTACTTGTTTTAAGGGGATGGATCTTAGGCGATGGTTTTGTTATTGTTTATACAATTATTTTCTACTACATGTATCATTTCACTGCCCATGTAGCAGTGAATGGTGTAAAACAGTGTCAAGAGCACAAATCCCATTAACGTTTTACTTTGGTTGTTTTGTTTTGTTTTTTCCAAATGACAGTTGTTTATTTGTAAACAGTGGTTGAATTCTTCAATAGATGAAGGTAGACATTAAATAGGGAACATGAAAGCAGCAGTTGAACTCAGTTCACATTTTATTACATTGTAATATTTTATTCATACAAAATGGCTTGAGGTGCAGTGATTTAATGGCTGTTTCAAAACACTTTTATCATATTTGCATGTTTTACTTGCAGTTATTTAATTTTTGCTAAGATTATTTTATCTTTGATGGTGTAAATGTAAAACTTTGTACAAAAAGTAAATGAGTGGCAATATATTATACATAAGACACTTAAGAACTAAATGTGTCAAAAAGTACTCTTGAAATCCATTTATTTTGGTACTGTAACTCTAAAACAAGTCCATTAAGTACTTAGATTGAAAGGAACAACATTTACACTATATCAGCCTATTTATATATCTTATTCATCATAGATTGTATAAAGCTTGAGGAAAACAAATTACAATTGATTGTACATATAGAATGTAAATTTCATAACAACACAAAAAAAGTTAAGAATACACTTGACTGAAAATAGGATTCCTTAAACTTTAACTGGATAGAGGCATGCATTGTTATGCAATTTGGTTCTCTACTCAAGTAAGTTACTCCCAGTCATATCAAAATCTTTCCAGTTATTGCATCGGATATTGAAATCTGTAGACAGGTTTAAATAGTCCAAATGACGGGACAGACTGAGTTACTTTTCCAATTAGTCAGCTCATGGTAGACAGTTGTTTTGGTTTCATTTTGTTGTGATTTCGCACAAATCTTGAGATACACCATTCCAACAAAACACATACCATCCCTTTAGGCACAACCTATTGAAAATGATAGAAGCAGAGCAGATGTATGCATAATAAAAACATTTGTAGTCATACTCTGGTCTTATTTGAGTCGGGCAGCTTTTTAATACAATTTAAAAAAATAATAATTTCATTGATTTTTATAAAAAGATAAAACAAAAAAGTTACAAAATTTAGAGGCAAGACTAATGACAGAACTGAGACTAAAAGTTTTTACAAATTCATAGGCAAGCATTTGTAGTAGTGTGAGTATGTTTTGGCTAAGATTAGACCAGACAATAGCAGACAAAGTTTTTATTAGAAACATTGTGTGTGGATCTGTAAAATTATCTAAACCATCCCATGTCTAGCTTACAGTGATTTTTAAGGCTTATGAATTATAAATAATTTAGAGTTCATGTCTTTGATGCCTTTACCATAATTGCACATAAATGTTAATGAAAATTACCCTATATTATCTCAAACAAAATCATGAAATGTCTGTATTTAAATTCTATGTGAAGTATCAGTTCATAACTGTATCAATGGGATCTTCCAAATAAAGCTCTTTAGAAGCATTGTCCTTATGAATGGGTGCATCTGTATAAAGGTGTATGTAGATACAATGTAAAGTGGGTAACAGACGTAGCAGACATGTCTTTCTTAAGTTCTTAAATTTGTCTTGACAATATGTTGCAGCGATTGCAGCCATATGCTAGATTATGCAATGGGTTCTGAAAGGTAGAACATATCTTAATAAACTATGCTGAATATATAATATATCTTTAATATGATATCACATGTTTCATATTGGTTTTTGGTTGAGAAGTTACTCAGTTAATGTCATTGCAGACACGTTCATTCTGATTATTAGTCACCCTTTGTGCCAGCCCACATGGAGTAAAACAAAAAAATAATTATTGATTTTATAACTAGGATAGTGGTGGTAACAATCAAGATTTTCTTTTATTACCAATTGATCAGAATGAAATACACATTTTATAATGAAGTTTTTTAGTTCAGTATTATAAATTTATCTTATGGTGTTTTACTTAGAGGACATGCATGTTTATAGAAGTTAATTTTGTATTTAATTAATGATTTACTTTTAAGTCAATAAATGTCAATAGCAAAGATCGTGCGCTACGTCACTAATTGGTAATGAATATGTATATATCTGTCACGTGGTCGATGCTCATGCAAACAATCAACAATAATAATGGCTTCTACACGAGATTTTATAAAAATTGATCTGACTGCTGAAGATATTCCAGGGGCTAAACTTGACATAAATAAATTAGAAGATTATAGCAATATGCAGCTTAAACGATGGTTAGAATGCAGAGGTATTAAATCATCAGGAAACCGAACTGAACTACTTAAAAGGTGAGTGACCTCAATAACAACGCCTATTTCTTTTGTCATTTGACAAACCACTTTACCTGAGCCAATGACAGTTTATGATTGATTCACCGGGTGACAAACGTTTTTGTGTATCAAATTTCATTGGAGGACTAATAATATTGACAAGAAGTTATTTACGCCCATTATAATTTTATTTACAAATGTTTTTTTCCCCGAATGAAGTGAGCTATTTTAAGCCGAGCTATCAATAGAATATTTGTTTTCTATCTTTGACATGTTTGATATAAATAAAACGGTTCAAATTGTAAATTATTTGTTTTCAGATGCAATGATGTAATCAATTCCGGCAGGGTAGATCAAATCGATATCAACATTGATCAAGGGAAGTGGTACGATATAAAACTTGGAAAGGTCAAACCAGAAAGTGTAAAAAAAAATCAACCTGCTATCCCACCAGTATTAGGATGGAAAACTTTTCCGTCTAGACCCATACCGGTCAATTTTAATTATGGGCACATATACCATTATTTACTGGAGAGCGTTGTCCTTTTAGGAGAAGACGGGAAGCAGGAGGATACGGACTTGTCACACATGACTTCCAAGCCTCTCACAAAAGGAGAACAATATGTCAAAAGTGGAAGTGTGACAAATATAATGGACAATTCAAAGGGTTCAGACTTATATTTTATAAAGGGGAAAGTTGATGCATCTATGAGAAAAGAGCACAGAATTGTGCACATAACATTGTCATCAATTAGTGGAGCTGTTTTAGATGCAAGTTGTACCTGTCCAGCATCTTGCCTAGGACGATGCAACCATGTAGCAGCACTGCTGTTAATGTTGAATAAGCACTGTAAAGAATCAGGCTATGATGCAACTGCGTGTACAAGTAAGCCATGTGAATGGAACCAGGGGAAAAAATCAAACAAGAATCCTTCAAAAATAACAGAAGCAGCATATTCATACTATAAATCTAGACCAACAAAGCTGAGCACTTTTGATCCTAGGCCACAGAACCAAAGAAACATTAGCAAAGAGACAACAAATTCTTTTATAATGGAAATGCAATATAATTCTTTAAGAACTAGCAAGCCCTCTATGTGGGGAACCTTGCTCTCCTCTCAATATGAAGATTATAGTTTAGAAGAAGAACGAGTAGATCAGCTTGAAAGTTTATTTTGGATCATGTTTGATAATCTACGTGATGAAGGTAAACAGTACCCTACAGCTGCCTACATGATACCAAATACTGAACAACAATCAGAATCTGATACTTGGAAATCCAATAGATGGTTCCGGATCACTGCCTCAACATCAAAACAAGCAAGCAATCTTGGAAATATCTTAAACACTGAAACCCAGTATTGTGATTCTACCAAACGCAAACTATTCAACTTTATTTCATATAACATCTGGGCTTTACATACATTTTCTACACCAGACACTGTATATGGTATTGAAAGTGAAGAGCAAGCCAGAGCTGATTATTTAAAATATATGGCAGGAAAAATACAAGATTTCAGAGTCATAAAAACAGGCTTCTGGATAAATAAACTATGGCCAGAAATAGGATGTTCACCTGATGGTCTTGTTTTTGATCCAGAAGAAAATATGAAATATGGTTTACTTGAATTAAAATGTCCAAAACTATTTCGCAAAGTGGCACCTTCTGATTTATTTATGGCTCTGAAAGATAAAAAAATATTGAATAGCGAGTTATATTCAGCGTGTTTCTCTCGCCCAACCTCTGAGAATGCTTCTTTGGAACTTAAAACTCACCATGCATACTATTATCAAATTCAACTCCAGCTTGCAGTTACAGGACTTGAATGGTGTGACTTTGTGTTATGGTCATCTCTTGGTAAGCCAAATGTAGAGAGAATAAGACGAGACCAGCAGCTTATAACTAGTATGATAGGAAATATAACAACCCTTTGGCGACGAGTTATTGCCCCTGAGCTGTTTGAAATGAGGGTTCCTAGGAAACTGTTTCCTATTATTTTAAAAGACATTAATACACCAGTAATACTTCAAGTCAATAAATAGATTATTTATGTTATATTATATATTTTATATGGATACACTCATGCACATGTAAAAAGTGTTCAATGTATTTTTATCATTTAACTAAAGGTTCTTGAAAGTTAACTAGGCTACTTGCAACAAATACTAATTGATTGGCAATTGGAGACAATGACAAAGGTATATTTCCACTCAATAACTTAAATTTTTTCACACGTTCTATGACACGTTCAACATGTATACGAGCTTTGGCTATTCGTCTTGTAGTTAACTCTTCTTGAGCAGTAAACTTTGTTCTTTTTCCTAGAAATGGTGGTATATTCAAGAAGGCTTGGCGTTTGAGAAGCAGGTCCTTTATTGTAAATCCCCTATCTGCAAGAACCAAATCACCTGGGTTGATATAGTCTAAAAAACCACTTTGCTCAATAATTGCTCGGTCACTTATTGAGCCCTCAAATAAGTCTGAGACATAAACAATTGATCCGTTAGGTGCTATACCAATCAAACATTTATAGGTATGATGGTTCTTGTACGAGGAATATAAATTGCCTTGTCTCTTGAAATCTCTTGGCATTTGTACAAAGAATTCAGTGCAATCTATTGTGCAACGTATATTTTTAAAAGTTTTAAATACTTTTGGTAATCCAACTTTAAAATGCTGTCGTTCTGGAAACATGTCATGTCTCAACTCATTAAAATGACAATACAGTAGCTGAATCCATGTTGTAAAAACTATGCTAACTGTAGAAGATGCAATTCCGAAAAAGTGTGAAATAGTATCGATGCTGTAACCCCTTCTTAGTCTTACTAAAGTCAGAAATAACTCATCTTTCGGTTCAAGTTTTCTGTTTCCTTTCCTTGAACTTTCTTTTGCATCATTTTTCCCATCCCAGTATGTTAAATTGTAAACACTAGTGCCAAGAAAGTTAAATAGAATGCAAAACTGAGCATATGTTAATCCTGTGAATAATTTCATTTTAACATCATTGTCTTTAATTGCCTTTAATGATAGGGTGGTGTCATTTTGTTCATTTGGCTGATCATTCTGTCTACTTTCACAATTTCGCATTTGGTTTTTTAAAATCATGTTTTCAATTTTGGCGTTTAAAACTTCTTTTTCGTATATTGTTTGCACTTCTTTGTCATTTGTCTGTACATCAACAGTTTGTGACGATGCATCTGTAGCAGGGCAAAGTACTAGCAATGATGTTTCCTGAAATATAATATTCTACATTTGTATATATAATTAATTTACAAAATTGTACATGTATATGAAAAAAAATATTTCCTACTATTTTATATGCTTTATTTAATAACTGATTTTCCTGTAATAATTGTTGTTAACTGGAATTGAAACAATAATATAAGGAGAAGCACTAATTTGCACATGTAGATATTAACATGTAATATATTACAATGTATGTAACTAATTTAAAACAAAATTCTAGCCACAAGTGTGTGCAGAGGAGAGATTTTACCATTTCTAAGATTACGTGCACTATTGTAATAAACATTTTAAATAAATCAAACTTAATTCATGAATTATTTTGAGTTTTTAAGGGATTGTGTTTCAATGATTTTTTTCTGTCAACTGGCTCAATAAAACATCTAAATACTTACATGTACATGTGTTGTCTCAGGAAAGTTATTTAAATCATTGGACAGGTCAAGTAAACCTTCAGCAGCAGATTTAATATCCTTCTTTGAAATTTTTATTGGCTTTCTCCTTGGTGTAGGCGCTTTCCTTTTGCGTTCAAACCTTTCAACCTGTGTAGAATACAAAGATCTAGAGTGTAAATATATTTTTGGTTTAAATTCAATTTAAACAATAAACAGGAAAAGAATCATTCACTGTTATGAATAAGCTAAATTTGCAGTGAATAGCTTAATCTGAATTAATTTTGAGTGAATCTTATAATTTCAAAAGCTTTCCATATAAAAAGAACATGTATGTTGAAGAAAAGGGGGATGTAAAACTAACCTGTTCATCTGTGTGTAAAAGTGCTGGGATTGGATCAGGATTTTCAGCCGTAGGACCACTTTCTCCTACAAAATGCTTGCTGCATATATATGTGGAACGTTTGATTTTATCCACGTTGAAATCATTACCGGGTCGACCACAAGCTTTGATCCATTTTAGACAGGTTTCCCTACGAGTCGTCGGTTTAGGGAAAGGGATAAACATAGATGCCAACCCCCTTTTGACACAATCAGTAACAAACTATGAAATTTTCCGTATTTTTGAAAAGTTTTCAGTAATCATTCATAAACGTGCACTTACCAATAAAAAATACTGACGAGTGGTTGCAAGGTAATGTGCACTAAAATTTGTCGTTTATAATGTTGTCTGTAGTATGTATTCCATTAATTAATTGTTCAGATGTTCTCGACTCGTAGTTTCGTTTTGTCAAGGAGAAGTAGAGAAAGGGGGAAATCTACTCATAAAATGCAAGTTTGCCCCTTCGGAAGTCAGTTAGTTACTCGACAATAGGTTGATAACTCCCGAGAAACCGGAAGCATTACATTGGCGTTTTCTAAAAACCGGACCAGGACGGAAAAGTAATGATAAAAATCCGTGTTTTACAAAATTGAACGGCGATGATTGGTAATCCGTAACTATTCGACTTTGACCGTAATAGCGTAGTTTTAATGGCAAAATCGGAGAAACTACGCAAAAATCGTAATGGTTGGCATCTATGGATAAAAAACACATCTTTCATTTCTTCTCGATGTCTGTACCTAGTATCACTATTACATGTTCCATAGCAACAATGTTTATTTCCTTCAGATTTTGATTGCTGCGGTAATTCATCCATTTAATTAGTCGGAAAGAAGAAAAATATATCAATGAAATTTGCCTCATGCAAAGCGTTGTTTACAATGGCTTGCATGACATCCGGGAACTTTACCTGTGATGTCATTCTAAAAATAGCTTTGTAATCTATTATTAGTTCAACCGATCTTTGCTATTAATTGATTAGAGAATACCCAAATTAAATAAGTTACCCATGCAGGAATCCAGTAGAAACTAGTCTGGACTGGTATTAACACTTGCATAACATTTGTTTGGTAAATTCAGTGAGATCCCAAAGCATGGCTTCTCTCTTTGTCAGGAATTTTTGGTGTAGATTGCTTAATTTTAATACTTAATAAATGAAGGCATCAGATTGAAAAATTGTTTTGAGGTTTTCACTGATTGTTGATTACTTAATGTCAGAATTTACACCAGTTGTCAACTTAGATTTGCTGAAAAAGCTTATGAAAATATAACTTCCACAAACATTTAACATTAAGGTTAAAACTAAATGATTAATGGGTATGGGTCGATCACATTTGTGTACTAAGTAAAATTGCCATTTTATTTTTAGCTTCGACCAACACCAGCCTGTACCAAAGCATTAATGAGAATGTCCTACTGTCCACAGTGCCGAGGCCTTACACAAACCAAGCCATGCAACAATTACTGTCTGAATACCATGAAGGGATGTTTAGCATACCATGCAGAACTTAATATTCTTTGGAATGATTATATTGGTAAGATATTGGTTAATAACAAATTAACCACAAAACTGCAATTTCTTTTATTATTAATATCACCCTGCATGTATAGAAGGATAAATCGGTATACAAATTACAAATATCCAGAACAAATAAGTTTTGTTATTACTTTCTGTGGAAAAAAATGAAATCTTTTTTTGGCATTTCACATTTAAATTGTATTTATAAAAGTCAATTCTGTTGCCATAAGACATAAACTAAAATTGAATTGCAAACCTTATAAAACTATTTTTACAATGTGAATAACCGTCCCGAAGGATCTTGCAATGACAATTGTGAAGTTGCTATTTTGTTAGATAACTTTGTTTACAGGGCTAAGTGTGCCTTTATTTTACAATGACAATAAAAATTCATCTGTTCAGCTTGACAGTAAGCAATTCATAATAATTCTATTTTGCCTGCAGTTAATAAGGCTGGATGTGATGACTCAGTACATGGGAACTGAAATGGGAATATGGATAGAAAGAGAAAGTAGCAATAATTTCTTGAATGGCTAATTTGGAAATAGCTGCGAAAATGTTTAAACAATGTAGTATTTTCAAGATATTTTTCCCTCAGTAAACCCCATCATCATCATTACAAGTGAGAAAAGATAAAGATTATCATGAAATGTTAAAAATGTTTCAAAGACATGTAAAACTTCAGAAATGTCGCAAAAATCTATGGAATTTCAGCAGTTTTCTTAATGTTCAGTAGTACTTTATAACACTACTTTCATCATTATAAATTGCTTTGACACTTCTTCGTGTTTTGTCTCCTTATAATGTCAAGGTCATCTGTAAGACAGCTGGGAGCACATGTATATCAGACTGGATAAGACTGCGAGAATAGACACAATCTGTCACCAGACCTAATTGACTTTTAAACAAGAAAAAAGTATCACATTTAAGTCATAGTATTGAATATTTTAAGGGTGTTTGAAATCTGAATCTGCCATATGTCAGCAGTAATCGTCTTATATTGTACAACTGAGAAAGACCGATCTGTCATGGTGTAATTACATCATGTGGAAGGAATTTTATACTATATTACTTTAGAAAAAAGAAAAACATAAACGGGAGTCATGACACATTAAAATACTTAACAAGTATATTAAACAAGCCTGTAATTTATGAATAAAAGGACACTATATATAGATATATCAATTATGCTGTCTAAAAAGGAAAAGAAAAATGATAAATTAGGAATAAACATTTTTTTTAAATATCAATGTATACAATATTTTGGATATAATGTTCAAATCCTTGAATAGACCTGTAATCTATTATAAAAATTACTGAATTAAGCACAAACTACACCAATTATTAGAGGGGCAAAGTAGCATACAACTAACATCAAAAATTCATCATGACATTTGGTTAATAAACATTTAAGAAAAGTATTGTTTGTCTGGTTTTCTGAGAAGAAAGCATGGAATACCTTCATTAGTAAAACTAGTTGGACTTTCATTATTGTCCTCTTTTGGGACAAGTTATATGTCATGTTTTTTTGCTATGAGGGGGAAGGGCGAAAATGATTTTAATATTGAACCCTGTTATATCTACATTAGTTACAACATTGATCACCTGTTTCTATTGAAGTTGTGTCCCTTTGATGTGTAAATTATAAAGGAAATTACCTTTTAAGTACATTAGTACATACATTCATTTTCATAGTTATATAAAATATTTCAAATGTTTATATTGTCGAAATCTAAGACAAGTGTGATCATTATTGCTAATCCACTATTTATACAGGAGTAATTATGTCCCTTAGAAATATTAATATGCAAAATTGCATTGTGGCTCTCTCTTGCCCTACTTTACTTGCCCGATTTATTGGTTTATTGGAACTAAGCAGAATACCATTATGCTTCCCACCTATATGGTCTGAAATTAAGCAACCTCTTGTGAAATGTAGATCAGAACTTAATTGAGTTACTAAATAATTTTACCCATTCTGTATAGTTTTGTTTTTCATTAAATTCTGGCATACAAATATATATATATATGAACCCTTTGGAATACCAAAAAAACTTGTCACCATTTTAATAAAGGCTTGTACCATCCCTTACTGATTCTGCAACATTTAAAGCACCCCAATTATGTTGATTTACATAAATCGCATACTCATTAAAGTCATTTTAGAACCTTTTAAAATTTATAGGAATTTATGAAATATGAAGTTTCAGTTGACATTTATGGTAAAAAGATTTATTTCGCAGGTTGTTGGTAGATTATAAACTGTAAAAATTAGAAATTTAATATTTATTGTCTATTGTTATCTGTTCAGTCGGAAATTAGAAGACTTAGTTCATAATACCGATGCCAGCAGCTTTTTGGATTCTTTCCAGTAATGGTATTTAGGTTTTGGGGTTACATTTACTGCAATTATTAAAAGTAAAGTCACATTGTGCATGTAAAATACCAGTCCTGATGACTTTTTAAAAGTGGTCTCTTTTGAACAGGACCAGCTTCATTTGAAATACATGTATATGCATGTAAATTAATATCAAAACAAGTTTGTGGACCAAATAATACATAAATTTAATAATCATTTGAACATCCAAAGGGAGGACTCAAGGAATTTTCTTTTTCTTTTAAAATTGATTAAATTATGTGTAGATCATATCCCCCTACTTTTCCAACTGTTTTCCTCATTCCATATAAGCTATTGCTTTTGTTGATTTAGATGCATCTTTTGTTAACAATGTATGGCAAATGTTCTTTTAAATGAACTTGTATGCCAAACATAACCAAATGTAATGCAAATTATTTCAATATCTTTTAAACATATATCTTGTTTCTTGATTAAAACTGCATTTATTAAATGATACATCTTGAGTTTAAGCATATTCCTTCATGAATAAATATTTTTCGATGGTGTTTGTTGTCCAAAAATAAGTTTGATAAGTATAGCATGCTTAGTTGTTTTCAAATATTGGAAACCTTAACCTATTTTGTGATTATTTGTAAAATGTATCTTAAGTTTCTTAAATTGAGATTAAAATCAGTTAAGAAAGTCATTCAAACCATAAACGTCATTTTTTTTCATTCTTTAAAAACAAGGTATGGATTCAAATATGAAATGAAAGACGGGAACAGATGTACATGTACTGTTCTTGCAGATGCATGGTTTAATTTTAAACATCTTGTAAGACATTGAAATGTATTTTTTGTATTGAACAGATTAGAACAGATTAGAAGTTGATTTTTTATACCTCAAATCTTAAATTTTATTTCATCAGCCAGCTTTATATAGTTCTTTGATAATCAGGGAGAGCAATTTTCTTTTTTCTTTTATGTAAATCCCAAATTGATCCTCCTAAATTCTATGAATCATCAGAGCCTTCATTTATGGTTGTCAATTATGATGATTGCCTTTCAGATATTAACTAAATAAAATAACAGGCAAAATATCACTTAAAATAGAGATTTGTATATAAATTGTTTGTTAACTGAATTTAAAAGGTTGCAAAAATTATGATAAATCACTAGTTGTAGTTAATGATAAATGGCCATAATATGTGCTTCAGTTTAGAGGTCTTGATCTCTGTAGAAATTGGCTTATTATGTGTGACAGAGGGTTATTTGTGAAGCTTTTCTCTATTTGGTTAAAGTAATGTACAGAAATTATGGCGTCATTTTTCTATAAAAAATATTCCAAGTGGGAACATTTTTGACTTTGTTTAAACACTTGTAATGTTTACATTTGTAACCCTCAGGTATGCGGTGTGATTCAGTCTCGTCACTGTCTCCTGTTATTTAACAACCCACCTTTTCATTTTTTCATCGTTGTCCTCGGAAGTTTAAATATGCGCATTATTTACAGTCCTATTTTGTCAAGTATGGAGAAGTGTTGGGAAACTAAAGCAAATATTGATTTGATGACATACTGAATAGTTCAAATATTTGTTTGATAAAGAAGGTTCAAGTTTTAATTGTGAGGTCAGCACTTTAAAATAGAAAATTGCCTGGATCCAGAAAAACTCTTTTCCTGTTTTACACTCTGATCTCCATGATAATGTTGTAGGCGGTATTCTATCTGTCCTCAATCTGTAATTTTCATTTTTCATTCTTTTGTATACAAGTCTGTTGAATGGATTGATAAAAAACTTGGTGACAGGAAATTATGTATAAAAGTTCAAAAAAAGTTTCCGCGTTTTATGACCTGAATTGAATTGAAGTTCACAATTAGATCATCAATGCTTTTATATTTTAAAGATAAGTCACACCTAAAAATAATGTTTATGTTATTCCTTTTTAGATAAAAATAAATATAAAGGCCAAGGCTATGGAAGACATATAATACCTTAAAGTTCTATCTGAGAATAATTTAATTTGACAAAGATTTCTAGAAATTATATTTTCCATAGCATATAGCACTAGCATGACTGGGTTACCCCTTTTCATTTATGTATGGTTCTTTAGTGTTCTGGTTTCTGTTAATATACCTTTAGTTGTTATTATTTATTTTATCTGTTAAAATTGGGGAAATAATATTGAAGATGCACATCTCCATGTGTCAAAAATAGGTTAGTAGATAACTATGTAGGAAAATGGTTTCCTGTGGAGCACTATACTATACTAACAAAGGGAATTATTTCAGTGATAAAATCACCCCATTTACAGAACTCTGGGGTACATCCCTAATACATTTAATTAGTTATTTATCAAGACAAATATTTACAAGTTATTGTATTGCTACATCAAAGAAAGATTGTGATTTCTTCTTAAGCTGAGATCTATCCTAGTAGACTATCGGCAAAATTCCAAAAAAAGAAAAAAAATCCTCTGTTTGATTGAAATCTGTCTGTTATCTGTGCACAGGTGAGGTTCAAATTGTACATCCAGATAGAAGTAATTTTAATTAACAGATTGGTGGAAATGTGTGTGATATATTTGTTTTGAAATGTTATAAGAATAGCTGTAGAACAGACTAGAAGAATGTCAGTTATTGAGCCATTGTAAATGACTGTTTAAGGGTAGTGTTGTCGTACTTGAGTACCGTGTAATTTATGTTAGCCCTAATTTTCAATATTGGACATAGTCTTACCCCTATCATTGTGTAAACAGACCTGGTCGGAGATTTGGTTAACAACTGGGTTCAAAAGTAAACAGTATTGATCAAAGCTTAGTAAATGATATCATTATTATCTTTTCATGCACCAGATGTGATTTCAGAAGTTATTGTTCATATGATAAGACTGTCAATCATTACATTCAGATTGGGGGGAAGGGTGGAATTCAGTTCAAAAACTTGAGTTGGTCAGCAGAAATAAGGTGAAAGAAGGAAACTTAAGCCCTTTCATTAAATACTTCACACCTTAAAATCGTAACTAGCATGACTAATTGATTTCCACTTTAGATATTTTCATCAGATTTATTTTCTGTATTTGGCTGGTTATAAAGGTTTAGATTTGTTTTATAGATAAATTATATTCGGTTGAGTTACATTTAATAAGCTCTCAGACTGGACTCACAATGGAGGTGACTTGTACCTGATATCCTATATCATAATTTGTTAAAGATCTTTCTATTTGAGAATATATACTGAGGTTTTAACATCAAAGGCCAATATTTCTTTCCGATTATCAATTTTGACATGTAAAATTAGTCATTTGGTCAGGTGATATATATAGGTTTTATGTTTGTTTAACAAAGGTGTTTTGATAAGATATATTCATATAACTTAAGGTCATTTAAGGTGAAGTATTTTTATGGATGTTTCAAAAAAACTAAATGAAGGATAAAGTAACTGAGGAAGGCACATCATAGATTTCTATCATTTAATGAACCTGATCAGTTTGATAAAGTGTACTATTATGAAATGGCTGCTTTAATCTGTCCCGTCATCAAATGACCTTTACCAATTGACCTACGGTTGATGTAGATGGTTACTTGACTAGAAACCTTATTAGTAATGTTCTTATAAAGTATACTGCCAAATATGTCCATGAAAGAAAGAGTTTCATGTTGATTTTATCATTTTAATTTTTGTGTTGTGTGTGGCATTAATGTTTACATGTTGAAACTATGATGAGTTCCATGATCAGACAAAAATCTCCCATTTTAAATTGAAAAATCTATTTGGAATGCTACAAAAGGTTGTCCAATGTTAAAGTTCAGAACAGCTATTTCTGTGAAATATTTATGATATCTAAAGTATACCCTGGTAGCCATTTCACCAGTTAACTTTCCAGCCAAGTTCTGATTTAATGATTTTTGGCATTTAAGGCCATTTGAAGATACATGCAATGAATGCTTATTTTGCAAATCCCCAAAGCATCTATTTATGGTGAAAGAGCAGTCCATTGAGAAAGAAGTTGTAATTTTACAAATTAATTACTAGATAAAAGTATCATGGGATATGGAAATGAAGAGACCATACAAAAGATTTATTATTGAACACCAAAAATCAATTTAAAAGACCGTAAAATACAGATAAAAGGGAAAATGTTGATTACTTGTGAAAAGTTACTTACAAAACAGTTATTGTTCCAGATAATTGCTTAAAGTTTAATTCCTATGATTGTGTAATGAAGTGTCTCTCTCAGTTATTACTGACATTTCATAAAACTCAGCAGCGGTCTTTTACGTTGATGGAACGTAGATGTGTAGGCTCATTACGTGATATCAAAATGGCTTTCAGAAAATGAGAATTCCAATCGGGTGAAAAGATAAAAAATGAAGGACTCAGGAATACAGAAGTCTTCTTTGAATTAACAAAGAAAACATGCCATGCTTCTAAAATATAAATAGTGTTGTGCAATTGTGCACATGCATCTTAACAATTTCAATTTAGTCGTTAATAATTGAAGACACAACACTTAAACCTAGCAAATAATGTGCAATGGCTTGATTTAATTGTCAACATGCATAATTATTATAGGTTCGGGGAATTCTGTTATCTGAAATTCAGAAAGCACAGTTTTGATTTAAAATACTTTAATGTACATCTACTAGATAAGAGACATGTATATTTTTAGGCTATTAAAACGCCCAGAATTGAAAGATAATAACATACAAAAAGTCAAATCAATATCAAATTTTGTATATTGACATTACTTTTTATGGAATAAGGGCCATTAATAAGCTGCTGTCTTGATCTATGGACAGGAATTTACTATTAAAAGACTAATTGTTTGTTTCATAATTTTTCAAAAGAAAGAAGTACACATTTGACATTAAAGAAAATGTAATACAAAAAACGTTGAAAATAATAAAAAAAAATTGTTTACTAAAATAATGTACATGTATGAAAGACAAGTGATTTAAAAAAAAATCCCCAAAAAAAGTTGTTTGCTAAATCATTTGATATTTTTTTCAGAGGCTATGAAACAATTAGCAATACGATTGGAGGGACCTTTCAACATTGAATCTGTGGTTGATCCAATTGATGTGAAAATCTCTGATGCCATCATGATCCTTCAAGAAAACAGCATCACAGTCCGTGATCAGGTTGGTATTATCTCTCTTACAACTTAACAAGTTGTGACTGGATTGAAGCTGTGGGAGCTAGTTGGATTGGTCTGTAAAGAAAGCTTGGAAAAGTTTAAAGGTTTAAAAATGATAATTCGTCAGATCAAAATGATTGAGGAGATTGAGTTTAATTAAAATTTAAAATGATATGGCCTGTGTCTTTCTTGTTTGGTTTTATTACTTTATAATTAGAGGAAAGTGCTACATTTATTAAATGAAAACAAATTTGCCAAGATCATAAAAAGACATTAGTTTAAACCTTCTTCAATAACAAAGCATATGACTGGGGTTAGCTTTTGTTTCATAACGCAACATAAGTAATTGTCATGGGTCCAGATTATTTCTTTTGGTTTAAGGTACTCTTTATCTTTTCCATCTATCAGATATAAAAATTATCCTAAGTCTGTTTATCATTTTTATGCCAAATATATTTAACAAGTTTTAGACACATAGAATTAGAATTAAAGGTAATACTTTTCAAAACTTTTAACCCAAATATTAACCATAAGATTTGTTAGTTTTGCAATCTTATGTGATTTTGTATTAAGGTCACTGTAAAAAATTATCTGGCCTCTTATTTGCTACCTTTGATCCTCGACCTTAAAAAACAGTCATAATTCACTTCTTTTATGAAATAATCATTTGAATGCTGTCTATTCATGTTTTATTCATCCTTAACAGAAGCTTGTTGATCTAAGGACATTTAACAGCAGGCAGTTAAACTTCTTTTCTTGATGTGTTTTTAGAAAATGATGAGGTTTTATCACCTTAAAATTATCTTAGATCGGGCAATTTATGTCCAATAAAATTGATACTGCTTTGTTTTATGGATGTCTATTTTATGTCTTTCTACATACAAAAATAAAGAAAAAATGGGATCTGGAATTCATTTTAAAAATATGCATCTTAATGTGCAAGTTACCACTGATCTGCATGTGTAGTCTGTAATCTTAATAAATTACACATTAATGTAGTAAATGGAGCTCTTGAAGAAGCTTCAACAACCTGCCTTAATGTAGCTCTTATTGGCAATTAATGGAAATTTAATATAGAGGAATTCTTCGCTATTACATGCATCAAATACATTCATTAATCACCGACCAGGAGCCTCCTATTTAACAGACAGAAAGTACATCTCCAGCAGACTTTTAGCACAGATGTAACTTTTTTTAAGGTTGGGACCCTCCATATTGAATGATGATACATGCACTAAAGCCATGTGGTTATGCAACCAATCTACTAGTTTTAATTACCACAGCCTAGCATTGTAAACAATGTGTGGAAAACCTATTCTGACAGTTACAGTTATAGAACATTTCTGTCAATCCTTAAATATGTTACTTTAAAGCATGTTGATTCATTTCTTGTTAATTACAAAACCATTTCTACATCTTTTCTGTTTACCAAAGGGAATTGTCTATGACCTGTGAAGTTTCAAAATAGAAAAAGAAAAATACGTCTTTTTGATTTATTCAAAATAATTTGGAAAGCTACCATTTTTGCATTGATTCTTCTATTCCCAATTCCAACTCAGTCTCGCACAGTTTTCTAATAAAAATGTCTACCTTATTAAAAGAGGTGTTCATTGTTTTCTTCTTCTTCCAATTCTAGTTTCTTACAGTGTTGTTTTTTCAAATAGATACTTATGGTATATATAGTTTGCCTTAAATCTGTGAATGATGGAATTCCCCCTTACAAATAATGTTATGTTTTGGGGGATGAGGTATTGTATCATTTCCCTCATTACTATAATATTATTATTTTTGTTTAAACACAATTATCTGAAATTAAACAAGACATAAATAAAATAAAATTATTTAATGCTTTAAGGATAACTTTTTAGAAGAAAATCATTTTTACAAAAACTTCTTTGATACCTAATAATTTCAAATGGAATAACTGGTCCAGGTCTTCATTGATTGTACATAAAGAGCAAGAAATTAGTTCCATTGAATTAATGCTATTCACAAAAGAATTTAATATTGATATTTTTTGTATTGTGACTAGTATTTCAAAGAGAAGAGATTCTCAACGTGCCATTCTCAATAACAGATATTTATATTGCTTTATACCAGACTTCATTCATTGTAATAATAGAAAATGAAATGCAATAAGAAGTGACAATGTGACACAAATATCTGTTTGTTAAAAATGATACTTGGCCACACAAATTATCTAAGCTCTCTAATTACCTTTGATGTAAAAAAATGTAACATGGTAAAGAATTTAGATTTAATAGATACGTTAAAGACTGGGTGAATCTGAGGTTAGATAATGATTATTAATGCATGAAGGCTGACTGGTCTACCTGCAGATTTAGCGTTTATAATGGACCATTATTGGATTAAATGGAAATTTTATTTTCTACTTTGTCTGAACAAATTGAAGAAAGCTAATGAGGCAGGTCAGATGCATGCATTGCCAGATTGATTAAGGTGAAAATACATTAAGACATTCCTTAAATTGAGCAGGTCTGTTAAATCAATTTTAAGAAGGAAATCACTTTTTTACACACAATAGATTTGTATGAAGTCTAATCTTTCGATCAGTTATATCCTATCTGTTTGCTGTTTTAAGTGGCTTTTCTTTCAAGGAATGAATTTGGGCCTTTGTGTCATTTTAGTGAACAATCTGGATAAGAGAGAAATGAACATAATTTAAATGTCTACCTGACAGGTGCTATCATCCATGTACCTCCTAAAAAGTATTTTTAGATCAGAAGATAAAATGACTTGTAAGTTTGCCAAATGAGCCCTTGGTTCAACAAATTTCACCACATGACCACTAGGTGCATGTCTTTTACCAATATAGATCATTGACATGCTGTACAATTGTATATAAATAGTCCATTCGTAACATTTAAATGCACAGGGTAACCTTGTAAAATGGCATTTTGCTTTGTTTTGGATACAAAAAATACTACCATATGATAACCTTGTGGAAATCTAAATATAATCAAGCTTAGTAAACCTACAGCCATGACAGCTTAAACCTGGAAAATATGTTTTAACTAAACTATAAGTTACTAGAACCCTATATTAAACGTAACCTTTATTAACTTATTTTTAAAGTAAACCTGTATAAACTTAATACCTGTTCAAATATATGGGTAGCAGCAGGAGCCAACTCTAACTAGAACCCAGATAAGTACCTTGAACAATACCTCATGACTTAAGCTGTAACCATGTTTTTACAAGAACCAAAATAATTACAGCACTGTCTTAACTAACCCTGAGTATCTTGAACCCTGTCTAGATTGTTTATCATGTATCAGAATGTACATTGATTTTTTTATTTAATGATACAAGGTTTACTTTATGATGCAAATCTTTGTCTTGAACTTAATTGTTAAAGCAGATCTATGACAAATAAATTCTCACGTTTTGATTAGTGAGCTAGGAAGAATAGAAGTGGTTTGAGAGTGGGGTCCAGTAGAGGATCACGTAAATATGAAACATGATATTTGTAATTTGCAGTAGATCATTAGACTGAAGATAAATTATGGTTGTTTCATCCATTAGTGGAGCAGTAAATCTGAATCTTTGGGTCTCCCAGTAGTCAATCAATAAATATGAGACAAGAGACATAGACTTTCAGTTACTGTTTAGCTTGTAAATTATTACCTGATGCTTTGATTTTTTACCCCTTTATACAAATGTGTTTAAAAAGGTTATAAATGTTCTAATATAAAGTACAGCAATTGACTGACATATGCTATTACATGATTTGGAAAAAAATAATCAAATAATGCAAATTTTGATTGTATATTTATGGTAATGAGTTGTTTGATATCCAATCTTGAATATGTCATAAAACAGACTGTTCTGAATATGAATTAAACTCAATTATTTATCTGAGATTTAAGTTAATGGATTATTTATTTTTCTTCAGATATTTGAAGGGTGTGGAAAACCTAGGACACAGTCATCAGGTGTGAGAGGGAAGAGATCTGCTGACAACTCCACTGTAGGCCATCCTACTCCTGATCATCAAGGACAACCTCCTATAACACCAGTCCGTCAGGCTGATGATCCACAAGAGAACCCTTTTGGAGGTAAACTCAATTTTGGAGCAGGGGAAGTTGTACCAGAGACTGGGGATGCAGCTGAAAAGAAAAACCCATACGACCAACATTTCGTTGGACAGTACAAGCCACCAGGAGGCAAAAATGTCAAACCAACAACAGCTGCTGGTACGAGTTTAGACCGGTTAGTGAGAGATATCAAGGACAAGGTCAAGGCTGCTAAAGATTTCTGGATACAGCTACCATATTCCGTTTGTAATGATGACAAGATTGCAGCACAGCCTGATAATGATGATGAATGTTGGAATGGACAAGATCGTGCTAGGTTTGTAATTTCTAAAATAAAGGGAACAGTAGTATACCAATGGTCAAAACTCATAAAACGATAGAAGAAAAACAAATCGTGGTCACAAACCAAAACCGAGGGAAACATATTAAATATAAGAGAATGACGACACAACATTTAAATGTAACACACACAAACTATTCATGTATTTAAAGCATTAGACAAAATCCGATGAGAATAACACATATACATCCAAACTAAATACATGAATTTGGGATAGAAAAGTACAGTGAAACGTCTTATAATAATGTGAATTCACACTCAAATATAAGAGGAAACAAAAGACACAAAAGAAACACAACGTTAAAATGTTACACACATAGAAACGAACTCTAATATAACATTGACCATATTCCTGACTTGGCACAGGACATTTTTTTAAACCTATTCATCAGTTTGCATAAGACTCAAATTCATGAAAAGCATCAAATAAGTTTAGGTTAAAAAATATGGTGCACATGTACACAGTACAGCAACATAGTTTTAATCTATTTAAAGTCATCTCACTCTTTAGAGATGGTTTAGTATTGGTGAAAGGTTGAATATTTGTACTGAACCAATTTACTTGGATTTTAGGTATTCATGTACTATCTGAGGGAAAAAAATAGGAATAGCATCCTTAAAAATACCTAAAATTCCCAAACTGAGCTTATTACATTCAATGTGTCAACTATGCTTTTTAAACAATTTTAGCAATACTCTAATTCCTCTGTATCTCAGACTGATTAAGGATTGAAAATATTTTGTCTCAGTTAATTGATGACATGAACCTGAACTGGGTGTTAGACTTGTTAGACCTTTACCTCAGTTCAAAAGTTCATTGTTCTTTTAAAATATTTGACATGCTAATTTATGGCACTTTGTAATGGATTTACTACTTATTTCATGAGAGCATGTATTACAATGATTGATGCTTTTAAAGTAAATTTGAGGCTAGCTGTTGATTTTGTAATGATATTGTAATTCAGTTGGCTGGTTGTTTTGATTTTTAAAATGCACATACTGCTGAAATAACTTTGTCAAGGTCAAATTTTTTGGAAAGATGAAAAGTCACTGACATTTCAGCCTTGCAGAAATTTTTAAAATGAAAATAAAATGCATTCTTAGAATTCTTCAATTGAAGGGAGTATGACATAAACCCTTTCTATGGTCTTGTTTGACAGTGTTTCTATGATTAAGTGTATATTGACCAGCTACTTTCTGCTGGTCGTGTTGGATGCTTGTTATACTTAGTTACATTTGTTAACAACCAAATTTCCACTTGCATAGTTATGATGCGAAACATAACATATGCTAATGAAACATAAATGTTGTTCTCATGCAGGCATGAAAATCAAACATGTACTTGCTAATTGGACAAGAAAAAATAATGACAAAATGATTCACATGTAATAGATACAGTCATGTAAATACTTATGGAAAATGAGACAAAAAAAGTTCTTGAACTTGTAAAAAATGTGGTAATAAGATATACATGTACTTGGCTTATTTTTTAATTGTACCTTATTAAAAAATGCATGGTAATTCTATCTTTGTAACATGTTTTAATCTCAGTTAAAGGCTATAAGATTTCTCTATGTATAATATAAATCCTGTTTTGATTGATTCTGTGGATGTACTTTAAGATTGAACAGATTTATATATTGTATGTCTAGTTAATGCAATGCTTTGAAGTAAATCGATATCACAGAAAGTCTAGGTACTTGCTTCTTTACAAGACTCAAGTGTTAAGTTTTGCTGTGCACCCTTATTTATGGACAGAGTTGTTGAAACCAAAATATACCTAAAGTATAGTCAAGAGAAAAATGTTTTTATGCTTTTCAGACAAAAAAGTTTGTCACATTTTTGTTTTCTGAAGGTTTTATCTTGTGATACTGTGAAGTGTAGATGGAATCTTTTGAATCAGTCTCATGTTAATTTATGCAATCCTTTTCCATTAGTTAAATTCAGTCATTTCATTAATTCCTTAAAAATTGTATGCTTTATATTACTTTAATCAAGTGTTTATCCTTTTCAGACCTTGTGTAACTTCTGAGAGTACTAAAATATCTTCTTATTTCTATCAGGTTACTTTAAACATCTTTGTTTATCATTTGTTTCTTTATTTATAGATATGAGGCTGAGGTCCAAAAAGATGGTGTAATTAACCAAATCAACAATCCAGAAGTAACAGTGGACGTGAACGAGGCCAATTACATCATAGAACAACAAAAAATACAGCTGAAAATTATCACAGATAAATTACAAACAGCCTACAAAGGTGGCGATGTCACATATATATACACAGGTAATAACTGATAAACATGGAATATTCATTTGGATAATTTTTTTTGTTTTGGTAAAACATGCCTTTGAATTTTAGATTTATTTATCAGAGGAAATTCAATATATTGTACATTCTAGATATCCTGTTAAAACTAAAGATTTCCTGATAGGTAACAGAAAACAGAACCAAGAAAAATGTTTAATTTAAGAAACCTGTACATTTTGCAAAAACCAAACAGCGTCTTAAATAATTGATGGCTCCTTATTGTTAACAACTTTGATGAAGTTCAATTTGATACAAGACAAGAAGTCAAAATGCCACACTGTAAAATCAGTTTAATGATGAATGTTGAATTGGTACATGTAAACTTCCAAGGTTAGATTTTCATCAATGTGATAAGAAGATTACTGGTGATAACCTGTAGGAATGTTCTTAGTTATAAACTTTCTCAGAACAATCTCTTTCTATCATCATCAAAAGCTTTCCACCCTCCTCCATAAAAACCACCATTACCACTGGAATACTTAAATGTATTAAATTGCGTAAACTACAGGTTTTAAAAATATTATTACTTATGCAATGATGAAATAAAGATAATACAACTATTTCTTTATCTGGAGAGGGGTGTATCAGTAACATTTTATTCCCTTAAGCTCCAATAGAAATATAACATGTAATCTACACATTTGCTTTATTGTACTCAACATGGAACCATGTCAATCAAAATAAGGGGGGGTCTTAAAAAATCCTAAAATATTTTGGTCTTGCGTCATGTTGAAGAATTGTTGAAAAGGACCAAGTTCAGTGACCCCTTTTAAATATTTAATTCATGTCTTTCAATTTTCGATTTCTCCTGCTATATGTGTTGATACCAAGAGATTAAACAAATGAAAAATACATTAACTGATAATTATCTGTCCATAAAACAGCTATAAACCTCAATACCTTGATATATCAGACAGAACCTGTATTATCCTTGCACACATGGTTAATACGAAGTCAAAACTATAAATGATAAGGTGGGAAATGCAAAGTGAAAAATACTGTACCATTGTAAGACAACTGATACATTTTTGTACCAAGAAATTCTTTTGTCATGTTTTTTTTTTTTTGGGGGGGGGATGGCTGATGCAACTTTGACGTTCAAACAGTACAGGACTTTTGGGGGGGGGGATGGCTGATGCAACTTTGACGTTCAAACAGTACAGGACTTGGACATTTGTACATTGTGCAAAGTGAATAAAGAATACTTTCTTGTAACTTTTTATAAATAATAAGTGAAATTAGGTATTGCTCAACATTTGAAAAGTATCATTTCTTAATTGCATTTTATTTATTTACATACATTTGGTGATAGTAATGAATAACAAAATGCTGATTATTTATTGAATATCCTGTAGTTGTTTAATCTGAATTATTTTTTTCATCAGAAACAGTGACTGATCATAGTGGTGATTCCAGTGGGGATGATGATTTAGAAACAGGAAGTGGATTTAATCCGGAAACAGGAAGTGGCATAATTGAAGGAAGTGGTGGGTCTGGTGATGGAGCAGACAGAGGTGATGATGAAGATTTTCACAAAAATACACATCACTGGAATAAAAATAAACACGGACACGGTGGCAAAAATCCTACAAAGTCTGATCCAACAGGAAATAAAGAAAAACCATTTGATTTCGGCCCAGAATATCATAATATAAAAACTACACAGAGACCTGTTCCAGGTAATAACCAGCCTCGTGGAGGGAATCAAAATTCAGCAAACAATCTGTCATCTATATCCATATCATGTTTAATCACTCTTTTCACAATGTTATGGGCAGTTTTATGAGTTGTGGATACTTTTATATAGCAAATAGGCACAGTCAAATTGTTCAGCAAATTGGACTGTACTTACAATTTCTGTGTCCTATTTTTTATGTTGCATTGTACAAATTTCATAAAAAAAAATCATCTAAAAAGTGTAGGTCATTGTCAGGGTGATAGATGTATGTGTTCATACTCTGTGATGCAGTCAAGAGAATATGTGATATAAAGAAAAAGTGAAGGAATAGCTGCAAAGATGCTTGAAAACAGAATAACTTGGTAAAGATTTGCTAATTCCTTTTATAAAAAAACATAGGAAAACACTTCTGGTTAGAGTGCAGAATAAGACAGTAATCGATCATAAACATGTACCTCAGTCAAAGTTAAATCATTAAATATTGCCCAAATAGTCACGTGTCTGGCAAGGGACCCATGTGATTGATTGATCGAAAGTCACAGAAGATGTGTGGTCATAGAAAAGAAGCTTGGTTTATCATTACAATATTGTTACCCCCCAAAACAAATGAACTGCTGCATTAGTAATTTCTTGATCACATCATTAAGCAGTTTTTCAACGAAGAAAAATAACAACCGTTTGTAAATTGTACAATTGTAGTTAAATGTTGCTATAAGCATTATTTGCATATTAAAATTCTATATTGGGTCATTCATATTTTCATCTGTCAAAAGAAAATATATAAATAGGATTAATCATAAGGTAATTTTTTGCTTCACACTATCATTTTAACAAAGAAAAAATTTTAAAACATAAAATATTTTATACTAAATGATATTTTTAAAGACTATATATATGCATCACTGAAAAAAGGCCTTTTTCACTGTTTTCATTTTAATAACATTTGTAAATTTAGAAAATTCTTATATCTAAAAAATCTAGATGAAAATTATTTTTAATTGATAGTTATTTTACTTCGTCATTTTATAAAAAGACAAAGAAAAAAAATAACAACGAGATTATATTTCTTGAAAGATCAATCAGTGTGATATTAAACAAACACAACAATGATAGCAATGATTGTCTGGACTATTTGCCTTTATTTCTAACATTGTTAACGCTGCGAAATACATCAAAATAAAAAATTGTAAGATAAGATGTGATATATACTTACAAAAGTGCTATGTTCCAACAGAAAGGAATAGATTGTGTAAATAGCTTTAAAACAATGATGTATTTTATAAAAGCAGCAGTGTTAATTTCTATTACATGTACATTATGTGATGATATGTGTTTTGCATTGATTTGTAGCCTAACAATTTGTACCCTGTATTAGCTGTATAAGATCATTGCTTGTTATGTAATCAAAAGTTACTGTCAAATTAATAATTGCCAGTTAGCAGACATTTTTTCTGTGTTGTGCTGTAAATATGATATTTTTTGCTTTTTTTTATAACAAAAGACATATCACCAAAAAAATGTTGTGGTTTGTTCTAAGACTTATGTCACATTTTGATAATGAGTTTTTGATTTAATAAATAATTTCTGATATGATCATGTTTTAAGTTCTCATTACGCTGCATGTACCAACCAAAAGTGAAAATACCTCAATGTGTCAAAATCGAGCTAAAGTTTTTACTGCTTTTTTTAAACGCTAGTAAATAGATTTTAGACTGATATACTCATTTGATTTCAACCAATCGTGAAAGTCTGAACTTCTGAATAGCGAACTTGTGGGTTAAGCTATCAATGGAAAGGCTCTCCAGTTAGGCACCTATGAAAACATATCCAATTTCACTGACTATTAGGGCAACACACCCAAAACAAACATAACAGTATATCTGCTCAGTGCTGTATATTTTAACCACTCATTTTGTTAAAATTTATGCATTTGACAGCAGGTTTCATTTAATGCGCTACATTTACATGAAAGTATAAACAAATAAACCAGAGCTTTTGATGGAACAACCTTATTTTCCATTTTTCCAAAAGTTTGCTATTTTGCACAGTGAGAAATAATGATCAATTTTCCAATTCAGCATTATTATACTGAAATTTCAAGGGATGTTTACACAAAAGTTGAAGTCTAAAATCAATTTACTAGCAGAAAATTTTAAATGCTCTTTAGGATATGAGTTTTCTCAGGGGAATATTCATCATTTTTTTCGTGCACATTTTAAGATGATTATTTTTTAGCACATTTTATCTTATCTTGTATTCTGCAATGCTTTTACAAATACAAAAAAAATAAATTGCAATAAACAATTTTTATAAACCCATTTCATTTTAGATAATTTGTTTTTTATTCATGGCATTATTTCACAAGGTACTATTTTTATCAGCAATTTTACTCTTGTCTTCTCAGCTTAGTTTTTAATAATGAAAAAATCTGCCAGAGAAACAGGTTATTTTTTAGTCTCGGGTAATAATATTTCAATAGGTATTATACAAGCATATTTTTTTTAAAGAAAATTTCTACTGAAAGTTCAGTAAAAATTTTCCTCTTTGTATGATTTATATATTTTTATCTTTAATGTTTATGCAGTATTTAATTACTTAACTGAAAATAAAGTGGGGTAAGGAGAACGAACAGTAAATAAATTATGTGCCAAAGTATGCAATTACTGTTTGTCTAAACTATTTTGCAAGTATGATAAAGTTCAAGATCTTCATAAGATTTTCTTTCAAATTAGACAAATATAAGAAGCATTTATTTTTAGTATAAGTTGAGGCTAAGAAACTATAATTTATTATATGACTGATTCAAGTCGTAGTGCATAAGAACAAAATCAATGTTCCTGCTAAATGGCTGAATTGGGATCTTTATTTATTTTTAAGCGACAGTACCATGAGGACTGTATTTTTCCTTGTGGTTGATACACACTTACTTACAAATTTTTTGTTTACTTCTTATATGTGTTAGTTATGAACCAAAGGTTAGTGTATTTATTTATTTTTTGCTGTAATAAATCTCTGGTTGAAAACTTGTGTAAATAGCTTTATATGTGAATGTTGTTATTGTCTTTTGTATTACACTGGATTCTAGTGTAAGTACATACAAATTTATTCTTTTTAAATGTATTTTGCTAAACTTTAAACGAGCTTTCTGAAATTTTTTACGATGATGGAAAAACTTAATAGTGTAATAAAATTGCACATTTTAATGTATGCAGTAGTTAAATTGCTTTATAGAAAAGCTACCAAAATTACTTGGTAGCTTTCGGACAGTTGCTGTTGTGGCCTGACAAAGATTTTTAGCTCTTCTACTTACAATCATTCATGTTTCGTTATTTTATAAATTTTATAAAAAATGATTCAAGAAAAGTTAATTCTGTATCATTTTAGAATTAAGTTCGGCAGTTTAATCTACAGTCTTGTTATATATCAATATTGTTGGAAATAGATGTTTTGTTAATGTCTAGTCGATTGAAATAATCTCAGTTCATGGCTAAAATGATATGCAGTTTTTGTATCATCTTCTCTTGATAGTAATCTCGATATAGATTGAATTATGTAATGATATACATTTGGGAAAAACATATTTTGTAATACAGCAGTATTGATTTAAAATACATTCAGTCTGAAATATTTCTTCTTGGATAAATTACACAGTTTAGACGTGAATTTCAGCAGTATTGTTACTGATACATGTATTCAAAAGTTGTTTTAAAAGGGTTGTTCAGCATTATACATTGACTTTAAAATTGCATATCCTTTTAGTATCTGTTTTTGAAGTACGTTTTCTTTTGTAAAATTGGTTTGTTTGTAATGTGCAGGTTGCTAATTGTACAAACTTGCCGTCATTTTCTGGTTTCATTTCTTTCAGTTGTAAGAAATCCATTTTACACTTATTGATGTTTTGCTTAGCTGGCTAAATTATTGGGAGTTATTATACATGCAAAAAAGTATTTTTGTAACTTCATCATAACCCCACCTTTGTAGATATAAACTTTTGTTTTGTTGAAAATATGATGAAAAGCAACATATATATACCAACTGTAACATTGTTAGAATCAATTTTGAAAGTAATATTGTATTAGATATTAATAATTAGATATTCTATGCATACTTTCTTTTTGAAGGACACAAACTATACTTTTATACAGTCCTGTGTATAGCCTAAAAATTAAACAGCATTAAAACATTTTAGGACTAGATAAATCCAGCTATTATCTTTCTTTGTGCTAACATGAAAGAAATAGTTTCAAGTCCTTTAACGGTGGTATATTCTCTGGAACTCAATCATGTGCAGAAATTTCATTGATAACAAATTGTGCTACAAACTTGAGATAAAGTTCAGAGATTAATCCATAAGGTTTTAAAAGAAAGTTTGCAATGAATTGATATGAAACTTAAACTGAAGCGAGAAGGAAATATAATTGTTTAATACTATAACAAAATGTAATCGGCTTTTCATCATATTTTTCGTTCATGCATCATCAATAAATATGATTTTATATGTATTTGCATGATTGTTGAAATATAACAGTAATTTGTTGACATATTTATGTGAAATTATAGACATTTAAAGATAGTAAGTTCAAAGGGATGTGATTTTTTTTATTTCATAAAATCAAACTTCATTGAAATACAGAATATTCTGGTAGGTGAACAAGGATTGAATTGTAAATTTCAAGGTGAAGGTCTTCAAATTTACTCATTTACTTTTGATTTGAAAAAAAAACCACCCTAAAAAACTGAAATATATATAATTAACAGTTCTTTTGATTATTACTTGTGTGTATTCTACTGTTTTAATAGCATTTGAAAAACAGAAAAATTAAGCAAGTGCTCACTGCAATATCACAATTGACTGGTTTCCAGGCTATCAAAATGGAAGAACGAAAATTTTGAAATTTTTTTCTACAGAATGCATTAGTTATTTTAATGATTTTTATTGTTATGACTGCCTTGACATTCAATCCTTGTTGACTTTTCCAGAACCTGTACACATTGTTGTTATACGTGTAGGAACATGTATTCCTCAACTCAGTGTAACGAGGACTTTATTTTACTGAAATAAAACTATAAACAATATCATGTATTTGTATTTTGAATAATCAAGTTGCCAAAAGAATTTATTATATCTGTGCAACATCAGATCCACAACATTTCAAACTCTCCTAAAAAATTATAATTACAAATGAACTGATTCAAAAAGGCAAATAGACAAATAGAATCAAAGACAACTTGAAAAATTGGTGTTTTGCTGCCCTGTAAGAACAAAGATCAGTTGGCTTGGATCTGGGAACCGCATATCATTATATAAGTTCCTGCTTGGATTTGGAATAATTTGTTTGGGTCAGCTGACATGCCTATAGGTTGCACTTTGTAAATACAGCTGTTTCTGAAAACACGCCTCTTTTGGGGAGAAATTGAATATTCATAGAAAATAAATTTTGTTTACATACTGGTTCCCAGTTATGCTCTCTGTGTTCCATATCGCAGAGACAGAACTTGGGAATGTTACCAGTAAATAAACATGCATATTGTTTACCTTGAAATTTGTGGAAACCTTTCATTCGAGGTAGGGGTATTTAAGACAATTACTGTAAGTTTAAACTCTGAGATGCACAGCCGATATATTTTGACCTTTGATAAAAATGTGGTGCTAATGAACTTTCAATTCTAGGATAAGATTTTTTCAAAACTTCATAGTAAAAGTGGTAGTTTTAGCCGTAAAAGGAGTTCCTATGGGAAATTGCATTGTCAATATTTAAAGAAATGCAACCTTTAACAAGCATACTTAAAATCAAAATTTGCATGTTTGTCTAGTACAAAGAAGGTTTCAAATTCATATCACATGAACATATTCTCAAACTGAGACATATGTAATATTTCCCACTGGAATTAAACACCAATCCATATGTCATCTAATGTAGTTACAACCAACTGTCAAACTCCAAATGCCAGAAAAATTCATCATATGATATTGAATATTGACAGTAATTGAAAGAAAAGAAAATATGAGTGGAATGTAAAATCACAAAAATACTGAACTCCAAGGAAAATTCAAAAGGAAAGTCCCCAATCAAATGGCAAAATCAAAATATATATATAACCCATCAAAAAATGGACAACTGTCATATTCCTGACTTGGTACAAGCATAATCCATTTTCAAATGTAGAAAATGTGGATTGAACCTGGTTTTATGGCGCATTGATAAACTTGTTACCTTGTGACCTGTTGAAAATTTAGTTTTATTTGAAACATTGTTTATGCATATCACACATTTTGCGTTCATTCAGAATATACATCGGTCTTTCATGCATGGCAGAAATTAATTTCATTTCACAACCAGACGTTTTTTTACCTGATTATGATTGAAAATTGCGAACTACACTGATACTAAGTGGTATTTTAATTTTCTTAAATCGTGGTGAATTGTGAAAATAAGTTTCACAGCAGAGTTTATTTCCAGGACAAGAAAATGTGATACACTTATCCTGCATTCAAATTCACCTTAGTCAAGATATTGCAGCGATAGTTGGTCACTGTCAACTACTTTGTCTGGTCCACTGCCTCTTGGGACAACTTTATAATAGTTTCTCAAAAAGTTAGAAAGAATAACTACTAGGGATATCAAAATATTAAAAATTCATGGGATAATTGAAGATGAAGACAAAACAAAAAAATACATCTGATAAAGAGTGTTCCATTAATCTAGTACTGATATAGAAAATATGACATATCACAATCAAAATAGTAATATAATATATGAATGTACATTCTACAAATTCATGCAAATAACCATATATCCGATATACTTCCATGTTTGTAGGTGGTCTGTCACCATACTAGATACTAGATACTATCGAGCACAAACAATTGTTTGCTGGGTGCTTTATTAGACACAATGAAGTATACTGTTTCTTCCTTTCATTTTATTATAATACAACAACACATTAGTACATTTACAAACATGTTTAGTTTACTGATAATTAGTTTAAACACATTGTGTTTGCTTACATATGCAAAAGGGGTGCATATTTAAGCATAATCAAACATTTTAAAACTATTTACATTTATAAGAAGATGTGGTGTGAGTGATAAAGAGACAACTCTGTATTCAAAGTCACCATGTATAAAAAAGTAAACATTTATAGGTCAATGTACGGCTTTCAGCACGGAGCCTTGGCTCACACCGAACAGTAAGCTATAAAGAGCCCAAAAATGACTAGTGTAGAGCACTTCAAACAGGGGAAATACGGGCTAATATATGGAACACTTTAGAACCACATGAAGAAACGACATCCATTGAACAACAGGCTCCTGACTTAGGGTAGGTACATACAAATGCAGCGGATTTCAACGCTTTACAGCAAATTTCAGTCAGTATGTAGCTTATGGTAATATCTTTAGTTAGCTTGCTTGTTTGCTGAACCGTGAAGTCATTGTTAGGTTAGGTAAACTACTCTCCTTTAATAGTAGACTAGCCCAACAGATAACCAATCTATCTCTCTGTAGGACTAAGTTACTTTAAAAGGGTAGTATACCTTACCTAACAATGATTTCACGGTTCAGCTAACAAGCAAGCTAACCAAAGATATTACCATTAGCTACATACTGACTGAAATCTGCTGTAACAGGCACCAATCTTCACCTATAACCTAAAACATTAGTGAAATTTATTTATTTAATTGTACAGATAATTTCAATCATATATCTGTGTATTGTATTTATATAATGATAACATTCAAATCATCAAATAAAATTAAAAAAAAATAGATTCACATTCAGAGCGTTCAAGGAATGTAACACTTCACAAAACAAATGTATGCTTGGTCATTATAGATTAATTAGATTGAATGTGCAAACAAGTGTTCCAGAGATGAGATTCAAAATTACAAATCCTTTTTATAAGATTTAGTTTAATATTGAAAACTGTTCAAGGATGGTAAATATAATACTTAACAAGAACAGGTTTAATGTAGAACAAAATTAATTAAAAACTCGAATCAGGCATCACAGCTAAACGGACGTGCTTGGTCAGCTCCTCGTTATCCGCAAACTACAATGTGTAACTACAGATTGTACAGCTCAACGACTTACAACTCATGGAGACAGATGTAAAGCCAGTTTAGAAACAAAATAACAGGTACTATTTACCTGGGAACAGTATATCTATATATGTTTCTGACTTTAAAACAGATGATTTCAATTGCAAATGAAATGTCGATATTAAGTTGCTCAACGTCCAGTGGCAAGTATTTTCGAATAATTCCTAGTTCTGACATTTATTGTTGAAGTATTGAGTTTGAAAATCTCATTGAATGTTTGAATTTGGAAGATTTAGATTTTGTTTGATTTAGAGCATTTCTTTTGTATGTCTCCGATACAACATTAAAATGTGTGGTTTTGTGTCCGTGCTGCACTTAAGCAAATATGCACTATACAAGGCCAAATGGGATTTGTTCTTAGTATTGGATAGGAACAGATATAAATAAAGGCAACAGTAGTATACCGCTGTTCAAAACTCATAAATCCATGGACAAAAAACAAAATCGGGGTAACAAACTAAAACTGAGGGAAACGCATTAAATATAAGAGGAGAACAACGACACAACATTAAAATGTAACACACACAGAAACGGACTAAGCATCAGACAAAATCCTATGAGAATAACAAATAAAACATCAAAACCAAATACATGAAGTACCGTGACACGTCTTATAGTAATGTGAATTTACACTCAAAAATAAGAGAAAACAAACGACACAACCTTAAAATGTAACACACACAGAAACGAACTATAATTTAACAATTGATAATTCCTGACTTGGAACAGGACATTTTTAAAGGACAAAATGTTGGGTTGAACCAGGTTTTATGGCATGCCAAACCTCCCTCTTTTATGGTCATATAAAATGGATTTCGGTGATTTCTGTGGCTTGATTTGTTGTGGGTAAATAGTAAGAAGTCTAAAAAAAAAACACCTTTATTCATGTTGGTTTTAAACTGTAACTCCTAACTTACTTGTTTCAGCAGGAATACGCGTCTGAATTGTTACCTCAACAAGGTTTAATAAAAATTGTTTGCAGCTTGGGGTGATATTGGAACGACTGCGTTTTCCTATATATCGGTCAACGGGCGACAACTCAATTTTTTTTACAGTTTTTCGTTGCTTACTTTACACAATATGACTTGCCAGAAAATGTATGGATTTAATTAATACCACTTGCCAGAAAAAATACATAGAAATATTATATATGGAGGCAAATTATTATTAACAAGAACTATTACTGTTTTCATTATTATATTTATTGTTATGAATTGTCGAGAGGCAAAAGATACCAAAGGGACATTCAGACTCATAGTTTCAGAGAAATTGACAATGAGGGTCGGTTGAAAACAAAACTTAACCACAAAAAAACTAGACTTCAGCTGTTCAATTGCGAACTGTCCATTTTCTAGCAATATAAGAGCCTAGAACATAACTATGAACAAATATAGTATAAGACACCCCCATGGTCGTGCGAGAGCGGGGGAGGATGATCGACCAACAGGAGGAACAACGGAAACAACTGGAACTGAAACACGGACAACGAGACAGGAAATAGATACAAAGATGGGCTGCTCAGTGACATCAATTCTTGAAGGACACAAAGGGCAACCTGATGGGACGGAGGAGGAGATGAACCAGGAAACATACCACAGTGTTCAAATGTTGATGTCAGGACAGGAAGGAAACGTGTGACCAAGCGCGCTATTGAAGATACAGAGAGCCGATTAAGACAGAGACATAGTGGGAGTGATAAAATTTCAGGGCAACTTGGTTTTGGCAACATTCAGCAAGTACAGTTAAAGCAAAAAATTATTTGCATACTATTAAATTGCAGGAAAAAAACCCCATTTATTACTTCGAGTAACTAAAATTTGTTGTTTCTATCATCGACACGACCCCATAGTTCAGTTTACATGGTTTAACAGATTGGTAAGTGTTTGAACCATGAATTTGTTAGCAATTTAAGAAACTAACATATATTATTTTAAATCACATAACTATAGGGATGAACTTGTTAACAATTTACCTTTTCTAAATTTTGTTTGAAGTTAACTTATATTAGTGGTCACCAGAATGATGATTAAAAGTGTCTTAATCCAAAGCCATTGAAAGAAGGATCAGCTGTAATTTGTGCAACAAAATAATCCCTTAAGCCTCGTGTCAACTTTGTATAAATATAATGTATGGGAGAAGGCTACGTGTTTAATTTTATTACAAAGGGATGTAATATATACCCAGAAAGTTATAGGACAATACTCCGCGAATGTGTGGTATGAAGTGTAGTATACATAGTTCATATAAATATAAAAGGGGGTGTTGTATATCCATCAACCAGACATCAACATACCCCCACACGCATGTGTTGATACACTTAAACTTTTCGCCTGCTTCAATATCAAATACTTCTAAGGACAATGAACTCTCAAACTGAGGTCAACGCAATAAGCAAATGGAATTCGTCAAGTGAAAATATTCATGTACATGCAATTAATTCACATACATAATGGTTTAACTTAGTTATTTTGTATAATTTCTGAACTACACCCTTTATAAAAAAAAAAAGACCAAATGGAAAAAAAATCCCAGTGCTATCAAATGTTATTTGTCCATAATTTGAATTCGTCAAGTGAAAATATTCATGTACATGCAATTAATTCACATACATAATGGTTTAACTTAGTTATTTTGTATAATTTCTGAACTACACCCTTTATTAAAAAAAAGACCAAATGGAAAAAAAATCCCAGTGCTATCAAATGTTATTTGTCCATAATTTGTCACAACTGATGATGATGGATGGCTGCTTCACGTCCAGTTGAAAATAAAATGCATATCCAAAACGATAACATGCTGATATGTGAATATTAACCCTGCTTTGTACTAGACCGACAAACTGAGCCTGAGTTTTAACGTTCTGTGGTATGGGTTTCTGTCATGTATAAAGGGCGCATAGTTGCCTATGATTGCCTACATCCACATCATTGGACTTTGGTGGATTCTTGTCTTATTGGAAATCATACACATCTTTAATTTTTTTATATATATATCCTTTTCAATATTATCCCACCACCAGAACAATCCCCACCCAACACCGCCCAAGGGAGCGTGAAGGACACCGAGAAGTCTGTTATTATGGTGGAGGAAGTCGAAGTGCTCGGGGAAAAAACCACCGGGCCACTCGGTGTAAACAGACAAACCAGAGAGATACCAGAAGATTGATCTCCAGGTCAAAGTAGGGGACAACTTTGACCAACCGAGGCTCCCGAAGTACCCATTCTAGTTTAAACTCCGGTTTGGGTACCAGAGATGTGTGTGAGAGGGTGAAAATTACCCTTCTGATGTACTGATATTTTTAGCACACCGAGTGAGAATCGAACTCGGTCCGTAGCACTGTAGCCATCGGTCTTAACCACTTAACCACCTTCCGGAAGGGACAACTCGAAACGATGTTATGGAAGACTCCATTCCATTTCGGCTGTAAGGTGTTGTAGTTACATCTTTACGATGTGGACTACAATTATTTTAATCTAAATGATGCATATGATTTAAAATTATGCAACAAAAGGTGACCCTCAATAGCAGACATACATAGAAAGGATCCCATGAGTTTTAAATTAATCAATTGAGTGGGGAATCCAGAGCAACCATTCAATCGAATACCCCTTGAAGTCAAGAAAACTATACGCATGCTTATAATTACCTAAACAAACCCTGGAGCAAGAACATATATTAAATGTTAATTAAATTACCTAGATGGTTCTCTATTTATTTATGGAAGTACATTATCAAATATCGGTTCTTATATGACAAAATTAGATATAGATTTATCGGAATTCAGCGAACTCTCGCATTTTTATCCAAACTGGGGAATTCCCTCTGACGTGTTTCTAAATTTATAAAAACACTAAATATAAACACTGCTTTATTCTGATTTTCCGTGTTGTTTAAAAAAAAACACGCATATTAGTTAAGGGAAATATCAACATGAAAATTATGATAAGAATATTATAGGGAAGTTGTTTAAGTTTAATCCCTTTGTTTGTTTTACCTTTTAAAGCAAGACAATCATAAGAATTTGAGATGTTCCTTAATGTTTAGAATAAAACGGTTGACGTGAGGGCATGGCCCTTAGCCAATGGTATTCCTACAGATTTCTTGAAAGAAATAATATCCCAAAAACCACATGCAAATCTGTGCTACCAAAATTCATCAAAATGATGTTGACCTACAACATGTACAATGTATACTTACTTACAAACATTTTTCATCTTGGTAGGTAAACGTGAGACCAAGGTTCCATATATCAGACAGACATGTAGTCATCCTAGTAGGTAAACGTGAGACCAAGGTTCCATATATCAGACAGACATGTAGTCATCCTGGTAGGTAAACGTGAGACCAAGGTTCCATATATCAGACAGACATGTAGTCATCCTGGTAGGTAAACGTGAGACCAAGGTTCCATATATCAGACAGACATGTAGTCATCCTGGTAGGTAAACGTGAGACCAAGGTTCCATATATCAGACAGACATGTAGTCATCCTGGTAGGTAAACGTGAGACCAAGGTTCCATATATCAGACAGACATGTAGTCATCCTGGTAGGTAAACGTGAGACCAAGGGCCCATATATCAGACAGACATGTAGTCATCCTGGTAGGTAAACGTGAGACCAAGGTTCCATATATCAGACAGACATGTAGTCATCCTGGTAGGTAAACGTGAGACCAAGGTTCCATATATCAGACAGACATGTAGTCATCCTGGTAGGTAAACGTGAGACCAAGGTTCCATATATCAGACAGACATGTAGTCATCCTGGTAGGTAAACATGAGACCAAGGTTCCATATATCAGACAGACATGTAGTCATCCTGGTAGGTAAACGTGAGACCAAGGTTCAATATATCAGACAGACATGTAGTCATCCTGGTAGGTAAACGTGAGACCAAGGGCCCATATATCAGACAGACATGTAGTCATCCTGGTAGGTAAACGTGAGACCAAGGTTCCATATATCAGACAGACATGTAGTCATCCTGGTAGGTAAACGTGAGACCAAGGTTCCATATATCAGACAGACATGTAGTCATCCTGGTAGGTAAACGTGAGACCAAGGGCACGTATATCAGACAGATAGGTAGTCATTACAACTTGAAACAATACTGATGACCTTCCATTATAGTAATGAAGTTTCACCACGAACTACCAATTTTGTATCGAGGTCACTTGATAATTATTAAAACCACAAGAAAAATAAATCTTATTTCCAGTGCAGGGTAGAAATATACCCTAATATAATCTAGAGGTCAAAACACTAAAGTCTCCAATTATACCTGTTAGTTCATTCTAAGTTATTTTCTGACCTTCATTAGTGTACTCATAAGTACCTGATTTTCACAGAAACTTGTGACTTCGGATTAAGTTTCAATGAATAACAAGAATGATTCCAGATATGACAATAACCTACTAGTATGACCAGAACATACATTTTCACATCCATAATGGAAGATTCTTTGATAATTTACAATTCTTTTGACTATTCATCCTAATTTTCTTTTTGATATTAGAAATGAGTTGTTGTCAAAATTATTTTTTAAAGGTAACCCACTTTTACATTTTCTCATTCTTATCATTTTAGGAACTATCAAAGTGTATGGAAATGTTGAGTATCTTACTTCCAATTATTTTTCTTAACCTCTCTGTCAATCATAGATATAAGTAAATTAACAAAATATATAATTTTCCATTTTGATCCTCTTTTAGCATTTGTTGAAAATGAATAAGCTTTGAAGCCTTGTAAAAACTCTGTTATAGGTGTTTTAATGAAGTCCAGTAATCATTCATCTTTTCTGTGGTCGTGAATATGCCATTCTTAAGTCAAATTTACTCATGAAATAAACTATCAATTTTCATGTTTTATTTTGCATAGATAATTTTTGACATCATATTTTACAATTTTTACACAATAAAAAATCACAGTCCAGCTGGTTTACATAAAAAATTGGCACTTTAAAAAATATTTACAAATAAATATGACTCAGAGACTTATTCTCCAGTCAGGATTTTCAAATTGAATTATCTCCCTTCTCACACTCAATATTGGATACATTGCTAAAACAAGGTTTGCCCAAGTTAATCGTGCATATCAACAACAACAAAAACAACAAAAAACAAATAAGAGATTCAAACAGCAGAATACCCTGTTAAATGCTCAAATGTAAACATTTCTAACATATAGTATGTACATCATCATCATTCAAGTGTTGGTTAAAAACACACAATTTAGGAAGACAGCAGTTTTGATTGCCTTCCTGTCAAAATGTTTACAACAAAATTGTGAATAATATCAAGCAAGTAACAATTATATTACTTTTGTATGTAAAATGTGCAATGAAAAAAATGTGTTTTAAGACAAATTACTCAAATAAAGTTAAATCACTTTGTTGATGAATTGAATCATAAGAAACAAGTTAATTTTCAAAAACCCTAGCAAATATCTACATTCTGATAATAATTTTATACAATATCTCTAACACTTCATGTTGATAGCACCACAGTAACTAGTATTGCACTTCTAAACATATGACAATAATCTCAATAGGGTGACTATATACAAATTATGATAATGAACATATGAACACTTTCTTTTACATAGATAACATAAATTTGGTTCTAGCAATGTATCTTTCTAATCCAAATCTCTTTCTTAGCAACTCTCACACTGAAAGACAATGGTGTCATTTTGTTCTCTCCATACATTCAATAAATTAACCAGTAAAAAACAATAATATTTTGACCAAACAAAGTCAATTGAACCAAAAATAGACAAGTTGTTTTATAATCAAACAAACCACAAAGCTGCCAAGGTCAGACACAAAACTGTCTGAATCATTATGGCTCTTAAAATCTAGCAGTCATAATTTGGTTATGTTCTAAATATGGAATTCTAATATGAAGAAAGTTGACCAGATATAGAAGAAGCCATTAATAACGGATGATCTAAAATGACGCTTACTAAAAGCAGATCAACTGCCTCAGTGAAAGCTTATGAAGTCATATACAAAGAATAATGAATTGTTATATTGTGTGTCTTGGTAAAGAGATAATGATATTTTGTACAATTTTAATTCAAAGAGATTTAAATATGTGTGGGTCAGAGGTGAAGGTCAATTTGATGTTTTCTATATACCTACAAAATAAATTCACATAAGAAGTTGTCGTGATTTGAAAATTTGAATATCCTATTCAAGAAAGTTTTTATTGTTGGATCAGGGCAAATTTTTCATTAAAATTATGAGGATAATCTCATTTTATAGAATTTTAACTAAAATTTTGTGCACAAGGAAACTCTCCCTATAAAATAATATATTTAATTAAAGACCCTTTAAACACCCCCCTAAGCATGATAGAATTCAGAAAACTATGGAAGAAATGATATGAAATTCAAATAAGAAAAAAACTTTCAATCTGAAAAACTGATAAAATCATTTGTTTTTCAAACATATCGAACTAATAAAGCATTTAACATTCCTTTAAAATGAGATATGAAATGTGACAGGTATTTTACTACATAGCTATTTCACTTCTATACCTGATTTTAAGAGCAAGTTAGCTCTTTTTTTAAACTTCAATGAATATTCTAAATCATGATAGCTCTAAATAAATGATTTTTTTCTTTCATTTCAATTTTTTAGTAATGTATACTTTTTTCATTCAATTCAGATAATGGAGCTGTTTTATCTTAATAAAACTTAACTCCCAAAGAGCAAGGAAAAACTTCGAAACCGTCTTCTGTAATTAACAGAAAGTTTATAATTCACTAAGTCCTTGAAAACACTGAATGTTTCCGATAAACTTTCAATGTTCAAGTCTTGTCTGTAACAAAACTTGCCTGTTGTTTCTAGTACATAAGCTTATTTACCAAAAAAATGAGAATACAAATTTGCAGTCCCAGACGAAACAAAATATGCTTACGAAAAAAGAAACAACGTCAAAACTATTCTTGGAAATACTAACAACCATAGATCTTAATACACATAACAGATAAAGCACTAATTTTGCGAAACTCAAGTCCAAGGTCCACAAAAACCTTGATTTCAAAAGAATTGTTTGTTTACTTCAACCATTCTTTCTCTCCTTGTTCACACCTGCCATACTTTTTCTCCTTCCTCTTCGGAAGAATCATCTTTATTCTGAAATATCAAAATAGAAATATTCAACATATAGGTAGAATAAGATTCATTTAAAAAAGCAACTGATATGTCTATCAAAAATTATAATATTAATAGTAATTCAAACATTACAAAAGTTAAAAAGGTCCAGATATTGCCAATTAATTCTATCAATTGTTGGGGACAACTTTATCTATTGCTGAATTTATATTTCATCTACCAGTTCTTTTCTATGCAATACTGATATCTGAACTTATATTCATTATCTTAATATTGTGTATAAATGTTTACTAAAATGACTTTCATGTTCAACAATTCAAAGTCAGATTATAGCCTTAATTTTGTACCCCAAGTTTCATTTTAATTTTACTCTTAAAACACATTTTAATAGACTTCCAAGAATGGGCCCCAATTTCAGAATACACCAGAAATCAGAGTGGAAATAAATAGAGCTAAATAAGGATTATATATGTTTTTTGTAAGAGGTTATAATGGGAATTTTACATAATGTGGGTTTTGTGCTTTTTTTGTATGTGTAATTTCGGAAAACCTGGTAATAAGAATTTGTGACCTTGATTACTGTGGCAAATTTGTACTTGCAATTGAACATTGATTTAATACATGTACTGTCTCTGCATTTTCAACTTGCACACACACATATACATAAGAACAACCAGAAAATTTAATATGTGCTGTATTGATTATATGATGTTATAAAGTCCTCTTCATATATTAACATCTTATATTGTTGTGCAAATTTTAAGACTTATATATATATATATATATTTCAGTCTGAAAATGTTCATTACCTCTAAGTGGATGCTATCAAACTTGTCTTTTAAATCATCATCTAGAGACATTGCTCTCCCTGTTTCTAATGCACTTGTACTACCTGAAATCAGTGGAAAATTCCATTATCTTATCTATTATACACCTGCTTTGGGGAAAATAATATTTAAAAATAAATTTATCTGACACCTGCAATTTCTCACGAAAGAAAAAAAATGAGAATATTTCCTTGAGGCCACACATGATAAATTACAACTACTATCACTTGAATTACAAGCCAGGAAATTTAATCCACTCGTAAAAATGAAAAATGGCTTCTTGTCCTACACAATCAAATATTCATTTCATTTTTTTTACCATCAATTTGGACAAATATGCAAGAATGTGTTAATGATATACATGTATATAAGATAGGTATAAATCATACATCATTTTAAAACGACTTCCTTCATATCCATCAAATCTTACAAACATTTCTCATTATTAAACGGAAATCATTTACACATTCACAAAATATAAAACAAAATCACTGTTACTCATCTTTCAAAATAGAAAAAAAATCTTTTTCAGGAAAGGAATGTTATTTTTCAGACAGCATCTATTAATTGTTCATTTTATAGAAGTGTCTTCCTGGTCGATGACCAATGACTGCTAGAATAATGATTCAATGAACCATCTAGGTAATTTAGATTCAGAAATGTATATTGTGATAACAAGATTCATGGTAACTATCCACATATGTAAAGATAGCTATTTGACACATCAAAATATATCTTATAATAGGGTCTATCTGCTACTATGTGTTTTTTCCTGTTATACAGTCAAACCTGCTTTAGAGACCATCTGTATTAAGCAAAAACCTGTGTTAAAATACCATAAATTTTAGATCCCTCTGTTGTACATTTCATATATATTGAACCTGTATTTAAAGAACACCTGTCTAAAGAGACCACTTTTTTGCTCTCCCTTTAGTGGTCTCTTAAAACAGGTTTGACAGTATATGTAGTCAGAAAAAAAAAATCAAACAAATTCATCCGTTTGATATTGATGAAGGGAAACTGTCAATGGATAGACAGAGCTTTCCCAGATTTAACCAGATATGTGTTAAATAATTACCTGTTTTATTATGTCTTATTGTTGCATATATACTAGAAGGCATATCAAACTGGCGACTAAGTGAACTTGTCATAGAAGGACGGGGAGAATGCTGGGGAGAACATGATAAAGTATGCACACTACTACTTCTCATCATTGGGGATCGCTGAAATACACGAATCATTGCATCTTTCTCTGCAAGCTGTGTCTGCAGTGCTTTTACCCTGTAGATAAAAATACAACAATAATGTACAAACTTCATATATACATTTGGTCATAGAATTTTAACCAAAAAAATTTTGTAAATACACTGTCAGAAAATCTGAAGCTAGTTTCTGAAGAGACTCTTTCTTCAGAGCTGTTTTTGAAATTGTTTATAGGATTTATGATTGGCTCTTACTTCAGCCCTAAGCACTAACAATTTTTTTTTTTACAGAATACTCAATTGGAAATTTCTTATTTGCAGTATAACCCATAGAATTATTTTCATCAGTGTCTTAAAGACAAAAAAAAAACTTATCCTGGATCAGTGCAGATTTAAAAATATATATAAAAACATGAATAGTAATTTGATAATTTGAATACGTAGTTGAAATGATACATATTTTTGCATAAGAAGTAAGAATTCCTGCTAATCACATCTCTAACAATATCTGACATGTAACTTGATACATTAAAAGATCTTAAAAGATATTAAGATCTTGACAAGAAATCATTTACACTATTTTATCACAATCAGCAAATGTTTCACGATAACTTACTTTGCCTCTAGATCTTGCATTTGCTGTTTGTTGTAAATAATTTCTTCCATTTGGCGAAGTTTCTCTCGTTTCTCATTCTCTAGCTCCATTGTATTTAAAGAGTCACTGTAAAAAAAATAACAAAATATGACTTTTCTGGTATTTTAATTAATTTATGTTACATTTTTTTAAATGTTTACATTCTATAAATATTTATAATAAAATCACTTAAAAAAAAGAGGAATGCAGATGAAAATCAGGTTGTCCAATTTTCAGGTATACCGCATCATTTTTCATGAAATTCAAATCATGGTGAGGATTGTATTGCTTTTGTTCTACATTTTTTTATGCCATTTCAGCATAATACCAACATTTTAGTGCATTTATACTTCATCTTCAATAATAATTTCATCATGTTTATTTTCATACATAACAAATGTCTTGCTTTGGACCATAAACCTCAATTGACATGTATTTTATACACCTACATATTTGTACCATGTAGTGAACAAACGAAAATACCAACAACTGACAGAAATTCTTTCACCTTGACCTCAGCTAACGCCATATTTATAATTCAGTATAAACATGAATGATTATTACACTGATACACATTCCTCAATGACATGTGACATTAATTACACCATGGGCTAAATGTAACACTTCCAACTGTCAAACGCCCACAGGCACGACATTCATTGAATACGAGGGATTTTCCCCAAAACATACCTAGAACTGCTATACATATTCTGTAGTGAAAATTGTCGCAGGGCATTTTCTTCTAAATATTTTTGTTCCCACTGAAAAGAAAAAAACATAATTTAGAAAAAATATTCAGAAATGCATATTTTATATTATAATAAATCATAAATTGCCTGAGGGTACTGGAAAACACAACTCCGACAAGTAATCAAATTTCAAACATGCAAACTTACTTACTTACTGATGTATTTAATGTATTGGATAGAAACTTATCTTCTAAATAAATAATACATTTTAAATCAAAGTGATGTTCAAAGTGACAATCACTGATTTCTAAGCCAATTTTTCAGAAGGTTTATTCGATTTAATATAACTTTGGGCTGCTTAAATATAAATTGTATGAAGGGGAAGACTGTAGGAACTTAAAATAAACAAGTAAAACTGTAAGCTACTGCTCACTTATGCTACACTGCTCTTAGAAAATGGTTGACAGGAAGTTTTTAATTACGCTTGATTTGTAGTTCCTCAGAAAATGTGAGGTAATTTCATTGAAGGGACAGAGTGACAGAAGTACAATAGTATACACCCCCCCCCTCATTCCTAAAGAGCAGGGTATAATAATTTGCAGGTTATAGCATGTTGCATTAGATATCTTGGAACTTAGTTGTGTTTTAGAAACCTCCAATCCCCCTAATTTAACTGCAGTCATGCATTAAGTTAAGAAATGGTGCAACATATTCTTATGGTTTGAAACTACTTAATTTTGTGGTTTATTTATAATGTTGTGATAAAGTAAACAAATAAGAAACCGATTTTTAGTTAACCATGTTATTTGTGGTTTATTGCCACAAAAATGTAAAACAAATAACAACTAGTGCAATACCAGTGCACATGAACCTAGAGTAATCCTTCAAAACCAACAGGTATGCTGTTATCTTTTAAAATCATCATGTACTGTGTAACATCAAATCATTTATGATGAAATTCTATTTATAATGAATGACTTATGAATTGAAAAGAAATATTACCTTTATAACTTCTGTTTTTAGTTCTAATATCTTTGCATCTTTTTCATTCAGTAGTCTTTGTAAAGAAGAAAGATTTGTGGTGTCTAAAATTTCGTCTGTCTTCTTTTCTATTGTTTTGGGATCTTTACCCTGCAACAAAAGGAAATAATACATAAAAAAACCCAACTTAAATAGGCTCATCATTGAGCATTATTTTACATCACTGCACCCGAACCATATTCAAACAGGGTCATAAAGGGACAATATTACCGAGTATGCACTAAAGAATCCTTTAAATGTACATGTTTATCACAAGATTTTTACATTTAACAAAACAATGTAGTTTATATGTAACTTGAATATAGGGTAAATCAGAAAATCACAGAATGTTTTTTCAAAATTTCCAACAAAGACAGCGTGTTAAAATAGATTTCTTTTGTTGATAAAACACTTTTTGAGTCTAAACTAATAACATACTGAAATCTAACATTATCATGGTCCTGGACTCTCTTTTGGAAATCAAGTTTGTAGGTTTATATCTTACCTTTATTTGTTGTTTAAGTGTTTCATTTTCTTTTTCTAATCTTGTTCGAAGTTGTTTTTCCATTTGTTCTCTTTTGGAACAAGCTGCTTGTAATGAGGAGAAAGCCTTTTGTAAGTTTTCTAATCTCTCCATCTGGACTTGTTTTTTACAGCACTACAACAGACAGAACATATAACTTTTATTTTAAACAAAAGATAAACACAAAATTAAAACTATTTAAGTTTTTTTAAACAAGTTTTTGAATATTCCTTGAGTTTGAGTTACAAACTTTAACCCCTGCTACATTCTGAAAGTATGAGCCTGTCCCAAGTCAGGTATGGTAAAATATGCATATGAAATAACTGCAACCAACATGTCTATATTTCACCTGGTTAATATACATGATCTGTTTTAGTATTACTGAAATCCTACACTTAACCGAACCTTCTTTCATTTCTATGTATTCTAACCATACATAAGAAAGCATACTTTTTATAAAGATGTTGGTGTATAAAAAACATGGTTTTACTTTTGTTTGCTATTATTTTTGTTCTTTATTTACCTCTTTTTCCAAATGAACAACATTTGATTGAGCATTAGTTAAAGCATCATCTAAAATGCCATTTTTGTCTTTCCATTCCGTAACTTCCCCTTTCAGAGCTACTATTTCCATTTCATAGTTCTTCTGTGTTGTCTGTACTTCCCTTTCTGTTAAAAGAAAGAGACATTAAACATGTAAAAGATTTATACATTTATACTTTAACACTGTTCACAATTTACATTTTCATGTATTTGCACAATATTACTTGATGTACTATACATGTAAGACACCACTCAATGAAACAAATAAAGTTGTAGTACAGTAGCATGGTGTGAGGAAAATTGTTTAGGAGAAATTAAAAAGAAACAAAAAAGATTGCTTTTTAATTCTCCCTTTGCTACTGAGGAAGAATAAAGAACTTGCAAAAAATACAAATAAAAACAATAAGCAAATGACAAAAAGACCATTTATTACAGTAAATATCATTTGTAACCTAGAGACCCTCCTCTCTGCATCCTGCACAAAAAACTGTACATTCGAGAAAAAGATAAACTGCAATATCATCAACCAAACTCTCATTATAGATCATTAAATTTTGGCACGCTGCCATTACAATAATGAGCATGTGAAACTTAATCACTTTTATGAATGATCATGAATGCAGGCACTTGAAAAATATTTCTGCTGAGGGCATGTAACATCCTGTCTGGCAGAGATATATTTCTACCTGTAGGAAAAATATGTCATCATTTAAATCAGATATGGCTGGATAATATCTACCAAATACATGTGCAACTTCTCTTCCAAAATCTACCGAATTTTTGTAACCTTCTAATGATATTTATTTTAAAGACATCTATCATGTTGATTATTTAACTACTTTACAACTATGTTACATACCTGATTTCCCATCTAAAGACGTGTCTGATGATGAAACTTTTTCTGAAGGAAAAGAAATAACAATTTAGACGAATAGTTAATTTATTTCTTAAATTTCTATTATAAAATATATTGTTCAGTTTGATTTTCTTCAGCTTTCTTTTGATTTTACTATGACTTTTTCAAACTGACATCTTTTTTTTAGAACTATTTTTTAACTTTACTTTTATCCATAACTACATTTTGCCATAAAGACATGAAAGAATTAAAAAAAATACTTTATTTTTCATAGTAAGTTAATTTTTTATGACATTTTTTGAAATGTAAGTGTTTTGATAACTTGTACATAAATCAAAGTACATGTACATGTCATAAATGTATATATATATACCTTGTAACTGTTTATTGGACAAGTACAATTTCTTAATTTCTTCTTCATATCGTTTCTTCCTCATATTTTCTAATTTCTCTCTTTTTCTTGATGATTGGACTAAGGATTCATAATCTTCATGAACTTTCTTAATTTCTAATTCAAACTGCAAGTAAAAGGAAAGAAATAATTAAAATCTCAATGGTTCTAGCACATTTGTATTTTGTTAAAAACTCTAGTTTGTGGTTCAGATAACATTATAGTAAGCTATATATACTTAACCTTCCAATGAAATAAATGAAAATTAATTTCCAACCAATAATAAAGAATCCCAAACTCTTTAAATGAATCAGATATACATGTACATGTATGGATAAAAGGAAATGTTGTTTACATGTATATATGTCAAGGAGAGGGCAACCAAATACATGTGTAGCACCAAAAACTTAAAGACGCCATATCCACTGAGAGTTATTTCCCTTCCAGACAAATATTTGTGTATATACTTTGTTCATTATACATGTTATAAGAAATATTTATAAATTTTAACTAGTTTATAAAAGCTTTTTTTTTTAAATATATATATTTAAAAGTCAATTTCTAATTTTAAAAAAACATACCTTTTGTAAAATGGCAACTTTTCTACGGTAATTGTTCAAGTCCTCTCGAAGTTTCTTATTTTCATCAGTTAAAATATTTAACATTTTGCCTGTACTTGCTGTTAAAACACTGCAATCATCCATTTCTGGTAGTAGCACATTTTGAACTGGTAATCTGAAATTGCATCAAAATAAAATAAATATTCATTTTTTGTAAGATTTTAATATTTAATATAAACTTGATTCCTTGCTGTTCTGTGACCCAAAGCTCTGTCTAGAAGGCTGTACTTTGATCTACAATGTATACTTGTTTTTACACATGTTGTGACTTGGATGGAAAGTTGTCTCATTGGTACTCATACCACATCTTCTTATTTCTATCTACATGTACTTGGTTTGATACATAATTTTTATCCTTTGCAGTTGTAAGTTTTCTTTGATAAGCCTGTAATTTAACTACAAAGTAATAAAATAAAAACACTGTCTAGGTTTATTGTAATTTTAAGGCGCAGGAATTTCATCTATCCTGGACCCCAGTTTTTTTTTTAAAACTTTTTAAAGTCATTAGCGTCTCAATGTTTCTTCCAAATTCTGCTTTTAAATAATTATCGGAGCTTCAAATTTTGTTTTATTCACAGGAAATAATGATGTGATTGTCAATAATTTTGTTTTTGACTCATCATGGTTTCCTCTCTCACTTGAAAAATCTCTGAAGCTTCAATGCACATATTTAAATTCTACATGATTTTCATGTTTTTTTTAATCTGTTTTCTGATTTTTTTAAAATGGACAAAAATTTCAGTTTTTATAAATTGTAAAAAATCAAAATACGTTCCAAAATGAATAATATTGTACCTTGATCCGAAGTTTGTGTGATCGCGTTCAACACTTAATAAATGTCCACTTCCATGGTGACTTTGTTTATTATGAGCTTCCATGTATCGAGACAGATCTGGCTGTGATCGACATGTTGTCATGTCTGTTCTTTCTACAGTTTCATAAGACCTTCGAAGTTCATTAGCTTTAGTACCAGGGTACTCTGGAGGTGGAGGTAAAGTTGTAAAATAACTCGACTGTAGCTGATTAGGAGAATGTTCTATATTCCAGCTAGGACTAGAATAAATAGGAGCGTTCGAAAAAGTTGTCACATTTTCACTACTAACTGATGAATTTTTAATTCCTGTACAAATTCCACTAAATGTACTTGGATTTGTTTGCCATTGTGAAACTGAACACGATGGACAGTTCAAATATCCATTAGGATCTGTGGGGTACGGAATACAGTGTTGTGGATGTCCTGACATATTATAATATGGCTGATTTGTAGTCGGAATAAAGTCCATTGCAGTCTTTGGCATTCCAAGTCTTTCTAATATACTATAACCCATCTCACTAAACTCCGGCTGATGGTAACTTTGTTGGGTCGGTGTGTGAGTTTCCTCCCCTTGGGGTTCTTGTCTTTGTGTTGTTGATAAGTTTTCCATAGAAGACACAGATACATCTGTACTAGTTTCACTTCCTGAAAAACTTTGCCTCAAACCTGAAAAACACAATATAAGCACTACTGTTATTATATTCCGTAAATAAAACACTAAGATATAATAAGACCACCGCTAGGAATTACATAATTAAATCAAGAATGCTTAAAACATGTAGTTATATAACTTCTCAAGATAGACAACAAAAAACAAAGAGATTGATAATAATCTTAAAAAACTTCGCTCATCTTACGAAATTTGAGAAATTTCATACATCAGTAATTCAAGCAACATTCATAATGATCTATTTAAAGATTACATATATACACTGAATATACTGATTAATATTTGTGTCAAGGTGAATTACACATGCTTGTAACATGTCTGCAGATCTCAAATTTAAGATGAAAAAACATGATTACCAACTTCCATCTTTTTACACACAATTAATTTGTATTAAAATAACGCACCTGATTGTTGGCTATACATTTGTTTAGAATGTCCTGGGTAAGGAGGAGGGTCCCTGTATTGTGCCTGTTGCTGCTGCATAGTTCTAGGTTCTTGTTCTGTGTATATATAATCTCCTCTCAACATATCTCCTTTGGCTAATTCTACAAACAAACAAACAGTTTAAACATGTGTGTATTTAAAAACCATGTCATGTGATTAACAAAACATAACAATTTAAATCTTTTAGTGATTATATTGTGTCAATTGAAGTGTGAAATTCTATCATAATTAGTAACATAGTAATTGGCTAGGTCATAAATCTGTAATGAATTTCATAAGTGATTAAATTTTTTGGCTGAGTTTCAATCTCTAATAAATATGTATGAATCATACAAGAAAATATTTATTGCTTGGAATGTTTAGATTATATAAGACTGTTGTGTCTGTTATCCTAATGAACATCAACCCATCTCCGCATATTTCTGGTTTCATGAAGAGAAATGATGCCTTCATGAAAACCATTTATTAATTTAATGAGTTTCAAATGCATTTTTCTTGTCATTAAAAATATAACTTTATTTCATTTCAGAAAGAACTTGAAATATTACAAAAATATGTTAAAAATTACAAGAAAAAACAGGAAAACACTTAGCTCTGTTGTTATCTGCTCATGTTAGTTGTTAATTTCGTATTCTTATTAATATATACATTTATAAATATGCTGACAGTTCTAAACTATTTGTAATATTTTTTTCCTGCACAAGTACTGCCTTCAACAATTGAAAAAGTGAGAGACAGTGAGGTCTAAGCAGTATAAGTATAAAGTTTTCCCACCGCCATATTTGAAACCAGGTCAACCACTCTCAGCCATTTAACATAATTATATCTCTTTGAAAATTTTTCTTTCAAATTCTAAGGACTATTATATGTATAACGAACTTTATTTTTTTTGGCTGTTTAAAAGAATAATAACCCATACTCCTACAATATTATGAATGCACATATCATACATTTACAGTATAAACAAATTATCAGTCAAAAATCTCGTCAAAAATAGGACTGGAAATAAAAATTAATTGGTTCTGTCACATAATTTTGATTTTGAAAACTGGTTTGATTCTACATAAATGTCTAAATTATAATATTACAAGTTTAAGGAATGTACACTGTACATGCTGTAGAAATGCATTTTGAACTTTAAGAACTTGCAACATATCATATGGTGGTTTTCAAAGTTTTAGATGTTTTGCAAGTCATGGCAGTTTACATTGATAACATTTAGATATTTTGTTTATACCACCACGACTGCATATCTTTATGACCCACCATTACAAATTAACATGGTATGCCAACATTTTAAAAGGTGTAAAGCTTTTAATTGCAATTATAATACATTGTAGTGAAAAATACTTAATCCCAGCATATATTTTAACTAGAAGCAAAAATAGTGAACCAAAATTTTTGAAAACATAAATCTTAATAAAAAAAATGCATATTATTTTCAAATAGGTCAATTTTGAAGGGCATTTCATTATGTTTTTCAATCATTACATTGGGGAAATAAAAATGAAACCAGCCACAATCAACTAATTTGAAACTACTGCATTTCCTTCATTCTGTTCAGGGTTACTACTAATAGAACAGACGGAGAGTTTACAAGACTTAATATTTTGAAACAATCCCCCAAATGAATATATTGGATTTACAAGGCCTACCCCCTTTTTGATTGGAATAAATATCAATTTTTAGCATAACAATGTTCAATTTATTTCTCACCTAACTGGTATTTCTTTACTTTTATGCCACCCCCCCTCTTTTCAAAAATTTTGGATCAGCCTTTGCATGGGTTAAATTTAATTTTCAATCTACAAATTTTAATTCATTGGAAATTGCCTTAAAGGTGACCGAGAAGACAGCAATTAAACATTTGTCTAAATCAGCAATTTTTTCGAATGAAGTTCAGGATTACCTCTTAAAAAGATAAATGTAGATTTTTTAGATTTTATTCTTGTTTAAAAAATGTTCTACAGGACATTGTTTATTAATTGTGACAGTTAATACACAATGTCACTAGCTAAAATTGTTGTTAAGATATACAATATTGTATAATATAAGCCATCATCCTTAAGAGATGTATAATATGTACATGTATGGAGAAAAAAATGTGGAAAAGCAACCCAATGAAAAAAATATTCAAGACATCAATATCGCTTTCTTGATATTTGTATTTAAAAGAAGTCATCATAACATTACCCTGATGCATATTCATGTACATAGCATTTTGCTTAAATTTCAACATTCTTCATTTTATAAGGCACACGTACATCTCAACTTAAACTGGATAAATATTCATTTAAAGTTTTCACTTATCATAGAAATGCACATTTACACCCCAAGGTTTTTTTTTACAAATGTATCCACATTACACAAAAAAATACTTTAGAATAGATATCAACATGAATGTAATGGTTTTATACATCTATGGTACATGTACATCAACAACATGATTCAGATACCAAATTAAAAAAAATGCAGATACAGAACCATAGGGGGATCCAGGGGGGGGGGGGGGCTTTTGTGGAAAAAAAATTCTGGATCCGCCACTGCGAACACTTTCTATTGTTTTACCTAAAGGTTGTCACTAACAGGATGGGGTCAACACACCAAATGGGGAACTGTTCATAGACTCATAACTTTTCAGTGAATCAGGTAAGGGCTTAGTATTCATTATCTGAGTCATTCATCTTATTAAAAATTTGCTGCCTTTTATTAAATTTATGTCAAAAAGTTTAAATAAAAAAAAATCAGTTGATTTTAGCATTATCAAATGATTACTTAATTGAGGGATTGCTAATTATTTGGGGAATAGTTCCAGAGTTGATGGGTTGTACCACAGTCGCTTTGTTGTACTTCGTTGTTACATACCCAACCTGACTATTAATTTGGGGATATACACATTTTCGTGTATGTACACATTTTTATAATATTAAAATGAACCAGTCATGTTAATTGGGACCACTTTCAAATAAATAAAGGCAAATGAAATTGAATTGTTGGGAACAATCATTGTCTGTTCCCAGGTGTCCCATCCGACATCCAAAATCACGTTAACCGTTACATTCCTTAAATTATATAGCAGGTGCCCGCGAGTCTATCGGGACATCCTAGGAATTTACGATCATTTTAAGATTTGACAAAGAACTGCACCGACAAGGGTCAATATCTAATACAATACACACAATTGTGATATAAATTCATAATTAAACAGATTATTTTAAGGCAAATCGTACAAAATATTAATGAACGTAAAAGTACTAGAACGTAAACATACCTTCGGACATCTTTTTGTCAGACGTAACACGGAATCATGGGAAATGTGTGTAAGTCACTGAAGCATTTAATTTATTCCAATATGGGATACCTTGCATTCCACTGATAACGTGCCTTAGAGATAAATTTACTGAAGTAGGACAAACTATTTCTACTATTTTGTTTAATTCCATATTAGGTTACGGCCTGTGATTGTAAAGTTAGGAGGGAAACGACAAATGTCAATCATTGGAATGGCAAACATGATGCGTGAATTGATTTAAAACCGTTATCAAATTAAAACATAAAAATTGGTATAATAATCCCTTTTCCACGTGGCCCATGAAAGAAAGACACAAAAAAAAATTTATGAATACTGTATGTTATACTTATTAAAGTAAGAAAAGTTTGAAAAGAACATAATAATCAAGATGTAAAATTTCGGTGAAGTGTTTAGTTTAAAATCTATCAAGTTGTCCACTTTGCTTATCTGAGATGATCTATTTTAAATAAATATAGATATATTTTTATAATTAAAAGTTTTATGTATATAAACTATAATGAAGAATCACATGCAATAATTTGATATACTGTGTAAGAAAGGCCAGGATGTGGGGGGTTATTTACAAAAACGAATACAGACATAATTCAAAGATATATGCAAGAAAACCGTAACTTCGGTAAGAAATAAAAGGTCCCGGTCAGCTACCGATGACCTTTATACAATGTCCTTGGTCACAGATTAAAATTTGGACACACGTGTTATCTTTACATTTCCCATTTCCATTCTAAATTTTATGTTTACAAATATGATTTACTATATATATATAAATATAGCATGGCCAGAAGACAATAGCGAACTTGTTGTGTTCTGATTATGCATAAATAGTTTCGAAATTTTCAAGATAAGATAAATCCCTGCAAGGGGTTTTAATTTTTCATCATCCCGTAACCAAAGCCAATATTTATATAGCTTCTATATATATGGTTTTGATTTTAACCAGCCTGATGGTCATAGTTTTAAAAGATATAAACATCCTGTAACCGATAGTTTTGAATTCGTATGAATATTTTTTTCACTTTCAATGTCCTTTTATATATATATTTATTATTCTTCTAATTCTATTCATACTGAAAAAAAGAGGACCCTTTGTTTTTGGAACCCGTCAGTCTTGGACTTTTAACAAACGCAAACGTATAGCATTGGAGAAAAAAGTTGTGACGCAAAAGGACGCATTTTTTGGCGCAAACAGAGCTCTCTCTTTAAAACGAGATCATTTTTTCATATACTACAAAAAAATATGTCCTATCCAATGAGACATTAAAGTCTCTTGTTTTATAATATTTTTAAATGCATTTATACAATGAGGTTATAAAATTATTTCGGAATGAAAATGCATTCTTTAATTGAATTTGTTGGAAGACTACAACAAGTTGTTACTCAAATCAAAATGTTGCCATGTAACATAAGGCAACATCAATTTCGATTTTTCATCTAGTAAACATTTTATAAGGTTTTCCTATTTAATAGTTTCCCTTTCCTGGTCACGTCATTTCCTTTTGTTTAATTTAACAACTTTTTTTCTTTTAAAGCAACGACGGAGCCCGTTCCATGTTAACCCCTTAACCTTGGCATCAAATGCAGCAGTCCATGTAATCATACAGATTAAAAAGATATCTTACTCCAATATTTTTCTTACACTTTTGCAATAGAATTCATTTCCATATTTAATTCTCATCTCTCAATAATAATGCCAGGCAACTGTATCCATAATTTCGGAATAAACAAAATCTTTGATATATGAATTAAATTATTAAATCAATATGTCGCAGTTTCGTCTGTTTGATTTAACAGACTAAAGAAATATATTAAATCATTTTCAAACACATTTTTCGAATTTCACACAAAAAGAAAACTATTGCGATATATGTATAAGAAAAATGTCATTTCAAATTCATACTTTTTGGGTAAAACTCAGCAAAATTTTTCGCTTCAAATTATAAATCAAAGGAAATTCGAATATTTTTTCTAAATTTTTTTTCTTCAGAAAAAGGAATAATGGAAGTTTCATTCTCTGTATCTGTTCCATGTGCAAACCCTTTTGAATCGTATCAATGTCAATGCAGTATACTTGAAGTGTAATTTTGATATGGTCTCTATATATTTAGTGGAGCTAAAGACAGGTCCATATGGAAATTAAAATGTACAAATATTTGGAGTATTTCAATTTTCTGGGTTATATTTTTAACTATTGCGGATTGAATAAATTTTATCAATACGAAATAATGTAATTAGTAAGAAACTTTGATAATTGTTGATATTATCTTTTCTGTAACCATGTGTTTGGTTTATTAGAATTTATAAATATCATTCATTCATTAAAACGAAACACAAAACGTAATTGGTATTCATAGAAAAAGTAGTAACAAAAATAAACAAATGTAACTAATTACAACACAAGTAACATAATTATTAAAATTAAAAACACATGTAATTAGTTAAATTAGAAATCCCTACCTTTACGGATTTGAAAGTTAACATACGTCGGAGTATTATCTTGTCTCTCGAATGCCATCATACTTAAATCAATCCCCTTTTCCTTTTCTATTTCCCGACACACTTCTATACTCAAGAATTTTAAGTAGTATATCCTTTTAAAGTTAATTATGAAATGGACATCTTCCTGTATATGATATACTTGTAACCTCCTCAAAGATATTATCGAAATTCAGTATTAAAATTCCTTAGTTACGTTCAGCACTTACGCAAACAGCAGTTTTCATTAAATATGAGAAATATTTTTTTCTGTACTAGTCTGAATGATTGTTATAAATAACTCCTAGCATATTTTGCATTCCAACGACTTGCGCTATGATAACGAATATACAACTACATCAACACTGATAATCAGTGTTATATTTGTTTATTCTTCATATAAATTTCATCTAAAGAAAATTATATCAAATTTTATTTATTCAAGCCAAAGAAGACATTGAAATAAAATATTTTAAACACGCAAAGCATTATAAGATATTACACAATTTTTCTTCTATATCAAACAAAGCTATGAAGCTATACCTTACCCCCTATCAATAATAGTAAGTTTTTATTACCTGGTCAAAACCCTTATTTGTCGTAATACTAAATAAAATGTCTGTGGAATTTGGTTGTTTTCACATACAATAAAAGGATAGTATGGATGAATACACATACTATTTTGAAGGTTAAAATCATAAATCAAATCAGGTCCTTTGGCAATTTTACAACAATACAACCACTACTTGAATAAGCTTAGGAATGTGGCTAGATGCCTTTCCAGTTCAATATTTAATATTTCTTTTCATAAGTATGTATTTATTGTGCATTATGTACCGACATGTCCTTTTAATGTTCAATTTAAGGTTTGGCACCTGCTCAAAAACACGATTTTTTTTATTATTACATTTAATAAGTTTTATGGAATGTAAATACGAAACCTTTCAAGAATTTAAATTATCTGAAAAGCTTTGATTTAATATCAGAGATAATATATTTCGGTAATGTTTGATAGTACATTGACATTCATGCATTGAGTATTTAGTGGCCATAAATTAAAACTGTTTTTGCAGTTAAAGAGTTAATATTTTTTACTTAACTGAGTTTTAATGAGATAGGGAATAAATCCTACACATCAATAAATAAATAAAAACAAACAAACAAACACAATAACATATGGACTTAATCATAATAAGTGGAAAACATTAACAAAACGCATACAACCAGTTATAAAATTGAGACGAAAGATATAAAAATAACCGTTACAAAAAATCTTCCATTGAGATACAAAGATTTGGCTACAATGTTTGGCTGTACCTATAAAATTCTTTTGAAAAAAACGGATATAATATCCTTATTTTATACGGCGATGCTGTTAATAGAGCCCGTAAATTTAGATATAATCCACGCAAGCTTTTAATTCTTTGTATACACTTATTCTCAAAGTTATCAACAGTCGTCAAATCTTTAAATATTGTTTTTGTCGGTACTATTTACTTGTGTTTTGGCATTGCACAACGTTTTGTGTTTCTCAGACTGTTTATGAAAACTTTCATATTTGCCTAAATCCGTTGGATATGCACTGATTGATACCTCAGTCTTGGAGAACATTATTTATATTTATGAGTTGCAATTGCCTTTGAAATAGCGTTAGTATTCTTATATCGATGCCTTGTGAATTGTGTTTATGTTTTTTGTTATTGTTAATCTTTTGAGTTAAGCTACATCGGTTAATTTGTCAATGTGTTTTTTTTTGTGTGCTATTCTATTTTAGTTACTTCAAAGTCAAATTGAGGCCTTTAATAGCCGACTATATGTATCGGTTTCGATCAATGTTGAAGTCAAACGGTGACCTATATAAAAAAAAAAAGAAGATGTGGTATGATTGCCAATGAGACAACTATCCACAAAAGACCAAAATGACACATACATTAACAATTATAGGTCACCGTACGGCCTTCAACAATGAGCAAAGCCCATACCGCATATAGTCAGCTATAAAAGACCCCGATAAGACAATGTAAAACAATTCAAACGAGAAAACTAACGGCCTTATTTATGTAAAAAAAAAAATGAACGAAAAACAAATATGTAACACATAAACAAACGACAACCACTGAATTACAGGCTCCTGACTTGGGACAGGCACATACATAAATAATGTGGCGGGGTTAAACATGTTAGCGGGATCACAACCCTCCCTTAACCTGGGACAGTGGTATAACAGTACAACATAAGAACGAACTATAAAAATCAGTTGAAAAAGGCTTAACTCATCAGATAGACAAAAAATAAAAGTGGACGTGGCCGGGTACTTATACATCCAGACACAATGAACAGATCTGAGAGTACTCGCAGTTATCTGACAGCTAGTTCAAAGCCATTAACAACTAATAAAAAATGAATGATTATATCCAATTACTGGAACTCCTATGGGTAGTTGTATGTATCATTGACAATCATTCCACATCTCCATATCTTTAAATACGACAACCACTTAAAAACCAAGATAAGACTAACGGGTATTACTGGTGGAGAAGGAAATGTTTACCCTTTTCGAGCCAGATGAGTACATCAACGGTATACGTGTCGTTAAATATTAAGTGTGTGTGCCATTGTTTGTCTTATTGAAGTTTGTATAGCCATGGTGTAATCTGTTTTTCTTCGATTGATTGTTTTTGATACCCTTGGTATCATCTACCATTTATACATCTATCAAAGTCACGCCACTAAATGGTTTTAACTGTTTTAATGCAGTTTCACAAAACACAATGTTTTTTTTTCTAAAAATGATTAAAAACAATACATGTACAGACTCTGTTATCGAACTGGAACTGTATTTTAAGACCCCAAATTAGTATGATATCAAACTATCAGCTTTTAGCCCTGTCAGATTCCTGCAGCGGAATTATACATCCGTACATCTTTTGTTAAAAGCAGTTAACTTTAGAATCTAATTAGAATTAAGAAAAAGACCACAAAGAAGTTTCCAAATTCAAGAAATGCGAACATGGAGGAATTTAATCAATATTACAACAACCAGTAAACATTTAAACAGAAACGCGCCAAATCTAACATAATGTAGAGAAGGTTAATGATCTTGAGAATTTTATCCCACTTATGATCAGTTATTAAAAGTAAACAAATTTAAAAACGTCATGAAGCGTGGTTCGTCTGCATAACACTCATCATTGGCGCTAACATAAAATAGCTGAAAGACCAAATTATGAACGAAGTTAAAGAACCTTGAAACTGAAAAATTTGTTACAAACAGTTTGATTTAAATCTTTTAAAGTTTATAATACGTTTGATGTAAAACGGTGGATTGTGAACTGTATAAATATAAAAGCATCATAAAATGGTAGTCTGTTTATTTACTTTAAACATTAAACTTTGGATATGGCATTAATTAAAATAAATAAATAAAAGCAAAAACAAACGTGATATTCAGAACAACAGATAAATCCTACTATGTATCTGGTCAGAAAATGAAAAGACTTGATGTATTTTGTCTATTCATTAGAGAATGTACAAAAGGAATGTATTATACACAGAATTTAGAAGAAGTTAAATTCTTAGTTCAAGTTAAGAATCATTCATTAGATTGATGTTTTATTTATTAATATAATAGAATTGAAAATTATATTTTTGTTGAAGACAATGTAACGAGCAACTGAGTGAAATGAAGAAATTTTAAAAGAAAAAAAAACCAACAGATATTTTTTAACGAAAAGTATTTCATTAGTATGACAGACTTTGAACACTTGTTACTAGTGTTTTAACTAATGCATAATTTATGTATATGTGCATTAAAATAAAATTATTTTTACGAGCCCCAACCAAAGATAAACGAACGAACGAAACGTGACACCCGTCTTAAATGAGGAATCGGATTTAAAGTCCCCATTGGATGTGGATTAACATACATCTGGCAGAGCCAAACGACCGCGCACTTTAGCGATGGAATGCAATATCCCAATTTTCGACATTTATAGCTATGATGTCAGTTTGTTTTTGCTCAGACATTGGTTCAAATATGATGGACTGTCTTGAAAGCAAGAGGTTCAGCTAGCTGTAAAACCAGGTTTAATCAACCATTTTCTACATAAGGAAATGCATGTATCAAGTCTGGAACTTAACAGTTATTTTCTATTCGTTTGATGTGTCTTACTTTTTGATTTTGCCATCTGATAAAGGACTTTTCGTTTTAAATTTTCCGTGGAGTTCGGTATTTTTGTTGTTTTACTTTTTATTCCCAGACGTAAGTATTTCAGGGATGGCCAAGTCAATCTTTATGCATGGATTCTTAGCCTAGAAGTTATTGTATGCACAGAAAGTAGTGTTTTGCTATTGGAAGGACTGAATGACGGTTAACTCATTGGAACATATAAAGGTTTCGTAAATTAATCCAGAGTGCCGGTATATTGAAGACAGAAATAAAATACGAATAAGAAACAGAAAAAACCGCATGCATTCATTTTAAACCATGTCGATCGTTTTTCATTTTTACGTTTCTGAGTCGATACCTCTGCTGATGGTCTATCAGTCCCCGACGATGGCATCAGCCCAATTCTTCGTATCCTTGAAAATTATATGTTGTTTTTATTTTTGCATAATTTTCAAAACTATGATATCATAATGAAGATACAAGTCTACCTTAGTTTTGATAAAAATGACAAAATCTACCAAAGGATAAAAAATATAATAGTTATCATAGGTATCAGGATAATAATTCAATATACCAGACGCGGGTTTCGTCTACATAAGACTCATCAGTGAAGCTCATATCAAAATAGTTATAAAGCCAGAAAAGGTACAAAGCTGAAAAGCATTGAGTACCCAAAATTCCAAAAAAAGTGCCAAATACGACTAAGGTAATCCATGCCTGGGATAAGAAAATCTTTAGTTTTCATAAAATTCAAAGTTTTGTAAACAGGAAAATTTATAAAAATTACCATATATTTGAATTTCATGTCAACACCGAAGTGCTGACTACTGGGCTGGTGATACTCGGGGAAGAAACGTCCACTAGCAGTGGCATCGATCCAGTGGTGAAAATAGTTATCAAAGGTACCAGGATTATAATTTAATACGACAGACTCGATAATCCTGTAACAGCGGTACGCTGACTCATGGGCTGGTAATACCATTGGGACGAACGCCCACCAGCAATGGTATCGACCAATTTGTGTAAATAGTTATAAAAAAGTAGTAAAAGATGAAAAGAAAAAAAATCACATCACAGGAAAATTCGTCTTCATTCCTAAATAGATATTGTCGCTGTCTTTGATATGGATGTTTGCTTTATGGAAATATCAAAATGACAACAAGAAGATGTGGTATGATTGTCAATAAAACAATTATCCACCATATACCAAATGACGTAGACAAAAGCACATTTGACAAACAACATAATATATCTTTAAACCTTTAAATACTAATACATATATCATTATGATGATTTTATAATAGAGTTTATAATCTTAACTTACTTCGTACTTTATGACCTTTATCTATTTCTTGAATTGTTAATTTATAGTACACCTACAATTGTACTGGGTATAGATAAAACGTGACATAAGTTTTACATGCATGAATTTTTCCAATGTGTAAAGTTATGTTATGTTGATAAAAATATATATCAAAACTATCAGGTCACCCAGTTTGTATTTTGAATCTAGAAGTTGTAAAAATGAAACAATTTGTAGGAAATATACGAAGTTCACGTAAATAGAACGAACAAAAGATGATAGAACTTGAATATTTGATGTAAGAAGACAATAACAATCAAAACCAAGGAGATAAATAAAGACTCACAAAACCAAAGAACATTTACATCAACAGTTATAAATAATAATTAAGAAACAACACAAACTCCACTAAAAACTGGGAGTGAAATCAGGTGCTCCGGAAGGGTAAGCTTTTCCTGCACCGTATACATCTAGTATTTTTATAAAATGCTTTCTGCAACTGAAAGAAAAAATAACAAAACAGTACTTTTTCTTTATATATAACAAAATAGAAAAAAAATGCTGCACATATCTTTACGAAATATAATTATCGGACCTTTTCCACTTATAAAGCAAACTTTAGACAAATAATTAAATAAACAAAATTATGGTAAATGGTAAATGCAGTTGTTATTACGAGACTAAATCAAATAATTTTCTGAGTTTACATAAAACATCTGACACAAATGAATTGCATCCTTAAAGAGTGGACGATCATTTGCTGCTATATCCAAGATGGGGATATGAAACGAAAATAAATAAAACTGTAATATAATCAAGAACCATATGTCGAGAAAAGACACATTCAGATTATTTTTGCCAAACAATCCGCTGACCATCTTAAAGTAGCAGTGAGGTGAGAGAATTTTTGCCGCGTGTTGAAGGCTTCACTGTAAGTTTGAGATGAACAACAGCAATTACATCCCTATCTTTACTTTTTGCTGTGCATATACTAATGGATTGATACCCATACACTTTGAATTTCTATTACATAACGCCAAATATGAAAATTAAGTCAAATGGGTTGCATTTTCTAAGACCAGAAATTAAATGTGTGTACTGAATGTACGATTTTTTTTATGGAATTTTAATATTTTTTTATGTAAAACATATGTGTATTTAAATTGCACGAAAATGCCAAAATCACAAGAAAAAGATTGTTTTCACAAAACCTCTCTAGGATGAAAAAACTCAGGTTAACAAGTGCACAGGTACAACGCGGTGAATAAAAATGACAATAACAAGATCACGTAATCGGGTATATATGAGTACGTGTACTAATATCTACTAAGAGGATTAACAGTCTGGTATTTATGTTAAATATGTCCTTTAGACCAACGGTATATTTCTAAGTAGGGTTAATATTATACCGGTGATCTGGATAACAAATGAGGTAACGAACTATGTTTATATACAACAATAACAAAATTGTTCTACGATTCTGTTACAATTTCTGTTGTCAAAATATATATATGCTCACGACATGCAAGAATAGCAGAAGTTAAAAGGGATTAATATAAGTTATAAAACTTGTTTCCCAATCCACTATAACTAAATATTTTAAAACTAAGCAAAAGTCCAGTTCAGTTCAATATTGATGTCAGAAACTAATAAGCACTGAACAATTACTAACATTAAACATACCTTGAGATAAATACAAGAAACTTTCGATACATTTAGAATAATACTAGTATTTTTTTCTTTTTATCGTAATCTAAAAGCTCCCTTTTTTGTTTTCCCATGTTTTAGAAAAAAGCTTGCCCGATTTACTTAATTAATCGTGACGTGCACACAGAAATTGGTATCGTACATTATAATACTACAACCGAGTCGGTACCACTACTCATTGCCTGTAAGTACACGAGTGAACATTGCCAAAAGGAACAAATTAGTTGTACTGACATACTTGTAAACGGTAAGGTTATACTACTTTGTAGAACTAAGTGCCGTTCGAGGTGAAATTGAAAGTACTAGTCAACATTGTTTAATAAAAAAAACCAACAAAAACATGATAATGGATCAATAATTATATGGAAATACAGAAAATAGACACAATTTACATGTGAAAATCCATAACTTCAAAACATCTTCTGAAAGTGTTTCAAACAGCGATGTACTACTGTTGTCTTTATCTTGCATCTTGACATAATGACACTTTCAAGGTTAATCCACCATTTTCTACATAAGAAAATGCCTCTTCCAAGTCAGAAATATGAAAGTTGTTTTTGATTCGTTTGATGTGTTGAGCTTTTGTTTTTGCCTTCTGATAAAGGACTTTTCGGTTTGAATTTCCCATGGAGCTTTTCTTGTTATTTTACTTTTTCCCTCTTTTATCCAATACAATTTTACTTTTTAGAACATATTACAATAATTAAAGGAGCAAGATAGTGTGTAGAATATATATTTTTTTTTATATTTAATGTTGACTTCTTCTTGATTTCAGCTATATAAACCAGACGATTTTAGTTCTGATATTGATCAATTACCCCAACCTTAGTAGCAAAATACTAACTTCGAGAGCAAATAAAACAGGGACGAAAGATACCAGAGGGACAGTCAAATTCATAAATCAAAAATAAACTGACAATGCCATGGCTAAAAATGAAAAAAGACAAACAGACAAACAATAGTACACATGACACAACGTAGAAAACTAAAGAATAAGCAACACGAACCCCACTAAAAACTAGGGGTGATCTCAGATGCTCTGTGAGGTTAAGCAGATCCTGTCCACACGTGGCACCCGTCGTGTTGCTTATGTGATAACAAATCCGGTAAATAGTTTTATTCGGTAAATATACTTTTACCAACTCATTCGGTATTCAAAAAAGCTTGCATCAGCTACACATACTTTGTAAAAGGTCACCAGTGTCTAACCAAAACGTTGCTGAACCAAGGTTATTTGGCACAACTTTTTGGAAATTTGGGTCCTCAATGCTCTTCAACTTTGTATTTGTTTGGCTTTTTAACCGTTTTGATATGAGCGTCACTGATGAGTCTAATGTAGACGAAACGCGCGTCTGGCGTATTAAATTATAATCCTGGTACCTTCGATAACTATGCTTAAAAACGCGCGACGTATGCAGCAAATCGTTGTGTTAGTTTTTGCACTACCATATGAACCTTATCTCTAGATGACCCCTATATCCAATCGTTTTTTTTACACATATATCGTTTGTAAGTTAAAAAAGTGTTGATTTGAACAATTTTTGAATGAATGTATACCAAGCCACTGAACATTGATCACCCGTACATAATATAGGATAACGTTGTACTTGATCCAACAGGCAAACACAAATGCAAAAAGACAAACATATAAAACTTTCCAAAATGAAACTCCTGATACTGTTTAGGTGTTAAACTACCAATTCAAAATCCCTATTTATTGAACAAAATTTGCATTTTCACAACTTTCTTAACTGTGGTTAAGAAGGAATGGGTGTTTAAAGTTTAGAAAAAATGCTCAATAATGTCCAACAAGTGACTTTAAGCCAAACAAAAGCGGCGTACACAATATTATCAAAACAAGTCGCGAATGCAATAATACCAGTTGTAGAAGCTTATGTATAGATTATTGTATGATTAACAATTTAACATCTAGTGATGCGTACCCTATGCTACCAACTTGATGAAAACTTTTGACCGTATTTAAATTTATTTTAAACTTCAGTCTTGCTTAATATTAGCATTTAAGTGTAGACAGCTTTCAGACAAAGGCAAATATTACAATAACATTCTTTAAAGGAGAACAAATAAATGTACCAGTAGTATACTGCTGTTAAAAAGTCATAAATTAATTGAAATAAACAAATCCAGGTTACTCACTCAGTAGTTATCAAAGGTACCAGGCTTGTATTTGTTACGCCAGACGAGTGTTTCGTCTAAATAAGACTTGAAGATAAAACAAAGTTAGAAAAAGAAGAAAACCTTGTCTAATGGCTAACCTCCCGCTTAAATGGCAATGTAAAAAATATTATTAAGATGACAAATATGTTTGACAGCTGTTTGATGATGTGACGACGTCATAACTATTTGGACTTTAGAAGATTTATCATAACAAAACAGTGCTAGAATTTATGTATATACTCTTGTATGGTTGATAATTTAACATCTCGTGATGCGTATCATAAACTAGGAACTTAGTGAAGTCTGTGCACCGGATTTGTATTGCTTTTTATTTTCAATCTTGCTTACTAATGGCATATAGAGGCAAGCAGTTCTTCAGACAGAGGCCAACATTATTAGAAAATCCTTTTATGAGAAATAAATGGTTGTTGGTAGATCAATTGTTAACTCTTATTATCAAGATTTCGATATATCCCCAGATTATAACATTTGTAAAACATAAAAAATATCTGAACTTTCCTGTCTGAGATTAATCCTAGATTTTATTTTAAGGTGCATGACTTACAGTGTACTCAATTTATTAACCTCAGACAATCTGTTAAATCCCATGAAAACACTTACAATAATAATCTGAAACGGCAGAGTAAAAGACTCAACCAACAACCTGATTTGATATTGATGAGACAACACTATGGAAACCGTTCTAACTGGTGATGCATCTAAAAAAACTTCGTAAATGAATCTGCTCTATCCGACGAAACAGATACAACAAACGATTTGCAAATAATTTTTTTTCTGTTGAGACAAAAACTACGATAGGTTCAAAAACATCTGACGTGATAACCGGAACTGAAATTATTGAATCTAATGAAACACACATTATAACAATACTTATTTTGAAAATCGATTGAAACTGAAGACACACATTCAAGCTACTAGTTTAATTTGATGAGACAATCTTATTAAAGGACACTTAAGTTCACCCACAACTGTGTTAACCGATTTAAGGTGGCTGGGGCGTCTTAATTAAAACTGACAGAATTTTTTTATAACTTGTGAAAATAAAGCTTTTATCATGCTTTTTTCAAAACTGTATTAAAAAGTATGGGTCACCGGACTTTTTTTCACGCTACAGGTTGCGCAAAATTGTCAGATTTTGTATAGATTATTCATGGAAAATTAAATTTTGTGTGATATAACTAAAACGTACTATAAGAACTTTAAGATAAAATGTGAGAATATTGCTCTTATAACATGCTTTCAAATAAGCAAAAGAAAAAATGGGGTCACCGAACTTGTTTTCTTGCTACATATCGAAATAGGTAAATTCATAACACTTTCTATTGTAATATTTACTTTATCGGAGTTATCTCCCCTTATTTGGCAAAGTTTGAAAAAATCTAATCAAACACAAACAAGGCGTTTTTACAAAATTACAACTGAAATTATGTTAAAACACACAATTTTCTATATTTATATCAAAAGTCTTTTACATAATTTACATACAACTCTCAAAATTTGCACATTTCATCAAATATATAGACCAAAGATATCTGCTTTTTTAAAATCCAAGATGGAGGAAGACATCCGAGCCACCTTAAGCCGATGAAACAATCTAATGAAACATATGTGTACATCTGTTTTACCTAAAGATTTCTCTTGCAGGGTATTTTATTTAAACTCTGGCATTGCTATGTTTATATGTTCATACTAACAAGTTCCATTAAACAATGTTTTAATATATCCCCAATTTACCTTGTAACATTCTCAAACAATAATAAGACACCAATTTCAGTTCCGACGACACTGGTTTCTGGATTAACATGTGTTAGGTCGTATATAGTAAGACACAGTCAAAAGTGTATTTAATGTTAAAACTTATGAGAAAATCGTGTAATACTATGTAAATAAGTTTAATCTAATGCAAAAATTCAAACAATGTCGTTTAAATCTGTTTATCAAAACAATTCTTTTTAAATCTGTTTGAACTGATACTGTAAGGCGATAGTAGTTAAACCATACAGAATTTTGGGTCCTCAATGCTATTCAACTTCGTACTTATTTAGCCTTTTTTACAATTTAATTCAAGCTTGACTTTTGTAGAGGAAACGCGCAGATGGACAGCAAACATTCAAACCTGAGATAGATGTTGAGGTAATTTTACGATGCTCAAATCTAGTAATTCAATTTAATAGAAAGGCAAATCAAGGTAACAAAGAAAAAAGCGAGGTAAAAGACAAACTAAGATAATACTTTGTAAATGTTTCATATTTGGAGCAATTATACATGTATATGTGATTAAACTGACGAGACTAACTGTAGTAATATTGTGACAATTTGTTAAAACTGATGAGACAAATACATACCATTTAAATCGGTTTCAATGGATGAAATGTACACAAAGATACTGTGTGAAATATCTTTGAGATCGGGATATGATCTAAAATAATGATATAATTAGTTATCAAAGGTACCAGGATTATAATTTAGTACGCCGGACGCGCGTTTCGTCTAAATAAGACTCATCAGTGACGCTCAGACAAAAAAAGTTATCAGGCCAAACAAGTACAAAAATTGAAGAGTATTGAGGACCCAAAATTACCAAAAGTTGTGCCAAATACGGCTAAGATAATCATTTCCTGGGATAAGAAAATGTCTAGTTGTTAAAAATTCAAAGTTTTGTAACTGAAAATTTATAAAAATGACCATATAATTGATGTTCATGTCAGCACCGAAATGCTGACCACTGGGCTGGTGATACCCTCGGGTATATAATTCAGTTCGGTCAAATATTCCTGCATCTATTTTTATTGAAGAGATGGAAGATACCAATGTGACATTTAAACTTCTGTGATAAGCCAAAGGAACTACCATAAAACAAGTAAGTTTACAAAACACTACATAGAGCAGTTAAGACCGAGTAACACGAACTCCACAAAAAAGAGAATGTGATGTTCGTGCTCCATAAGGATGAAAAGATCTGGAAATACGGTTTGTTACCGGTGTCCAAACAATTAAATCAGAACAATGGTGCACGTGAAACATAAGAGAGATGATATTGTTGTATATTTGCAGTTTTTAGGTGTTCTGATTGTTTTAAATTTTACTTTGTCCCAACAGTTGTAAATCGAACTGGTGTATTAGTTGTGTTCTTTCATTATCGATTAAAACTATCTTTTTTTCATTATTTTCACGCATGCATTTAGTGTAGATACGTAATAAACAGCCAGAGAAAAACATAACCTTGTGCAATGACGAGAGGTATCGACAGATTATAGAGCGATGAATACGCATATGTATAACACAATAATATTCAGTTTGTTTTTCATTTACTGAAACAACATATCCGTAAAATGAGGAAGTACTATCCCGTTTGAAATAAGTTTTCTATAGATAGTACAAACACATTTCAAAATCGTTTATTTAAGTCTATGGAAGAATTTAGTAAATGTTTTGAGTAATTTGTGTTAAGGAATCCCTGACTTAATAGCTTAGCAGTAACACATGTGGCATGAAATGAAATATTGATGCCAAAAAGTACATTTTCAATCCTATTTTGTATCTAAAAGTTTACAGCTGCGTCTTATTTCGAAAATTTACTTAATGCATGGTTATTTGGATAATATCCCGAATTTTGCTTCATCTGTTTGGTACTTGTTGATGAAAGTTGTAATATGAAACTATGAAAATAACACAAAAAAGAGCGCACAGTTGGTGCACATAGGAATTTCAATAAATAAAAGAGGGACAAAAGATACCAAAGGGACAGTCAAGCTCATAAATCTAAAACAAACTGACAACGCCATGGCTAAAAATGAAAAAGACAAACAGAAAAACAAAAGTATACATGACACAACATAGAAAACTAAAGAATAAACAACACGAACCCCACCAAAAACTAGGGGTGATCTCAGGTGCTCCGGAAGGGTAAGCAGATCCTGCTCCACATGCAGCACCCGTCGTGTTGCCTATGTGATTACAAATCCGGTAAATAGTCTAATTCGGTAGGTCAAATTCATGAAAGGGAAGGGGATTGTAGTTACGACGTAAGATATGCAACCCTACAGAATTAAAGATCGTTTATACATAACATTGTATTCTATATTATAAGATTCCTTACTTGATCAACATGCACCATTGCAATTAGCCAAACCCTGATGTTTACCCTAATATGAAGGTTTCATTTCTAATATATGAACCCGAGGTAACCATATAAGGCAATACTAAATATATAGCAAGGAAACAAGACATACTTTATTCTACTTGGGTAAAGTAATGATATAATATATACGGAATTTCGAAATAAAGTGTCAAGGTAAAAGTATATGACCAAGCAGTCAATTTAAATGTACTATAAATATAGATACAACATTGACTGTGATACAATTGTGTTTGTTTAATGAAACATTTAAATAAACACCAGTTTATAATCGAAAGGTAATATGACACATAAAGAACGTAATAAAAGGTGATAAATGTTTGAAAACTTTTAACCGGATAAAGTTACATAATGTTATAATCTAATTTTGTGGTTTAATTGTACATATATGACATTCAATACAATGTTAAGATGTGATTAATAAACTTACCATTTTGTCATCACAAGACACATCAAATGCGTTGTAGGTTAGATTTTTATTGTATGTAAACTACTTTTAATAAGTCAACAATTTTTAACTGTGTGTGGATTTGATCTCGTTATGACATTTGAGTGTTTTGCTTAACTTTCTGACTCTTGTGTATTTCGTTTTTTAGAAATGTATATAATGGGCACTGAATTTAGAAACAAACGTTCATATCACGAGGAAACTACACTTTGTGTATATGAGAGAGAGAGAGAGAGAGGGAGAGAGAGAGAGAGAGAGAGAGAGAGAGAATAAGTAAGATGTTATAAGATTACTATTAACATCGAAAAATAGTTAACACGGAAAGACAGCAGAAAAAAAGGATTTTGAATAGATGTACATGACAAAACTATAAAATTCATTTTCTTCGATATAAGTTGAAGTTTTTTTTCTTTATACTGTGACAGTTGCTAGAAGGTCTTCAATAATGCTATGTATTGATCTAAAATTTTATTCCATTATGCCAAAATCAAGATGGCCCTTAGCATCGACTTAAGCCAGGATTAGGTTTAAGGTTAGGGTTAGATAAGGATTCTAATTAGGGTAATGACTACCAAATTTTATTCAATAAGCGATTCTGTTATCGACACGACAGCATGCAAACATAAAATTTAACAAACAAGAGATTGTCTATGATACTAAAATTAACAATTTTATACATGCCACAAAACCAGGTTCAACCTACCATTTTTTTTTCTTAAAATATCCTGTGCCAAGTCAGAAAAATGGCCATTGTTATATTATAGTTTGTTTTTGTGAGTGTTACATTTTAGTTATGTCGTAGTTCTCCTCTTATATTTGTTGCGTTTCCCTCAGTTTTGGTATGTAACCCAGATTTGTTTTTTTTGCACTCGATTATGAATTTCGAACAGCGGTATACTACTATTGCCTTTCTTTATAATATGGGTGCGTACAAATAGTTCAACAATACAATTCCATTTTTAGGAAATGAGAATATATATATGTGGTTACAATACAAATCACAGGTTCTAAAATTCTTTTCATTCCATGGCTTAATTAAATTAGAATTTTGCCATTGAAGTGATCTTTACCATTCCTGATGCAAAGCTTCGGATAGGTCTCTGGGACATAGCTGGCAGAATGAATTGATTTCACTACCACCACAACAAATTCAACAATTGGTCAATTTAATGATAAGACGTTTTGCATAGATGATTCGCGTTAAAGGTGGTTGCACTCTGATCAGATCATTATTGTGATTATTGTAACAACTTACACGTTTTAAAGTTTTCAAAACAAAAGGAAATGTATTATTGAAGTTTTCTTTTTGTTAGCATCAAAAGCTCAACATTGTCCATTTTTAGTAATCAATGCATCATCCTGTTCGTAAAAATTAATGCTAATCAAATTCGTCAATTTTCTTCCTGCTTTTCGAAGTAATAGGGCCTGTTAATTTCAACAAACAAATGGTATTACTTATAAATTTTTCGGTATGTTATCTTACAGAATCTATGACAAACAACACGATTTTAATTTTTAATTTATGACACAACGTAGAAAACTAAAGAATAAGCAACACGAACCCCACAAAAAACTATGGGTGATCTCAGGTGCTCTTGAAGGGTAAGCAGATCCTGCTCCACATGTGGCACCCGTCGTGTTGCTTATGTGATAACAATCCGGTAAATAGTTTTATTCGGTAAATATATTTACCAACTCATTCGGTATTCCAAAAAAACTTGCAACAGCTACACATACTTTGTAAAACGTCACCAATGTCTAACCAAAACATTGCTAAACCAAGGTTATTTGGCACAACTTTTTTGAATTTTGGGTCCTCAATGCTCTTCAACTTTGTAATTGTTTGGGTACATAATCATTTTGATCTGAGCGTCACTGTTGAGTCTTATTTAAACGATACGCCTCATTCGTCTTTATGCCTTTTTGTTTTTCTTTGATGATATATTAGTTTGTTTTTATATTGATTAAGAATATAACACAATGTTGACTACTCTACTTATATTTTTGACATTTTAACCTAAAATTAATTCTAGTATCATATAACTTAACAACAAACACAATTTTTATTATATTATGTAATAAGATGATTTAAACATAAAAATATAACGTTGAAAATTAAAACTGTTTTGAAGTTTAAAATTCAAACGCTGATTCTGCATTCAAATATTCTTACAAGACAATTTATTTTAACGGGGTTATATTGTTTTCTTTTACAAATATGTATAAAGTAACATAATAATACACCGATTCGAACTCCGAGGAAAATTACAAACGGAAAGTCCCTTATCAAATGGTAAAAGCAAGGATTTTTATAGTGTCACTATATAAATCCTTGGCAAAATCAAAAGCCACAACACATCAAACGAAATAACTGTCGTATACCCGACTTGGTTCAGACATTTTTGTATTAAAAAGATGGTTATATAGCTTGCTAAACCTCTTCCTTGTATGACAGTCGCCAAAAAAATCAGTAAATTGACAACGATGTGTGAACAAAAAAACACAATTAATTGGTAAAAAAGTAAAAAAAGTGGAACAGCAGTCAACATTGTGTTATAATCTTCAAGCAAAAAAATATGTTAACAAAGAAAAACAAAAATGCATATATATAGGTAAAGCACATTAACAAAAAAGAAAGACAAGAATACTAAAATTTACCATAGCACAATAACGGGATGTATAAGTACCCAGCCACGTCAAATGAATATGACCAAAAATAGACTTACCAGTAAAATTATCGATATACAAAGACAAAAAAAGGAGTAATATAACAGTTATTAACATGATAAACAACTTCAGTACCTAGAATATATACTTCAAGACCGTCGTGTATTGTTTGTGAAGTTGATACGAAATATCAACAAGGTATAGGTATCTTCCGATACTATTTTTTATAGAAAATGACGAGACGTTCTTTGACAAGTTGACAAAATCTGGTTGATCAACTTTTTGCTAAGACACTAGTGACGTTTTACAAAGTCTGAGTAGCAATTGTTTATTTACGTTATAAAAACTAGTCTGTTCATTTGTTGAGCGTTGTGTACAATCTAATTAACATTAAATATCCGCACTCCCTTATTTTTTATGCTTGGTCGTTTTGGAGCTCAGGTGCATGTCTCGTGGTGTTTTTTTTTGTGCTCAAGTTTCTAATGTTAGCTGTCCATTACCAAATGTTACAGTAATGGCTTTATCGAAATATTACCTTCTTTTTTAATTCGTTAGTTATAAAAATGGAATTGCACCAAATCAAAAAATTATGACAGAGTTAATCTTCAACAATTTTGGCTTAAATGCTCTCAAACTTTTAATGATATCAATGTGTCTCAAGCGTACACGATATTTGTTCCAAAATACACGAGTAGACTGAAGTTGATATAGTATGTTTATGTATATAAAGATAATCAGGTTTTGCTCTTCTGTCATAAACTATACATATAGTTGCGGCAATCCGCGTGATTTGAACTATTATAGTGAATAGTTGTCTAATTGGTAATCTTTCCATACCTATTTATTTACATACAAGTAAATGAATTGTCATCTCATTCTGGGTTAAACTATAAACATTTTTTGTTACTGATATATATCTAATACACCCTCATTAATTACGCGCTGATGATCATAACTGCATATTGTTCTTTTTTTCAGTATTTTAGTCATCTGTTAAATCGAAATTGAAGTAATTTGAAAAATTTCCGCATGTTTTAGAAATGACAACATTCAATAACAACGTGTTTGTCTAATGAGGGATCTATAGCTAAAGGGAAACAACTGCGAATTGACAGATTGACCTGAGTTGTTAAAATTTCTAAAATGATATTGAGGAGACCTTGTTGGTTAAAAAAAGTTACATGACACAATTGAATGACATAAATGCATATTTATTGTATTCAACGTTTAAGTTTTCATTGTGTATAATACATAAAAAAAATCACTAGTACTTGTCTCGGAAAGCAGTTACCTATATTATACCTTGCTAAACCTATCGTTATATGTTTATGTAAATGGATAATTTTTCAGAGACAAGTGACTGTGATAAAAATCAGTAATCTTTTTGCCAAAATCGCAAAAATATCTATTGAAGACAAAAGATTAGAAATAGAAAACGCGTCTCCATGATATGCACTCAGTGGAGGTATATAATGGTAACATCGAATTATCGCTATTTTCTAAGAAATGGAATAGACGGTTGTCCGATTCTGCATGCTCAGTTAATCAGAGTTTTACAATGTCGGTTTTACGTAGATTTATTACTCTTCACATGTTCGTTAACTTTTGCCGCCTATACATTTTGCGCCTTCTGACAAAACAAAGTCATAAAGTAAACGAAAGTTTTCTTCTGTAGTTTCTGTATAACGGTCTCCTAAAATCTCTGATAATAACCCCATAAAGGTCGGATCCATTGCCTGAAAAAGAACAAAAGGAGAATGAACGAATATTATTGAAGTGGCAAAACACAGTTTGGAGGGACACGAATAGTTAACGTGTAAGACAAGAAACATTTTGCATTTTATTTTCAAAACTATTGACATGAAATACATTTTTTTCAACAACAATATCCTTCCACTCTTCTGCTCAGTACTGTTATCTTTGTATTTTCATTTTAAAATAAATGTCCTTTCCAATGTTCTCCCAGCCTGTTTTTCTAAATAGAAATTGGATCTCAAACTTTACACAGTCGTTCTGAGATATTTGTTTTGATTAATCATATAACCATTGGTTTCTCACAAACTCGTGTCGTCTGGTACTGCTAAAGACTGTGCTGATACTTGAGCTTTGACGTCATTATGTTATATTAATAGATTTAAAAGTAGTTTGGGCTTGTTTTCTGTTGTTGCAATTATTGTTTTATATTATATTTTTCATTTCTGTTTCATTTGAACACGTTTTTCATTGTTGTTAGTTTAAGACTGTCGGTAATACAGAGAAACTATTTTTTCTCATTTTTTTTTTTTTTTTAGTTCGTTCCTTTATGTTATGTTATGTTATGTAATGTTTTGTTATTCGATTTATTGAGATAAGGAAACGGGTTTAAGTTCTCATAGTTGGTCGGTGTACTATATGAGAAAAGAACATAAAAAATACATAATACTATGCATGTTTAGTATAATCCGGTTTAAGATTAAAGGAACACTAGCTGTCAAATTCATGTTCATCGATTTCACTCAAATTCTCATTTTTGAATTATAACCATGTAAAACATTTATCCAAATTACTAAAAAGTCTTAAATAAGCAATTAACCGGGCATGGGCTCGATAATATGCAGCTTCGTTTAGTGTGAATTATAGTCTTGTCGCCATCTAATTTACTACCAAGTTGACCTCCGAAGACCTGCGATGGTCATGTAAGCGATATAAACATAAATATAGATAGGAATAGAAAACGAACTCGTGGAATTGTTTTTTTTCTAGATCTGTTTAATTTCATATTATGGAAATACGCGCAATGCATGCGTTATCAATTTCTAACAAAGGGGTTAAATGAAAGTTCACATGAATACGAATTCAATGAGGTGTTTCTTAGCTGAATTTGACAAAATTGAACAATACTGGCTGCCCAAAGGGATTATTAGTTCACTATTTCTCTTTCATAAATGTTTTTTTCGTAGCTAGTGGCCCGTCAACACTACACGCTCATGTGGGCATCTAATTCTACTTTAAATGATTTAAAACTATCAATTTTAATTAAAATTCAAGGTTACTTTTATTAAAAATTTGCTTTGCTGAAGTAAGGAAAATATAGGACAACATTCATGATAAGTACTATTTGAATGAAATTACAGGAAGGGTTTGATTTACATTTTAGTGGAATCTTGATTAAATCCGATAATTAAGATTTTCATTACGATTAAACCACGTATTTTTGAATTGCGTAATTTAGAATGATAAATTTCGATTTTAGACGGTCGCATTACATTCGTTTTAAGCTCGAGATCAGTCTCTTATACTGAACACTATTAGTATCAATTACGTTTTGTTTGACCCCTTTCTAATTTAAAACTTCAAAGTTTTCTTTTTTGTTGGTTTCAATTTTCTTTCTCGGTCCATATACACACGAGCTGGTAAATTATCCATTTTATCCTAAGGTACCAAAACACAGATATATAGAATGGCACAGAGACGTGAACATGATGTTGGTTTAATATCTCATACTGTGGAATCTATATTTTCGTCGGTACCAATTTTCGTGAATTGCGGAAACATTGTATTTTCGTGGATATTTGATTTCTTGGTTCTGCCAAATTCTGGATACAAATTTATAGAAATTTGTTTCCTTGAACATTTGAATTCGTTGTTAACCTGTAAACACGAAACGCACGAATATCGGTATCCAACGAATGATAATGATTCCACAGTATTTTAACTACCATACCTTCAGTATTTCTGATGTTTTCTCATTTGTCGAGAAGACATGATTGATTTCTACCAATGCTTTATCGACTTCCTCTAAATTGTTTACAACATCGTCAAATAGTCCAAATATTTCTAATGCATCGTTTTCAAATTCGAAACTGTCCTTAATGTCTTCTTCACTTTTATTAGTATCGTATGATGGAAAATATTCTGCAAATTGATCATGTTTCTTCAAAAATCTGGAAAAAAGCAATATGCTACACTCAAACTATCTTATTATAATAATATTTTTGTTACCCTTCGACTCGTTCGGTAGAGTGGTATTGTGAACCAGTATTGTGTTCAAAGGGAAGTAATTTAATGTTGCAACTGAAAGTTTTCTTCGTCATTTACAGTTCCAGAGCTTTACTTTTTCACCCGTGGTTGAGCTCCATGGATTATTTTCACCTGTACATTTGCTTAACATCGTAATATTTAAATTGCAAACCAAATCCCAAAACTTTTAATTAAAAGTAAACTTTTTAATAAGATCAGCTTATATATATATGCATTCAGGCATAATGATTGAAGAGGATTAACAAACGTCTATGTATGCGATACAAACATTACGTTTGATATCAAATCAAAATCTTTCGAAGATGATTTGATTTACTTTCGATCCATCTGAAGAAGTATAGACTTGTGTTTAGACCGCTCGAACAAACACATTAGATTTAAAAAAAAAACAAATTAAGAACAGATTGTTGAATAATAAACAAATGCCACATTAACAGTTTGAAAATACAGCAATTATTTCGAGTAACTAGTGGTTGAGAATAAAAGATTGCTTGTTTCTACTAAGTTGCATACCATATCATGTAATGATAATCACATCCAATATAAGTTGATGAATACAAGTCATTATGCTAGATTGTATATCTATCATTCGTGTAAGGCGTAACTAAACAAAGCCTCTACTTGTATTTGTTGTTGGATCAATATTCGTTCATAAAAATACAATTTTATTGCCTCATAAAACAATAAAAGATCTTTGAAACGTGAAATATCAAATTGTCAATCGTAACAATATGAAAATATTCATATCATATCAAAATAATAACCGAAATATTGGACCTGCCACTTCCTTGCAATTAGGAATCTGACCGTTCATAGATAGTTACATTCATTGATATTTTTGTAAGTATAAAAGAAATACATATCAATATCCTGCAGTATACCATTTTCAGATCAAAGCATTACAGAGATTTATGAATTTAAAACTGCTATCATCAGTTCTAATGAAAATAACTGTGGTTGCAACGTTACCTCATTAGGTTTTCCTTTGCAGTTTCCTCCATGGAACGGGTCACCGCTTTCCATGCATTTCTCAAACTGAATATCTGCCTATATGTCTGGAATGGCAGCCTCGGATCAACAGTTTTCTTAGCTGAGCTGGATTCGGGTAAATGAATCTTTGTTTTCGCCTTTTGGCTAGATTTAGATTTAGATCCTTTGAATTTCGATTTTAATGCACCCATTTTGTAGTTTTAAACACACACATAAACAAATAAACACATGAATAAATAAATAAACAAATCAAAACATTTCAAAATAAATATCACAATATTCGGATATACATATCCGACCTTATAAATAGAGATATGATATAGATATGTAATTAAATGTCAGGTACTATATACAAGTCTACACTCGATCTACTACCGTGCCAAGTTTTTTTCTTTATGGATTAAGATTTGCATTCATCTGACGTACTTCTGCAAACAAAACCCCTTGTATGTACTCTTGTGTGAATGAACTACTTCAATATTTAGATTATTTCACTTCGACAAACATGTATAATATTGGTAGGTGATAAAATTCGACAGTGTTTTTATTCACCTCGAATTCAATCACTTTTTCAAAGTTTTGTATTAAGTATTTTAATATCGGAAAGTAGTTATATTGGATTAACTTTTTAAGCAAACAGTCTAGTATATTACATATAATTTGATATTAATGAAAGTGGATTTCTCTCTATTTGCTAATGAGTCATAATGATTTTAATACTGTTACTTTTTCAAATGTTTTTGGTTTGTATGAGAAATATATACAAATGACTTTGACCTGATCGGTCAAGATTAAAACAGCTACGTATATAGCTTTGTAGCAAGTGAAGCTTTGGAAATTTGCAGTATTTATTTGAAATCAAAACTTATAGTCCTAACAATTAAGACATGACAAATCCTTGTTTTCCGTAGTATAAACAAATATGACAGTTTTGACGGTTAAGTAATTAGGAATTTTGACTGCTTTAATTATAGCTTCTCGAAAAATCCTTTTAAGTGAACTCAAATTAGTTGCTGGTAAAATGATGCTGCGTTACTTATAGTTGTTATATATATTGGAGAAATGATTATGCTTTTTCAATTACTTGTTCTATAATTTTATTTTCATTTTATTTTGAGACTGTGGTTTCATCTCAGTAATTTCAACACCTGGAGGAATTTGTTTGTCTATTCTATCTTAATTTTGAAATTAACTACAGGTATCTGTATCTGTTTACGGTGTCTGTATTTAAAAAGAGTTATGAATATGAAAATAATATTATTTCATTTGTGTGTGTGCAGAAATTAGTTATTTGCTATGCATAAAAAGTGTCTACGCATTCAGATTAGCTGTGTAAAATTCTAAACACTGAATTACAAATGAGAAAATAATAAAACAAAAACAAAAACAGAACCCCGTTTGATTACACAAACTAAGCATAAAACCAATCCATTCAAAGTAAGATTATGACTTATATGTCAGCGTTATCTGCAGGAGTTCGAAGTTAAATGATTGAGATGCCTTACTTATTCTTTATTATGTAGATCTATGATGAAATAAGTTTTTATATGTAATACATATGCTTTTGTTTAGTTCTAGATATCATATGATGGAGAACATAATTCTGCAAAACTTTGACAAAATTCGATTCTCATGATGTGTACCAATAAAACTAAATAGCAACGAAGAAGAGGAGAGACTAGAACGTAGATCATCATGTGTATTCTGGCTGCACATAATGTACATTGTTTCAATCATTTGCAAAACAAATCAAAACAATTATGCTTTAATATATCGAACATAAAATTAAATGACATAAACAAAACATGAATTCATTTCATTCATAGTACGGTCTTTTTTGAAGATGAAAAATAAGTCATAATTAATTCGGGCAAAGTATACGTAATTGTGAGGTATTTGGAGGTATTTCGGATTTTCACAAAAATTTGTAAGCATTTAAAACTCGTCAAAATCGCCTGATTAACGTCAAAAGGATAAATATAGCATTTGTATTTCAAAATATAACATTTCTAAACAAGACCATAATGTAATTGCGATGACTATTTTCATCCTAATGTTATATTCAATTTATATGAGAACAAAGGTTCTCCTTTTCTCCAAGGAAATCCATTATTCTCGGTATGTAGAGTGAAAAAACACAGAAAGGACAAAATAAGTGAAACGTAAAGACATCGTCTAGCTGCAAAATCGCAGTGTTTCATGTTAATTTTGACATACACTTTGATACTCGATGTTTTCGCAGAAAAAAAGTACCATTTTTGAATATTTTGTTTACTGAATTTATAGAAATAGTCAGTTATTGAATGTGAAAATAAATTTACTTGCCGCTTTAACGAACCTTCTAAACATATTCAGGTCAGTGTTTTCCCTATATTTTTAACTGATTAAATATTTGGAAATTTCAACGCTACATGTATCCTTCGATTGTCAGAAGTAGTTCAATGAAGTCTAATTTTCAAAAAAGGAAATATAAAGAAAATTACCGACTATTGCGTAAGATTGAGTTTTACCAAAACAAAATTCCCAAACCTTATTACCGTTAAACATACAAGTGGAAAACCAACATATGGTCAAATTTTGTCAGCTCTGTACATTTGATTCGATAAGACATCACAAACGGTATCTGTGTTAACCAGTCCGGCCAGACACAATGAAAATCCATGCTTTGGCATTGTGTGCTATTTTGCAATTTCCTTTCTGTTTGAGTCTGTCTGTAGAAATTTTGAAGCCAAACAATACCGGACCAGAAGCTGCACTAATTATCGTCCCTGGAGCGTATATTTCAGGATCAGCATATAAACCTTTAGGTAAGTTAACATATAAGTTAAAATTAGGGATTATTACTTGAACAAAACAAACTTGTATTTCAGACTGCAACGAGTTGTAACAAAACAAAATACTGAGGTTTAAAATCCACAAAAACATTTTTTGACTTTTGATCTTGGGAATATAGTTCTGATATTGAACAAGATTAAGGTAGCATGATTTCATAAAGGAAACATTGATATGATAAAAGAAACGGTACCAAACAATTCTTACATTCTTTTTTGAATTACACCCCCTCCCACCCCCCACCCCACCATTTTTTCTTTTTCAGACTAGGTAACACGAGCAAATAAAAATATGCAAACAAAGATCTGCATGGGGTCTAGTGCTACACATGATTTTGGATGATGATGGATCATACAGAGATTTTAAAATGAGGAATCGCTGTTCACCTTTAAAAATTTTGAAAACATAGGCTTAACTGAGTTATCTAATTCGCAAAATTATAATGGCAAGATTTGAAATAGTTGCCATAAATTGTGAAATGCATTTTCTTTACTGATATAATAGTATATTCTGGTGAGGGATTGAAAATACTTCTTCGGTACTATACTTTAGAATCACGTCAAGTTGTTGCTCTGATTAAGTGCTGCATTGATATATTTATATGATTAAGAACTGTGATGCATTTGTTTATGCGGAATAATCAGGGATGATGCCGTTTGAGCAAGTGTCCACCAAATATTTTATTGGGCAACGGGCGACAAATGTGCAACTTAATTTTCTTCTTTTTAAAAAAATATCCTTTCTACAGCAAAATCGTGCAGATTTATGAATAAAAGTGATTTCCCCCGTTATTCAACATTAATTTTAAGTGGCAACAGGATACCTATAAAACGAGAACTAAAGTTTCAAACCACTTGTACTTTAATAATTTTATGTTCTAACATTTAACTTTATCGTTTGCGGTGATACATTTATAACTTACTGCTTAGCTATAACTTACATTTTTCCACAGCCGAAGTTATTCAGAAGAAGAGTAATCTGAAATTATGGGTTGCCTTACTAGACGGATTTTTTAATAAACTTGCTAACCCACTACAGCTTCCTATAGTATTTAAAAAAGCTGTGAATGAGTTACAAAAAGCAGGTTATAAAGGGAAGAAAGTGTTCTTGGCTGGCCATAGTCTTGGAGGTATGCATATTATATTATAACACTGTATTTAATTATTGATAGCTAAATAAATATTTGATTGGTTTAGACTAGTACCCGACGTAACATTGAACAGATCCTGACGCAAGACATCTACCTTGCACGAAGTAAAGCGCGTTGAAATAAGATATATTTAGCGTTTAAACGCATCCACACAGCAAACTCATTGTCAATAGTATGAGTTTTTAAAGCTTAGTCAGGATATACGTATCTAAATATTGATAATATCTACTGTATTTGTGGATGAAGGGTGGTGGTTATCTCCGGGTACAACGGCATCCTCCACAAGTAAAATCTGACCTGTTTTGCATAAAGTGGCACCAAAACATCAACAGATAAATTAAAACATGTGTGTTATAAAACTTAGTCATAGGAAAAATTACATGTTCTGAGTAAATTAGTTAAACGTTGAATAGTAGTGTTAAAAACATCTATCAGACCGAACCTAAAATATCCATCTCCTCTTTTTTAAGTTGAAATATCATCAACTATATGTGAAGTTAATTTAATTAAAGGTGAAGTTGCAGCCCTTTATGGACAAAAAGCGAACCATATTTTAGATGGAGTGTTGTTGTTCGCATCTTACATTACTAAGAACAACAAACTAAAAGAGTATCCATTCCCGGTTCTGACCATAAGCGGTGACCTAGATGGATTAACTAGAATAACAAGGATCGTAGATACATTCGAGTGAGATTAATTTTTAGACACTGTGTTTTTGTTTTTACTTTCATGTACTGTTTAATAAATGTGTACGTTTAAATGCTCCTCTGGTACCTTTCCCCCTCCTTTAAAGTAACAGCAAATATAAGCCATACAATAATAGTAACCATATAAATGGAAAAGACGTTGAAATAAAAAAAAAATGAAAATAACACTGTAATACATTAAAAATCAAAATTGAAAATGACTTACTAGTAATAAGAATCCTGTATGGAACCTTGTATAACTGAGCTCGTCCATTTAGCGTATCTTTCTTGTTAATTTTACTATATTTTCCAATAAAGGTTTAAAAAGGGTTATATTGTTTATCATTTTTATTTTCAGGGAACTCCAAGAAGACGTAAAAAGCGACCCAGAGCAAATATACAGGACACCTGTAGTAGTAATGGAGAGTATAAATCATGGACAATTCGCTTTGGGTCCGTTACCCAAACCTGTAACTGATCATGATCTAAATCCAGAGGTATCTCAATCTGTAGCATATAATACCATAGCTAATTACTCGAACGCATTCATGGTAGTCGTCCGAAATGAAACAGATACCAATGTAACTGAAGCTGAAAACATCTTAGAAGACGGTCATACGAAAACCGCTGCAATGATGCAGGTGAATATAATTATGTTCTATATTTTTAGTAAAATCTGTCAAAACAATGAAAAAGTATTGGTCGTTATCTGTGTTAATTAGTATTTTAGTAGAGTTTTTTTATATTTATACTTATGTATTCTGACCATTAAATTGTTAAACATTATAATGTGGTTAACATAGTCGTTGAGGAAAGTTATTTAGAACCTTATAGTCTGTTCTCTGGCACAATCCTGTTGTTCTGTCTAGTAAATAATGAGAGGTACTCACAAACAGATACCGGCCCGTCTTACATAAAGCAACGACCAATCCATTAGCTCATAGAACCACATCATATTTATGATAAATTATTAATAAATGCAAATGGCGTTATATAGCAAAGATTCGAGAACCCCAAATTTCATTAAGGGATTAAGAATTAGTTGTGGATATCTAATGATTGCATCCCCATATAAATCCATGGCAAAGTCAATGATTTGCCGAGGGAAACCACAAAAATAATTCAAACTCAAACCAAAATAGTGGACACAAAATGACATTATTTGTTGAAGATTCAAAGAAAGTTTCATCAGATATATAAAGGATAGATGAGAAGGAAGTATTCTGATAATGAGTGTGGTTTTGTTGTTCAAACTTTTGTTTAGTTTATTTTTTTGTATAGCTGTTGATCTTGGTTACTTTTTCCTAAGCGAATGTTTTTTTATGCTCTTTAACGATTAAATATTGTATACTTTGTATATGTGTCTGATAAGGATCTTGTACTATAAGGGAAATCAATGCTTTCACATTTTTTGTGACAATTTGAATTATAGGTTTAATTCGAATCAAATTATTCTTTTCATATTCATGTTTATACTTCAGTCAAATTATTCTGTAAAAACTAATGTCTTAATCCCGCGATCTGTTTATAAATTTAATTGTATTTGAACATGACATTACTTTAGGAGCGCATTAATTATGTTTTATATCATTTTAGCCTCTCTCAAAAGTAAAAGCTCTTGATCAAAACCCAGATTTTACCTCACACTGGACTAACACTGCTCAAGAACTCGTTGTCAGTCTGAAAAATATAACAGATGTTGAGGTAATATTATTTTCTATAATTTTTTTTTCAGTAGAACTTGTATAGTAGAAAATAATAAAATGGCAGAAGATAAATAAAGGCAACAGCAGTATACCGATGTTCCAAAATCATAAGTCGATAGCAAAATACAAATCCAGGTCACAAACAAAACCGATCCATGATCTAAGTGGATTGTATCCTACAAAAGTATTTGATGTATACGTAAAAATGCATTAGCAAAAATACCGAACTTCAATATAAATTCAACGAAGGGGGAGCAAAAAACAATAGATCCCATTTAAATAATAATAACGTTATTCAGATATCATTTCTAGGTTTGGACGTATTGGTCGCTTTGCATTGTAATACCTGATAATTAAAATCGTATTAGGATCGGTGTATTTATAGCAGGATATGCTGACCATGTAATTTTCGTATCATTCTTGCGATTCGAGCTTATGTTACTTTTCCGGACTTGTGTTTCAACTAACGATCATCTCGACACCAACTCAGTAATGTTCTACTGATGATTTCGGGTGCTATATGGTTTAATTAGTTCATCATTTTATTACGAACGCACACTCAAGCAGAGATCATCATATCTAATAATTTAATAAACAAACACTACAAATTATCTTTCACAAACTTGAACCCTGGATAACCAGTTGGAAAATTCAATGCTATAAGACTGAATAAGCACTATTCGGTTGTTTTCTCCTGGAAATTCGGCTTCATCAACCAATAAAAGACTGTTATACACATGATCGTTGAAATAACCAACAACAACTTAATTTAGTAACTACCGAATCGAAAAAGTTAAAAGGCCAAATAAATTACGAAGTAGATTATTCAGGACCTATAAAATTGTAAAAGGTTTGCCGATTGAAGCTTATCAATCAATACCTATGATGTACAATTATGGGCTGAGCATCTCTACTTTTAACGAAATAATAAAGGTTTCTTTTGACATTTGCTCTGTATTGCAATACAAAGATAATGTTAAAGGGGTCAGAGATATATGTCGAATTGATATGGAATATAGTTGCTATAAATAAATTAAATGTTAAAGTGAACGAAGTATAAAAACTATTCTTGCAAAAAAATCAACTAGTGATGCAGTTCTTATACTTAATGCTACGGTTCATCATTAAAAGATTAATTGAACTGATCACCTGAATTAAAGGTTTATCAAATGCTGGAGCTATACTTGTAATCAACAATGAGTTGTAGCAAGGGTATAACGAACGTCGATAAGGAAATTGTTTCTAGGAATGCATCACACTTTTATGGCATGCTGTAACCTGTCGTAAGACTTTTATATCAGAATATTTTTTTACATATAACAAGTCACCACAAATTAATCAAATATACAAGTCTAGTACGCTTGACGCGCGTTTGTCTTACTAGGGACGCTGAAATAGTGATATCGGTTGTCGCATTGTTTTTTTTCAACACTGAAAATAATAACTGTTAAATTCCCAAGGCCAAGTCTATAGTCCAATCTGGTGATAATACCAATGACGCTCCACGGTATGGTGTACAAGTCATCACATGAGGACGATATGATATGAAATACATAGATATGAAATATCCTATTATAAAGATAATCACCTGATAAACAAAGATACACGTATTTGTATTTACTTCTTTGAACAAAATGGATACAATATTCAAAATAGCTTTGTTTTCTCTGTGTATTCAATCATGTTTGAGTATAAAAGTGACTGTTATGGCTCCAAACAAAACTGGATTGGAAGCTGCAATAGTGATAGTCCCTGATTCGTCTATATCAGGAGCAGCATATAAACCTTTAGGTAAGAGGACTACACAATTTAAGAATAAACACCGTAAGATGGTGACAAGGGAACGTCACCATCTAAAAACGGACAATTAACGATAGGAAATGAAAAATCATCCCTTTTATCATAAATTTCAGTATTCAGCTTTCCGTTAGTGATATAGATATCAAGATCGAGGAAAGGGCAGTGGTCATTGTTAGTATTAGCTTTATTCAAAGTAAGTTCAGCAGGATAAACTTCATTAATATACATACTGAAGTCGTCATTATTGAGAGCCAAAATATCATCTAAATATCTAAAAGTATTATTAAATTTGTTTATCAGATGTTGTTTTGATGGGTCTTTGCTTATTTTTGTCATAAATTGTAACTCATAACAATACAAAAAGAGGTCCGCAATAAGTGGTGCAGAGTTAGTCCCCATAGGAATTCCGATAATCTGACGATATACGGAATCCCCAAAGCGAACAAAAATGTTATCTAGTAAATATTCAAGGGCATATATAGTATCAAAGCATGTCCAATTAACATAGTTTTTTTGTTTATTGCTACTAAAAAATGACCTAAAAGAGTTTGAACATATATATTCACATTCTGATTTTTTGAATGCCCATTTAATTAGGTGTGTGAATTTTTTCTTAATGAGAATGTGAGGCAATGTGGTATACAGGGTAGAAAAATCAAAACTTTGAACAGATTCAAAATCACCAATATAAGCATGCAATTTATCAAGTACTTCCAACGAGTTCTTGACACTCCAAAAGTAATTTATTCCACTATTTTCGAAGGCCTTATTTGTACAATTTATTATAAGGTTTTTAATTGTACCAATGTAGCTATATTTAGATTATCTCACTGGTTAAATTGTAAGGATCAACAAAATTTATACAAAGCAATAAAGATGATAAACAATACATGGCTGAGAGAATAATTTATATTTATATATTATAAACTTCAATGTTGTGATGTTAATAAAATGTATAGCATAAAGAGAATACAAACAAAGCTGGCTTGAATATACAAGCATAGTTAGATAAATGCATACTTGTTGGTTTATCTTTTTTAAGATAAGACATAATATCGCATTAGTATAAAACCCAAACAATAGAATGGATTGTTAAGGAATAACACAAATACAATAAACAATACAAACATGATACATGGATAACACAATCCATGTTTTCTTCTCTTATTCAAATGCGTGACAACTTGCCTCTCATCAAATTTGCATCTGTATAACTATATTTAGAGCACTGAGGAAAAAACCCTGTTTTTATATGTATTCATACTAGAAAAAAGATTTAGAGACAGTATACAAAACATAGCATAGCAAATTAAACACTGAAAAAATGTCACTCTGGATGGTTGAGGTACCGGTCGTGTTGCTCATGAAGGGACAAATCGGCGATAAATGTAATTCGACGATATCACTTTCGAGGAAAATGGATGGAATTGCGCTACGAACAACGGACATATCCATCGTCATTTTCGAACAACAGATAGTACATAACGGTTGTTCAAAGCAGGACTTCCGTAAAATATACGATGAAATGACTCATACCTCACCTTTTTTTTTATAACTTTATTATAAGCAGCAATTGTCTATAATGGAAATCATGATAGGAATGCAGGCTGCGGAGTAACGTACCAGCTCGGATTTATATTCCCTGTATGCAGACGCTGCTTAAATGTTATCAAATAGAAACGGCAAGTTCACAATTTGGAAGCTGAACTCACCTCTTTTGGCGTAATGGCTAATCTCAATCAAATCTTCATAGTCCATTTTGAGATGTACTTTGAGATACGAAACAGACATAACTGTAACTGGTGTATCGTTGTATTTCAAGTTTGATGATATATAAGCGTTCAACATAGTCACCAAACTTATTTCGGCATGGGACACATCTGAATAGTAGAACGTAAAGATTTAGCAGGAGGAAATATTTTCTTTTTTGTTTTCCCTCAAAACTACATGTGTGAAATGTGCCTTTGTTTGAATAAAGGAACAATTCGATAAGAAGATGACCTCAGCGGGTTCCGATATGAATGATAATTGTTTGTTGAAAAACACGCCCTAAAACGTTACATAAGTGTTGTCAATAAAAAACCAAGCATATTGCTAATGTCTGTTTCATACATTGTTCTATTGAATCAGATAGTTAGTTTATAGATTATGAATTGTCCCATCCTAAAACAAGATAATTCTGTCTACGATGACCAATGTTTGAATGAAATGAAGTAATATCTATTCGTTTAATCTGTCTGTTAGTGTGTAAACTGATATATTGTGTAAAGGGTATAACAGTCAAATATAGTTAATATTATTGCTATAGCTATAACTATAGCTAAATCAATAGAAAAAGTCCTATTTTTATTCATGACACTCAGTTTGTATTGGTAGAGGAAGCCGGAGAGAACCACCGACCTTAGGTTGCAAAACTGACAATCATAGTCAGTTCTCTCACATATTATATATTTGACTAACGTGCAAATATGTAAGCTCTGTCAACAATTCTAAGCTAAATTCATTTGGATAGATAACTTTATTACTATTATTAAATTGTAGAAACAAGACATATACAGTTCTGAAAAAAAGTTAAATCACAAAAGTACTGAACTTAGAGGAAAATCCAATCGGAAAGTCCATAATCACACGGCAAAATCAAATAACAAAACACATAAAAAACGAATGGACAAGAACTGTCATATTCCTGACTTGGTACAGGCATTTTCAAATGTAAAGAAAGAACTTGTAGATGCATAATGAAAAAAAAGGGAAAGTCATAATGAATAGTAAAATCACAATAATACTGAACTCCGAGGAAAATCCAAACGGAAAGTCCCTACAAAATCGTAATATCAAAATCTCAAACGCATCAAACAAATGGATAACAACTGTCATATTCCTGACTTGGTACGGTGATTTAGTAATATCGCGCTCTATTCAAGACTTATTATTTGCACATTCTTGTTTAGTGTTAGTAATGTTACTTAGCTTACAATACATATCATATGGATGATGTTTCAGCTAACGCAATACAGATTCGAAGCGCTCTGAGCTTATGGATTGCAATTTTAGAGACGAAACCAGGTTCATTAGCATTCCCTTTTGAATTCAACTATGCATGTAACGAGTTAGTGGATAAAGGTTTCCGTGGAGCTAAAGTATTTCTAGCAGGCCATGGTGATGGAGGTAGAACACATTTTTATGCTTCTTCACTTTTAATCTTTCTCATCATGTTCTCTTTCAGCAAAGGTATTACAGAGCAGAAGTACTATGAGATTATGGGTTGTGGTTTTAGAGAGCACACCAACTTCACTTTTATTCCCTATTAAATTCAACGGTGCTTGTAAGCAGTTGCTGGATGCTGGCTTTGAAGGCGATAAAGTCTTTCTAGCTGGTCACGGCTTAGGAGGTAGACTCAAATTATGGCATGATTACATTTATGATAAAACTTCTAGAAAAGATTCAAACCAATTTTACTAAAGTCTAATCATACAGAATTTAAAATGTTGTAATATACATTCGAATTTAAACCTTGTGCATGCCTTTTCCGCTTCTCATTTTATGCACAGTGACATGATTGCAAAAGAAATCCATTTCCATAGTTAATTTATGTACAATAAATTGCTTTATATTTTCATAATTCTAGACGTTCATTACTGAGAGAAGTTTGCAAAAGAAATAGAAAGTTTCCGGAGAACTCAATTGCAATTGTGAATACACTCTGATCTTTGTTACTTTATATAAGTCTCCGTTTTTCTGTTAGTAGTGGACTTCACATTTTCTTTTAACAATAACTGGATTTGCATTAAAGTTTAATAGTAATGTAAAAATATCTGCAACTTTAAAGAAACGAAAACAGAATCCTTAAAGGTTATTTCAATTCAAGCTATCTGAATGCTTTCTTATGAAATATCATTATTTTATTTTGTTTTCGTGTTTGTGCATATTTTTTTGAATTCATTTTATCCTGCAATTCGACAATTAATTAAGACCTACTTACTATAATTGCTATGTTTGAATAGTGAACACCTATTTCATTTCCCAATATCCTGCTTCTGTTAGAGACGAACGGTGATATTATAATTACTATAAACGTGACAGTTCAGGGGTCATAAAGGGCTGCATTTAAAAATTCCCCTGCTCATGAAAAAATAAAGATAATATTTTTTAATGTTTTACTGTAAAATTGCAGGATAGAAATAAAAGAGTTAAGTTACATGTTAAAAAACAACACTAACAGTATACGTACTCGCTACGATGAAACAGATGAAATGTTCAATAAAAAAGGAGAAGGAAACACCATATGGTCAATGACAATTCATAAGTCAAAACTACTATGGCAAAAAAACGAAAAGACAAACAAAAATCTAAGGAACACGAACTCAATATAAAACAGAGGTGATTTTAGACTTTCTGTAAGATAAAGCAGTTATGTTCTACATGTAACACCCGTCGTGCTGCTCGTGTAATGTATAAATCTTTTTATAAACCTCTTTCGGTGTTGTCTCAATAGGGGAAATATGACGTCTGTGACAATTGGAACATATCCATGGTCATCTCTGACACATTTAAAAGCTAATTAACGGTCGACCAAATGATGTTGTTGGTAAAACTTATTATTTTTATACATATATCGACAATCTACGTATGTTTAGTGTGTACATTTTTGTTTTAATAAATGAATTAAATGCAGCTGAGAACGCATCAGCTATTTGAAGCAACGTCAATACGATAAAAGCACGGTTTTTGGGTTTTGCAAATAGGTTTCGTTTTAAATGTTTAGTATATATTTGATATCTTTTTATGATAAACCAATGTTAAAAGAGAAAATTTATTTCATAGGTCATAGGGCATCTAGTTATGGCCATTCAATCTTCCATAAGAATCGACTTGATGGAGTGCTGTTGTTTTCGTCGTTTCTCAGCGGAAGTTATCGGCTGAACAATTATCCATACCCAGTTCTTACAATTAGTGGGGACTTAGACGGAGTAACGAGAGTAACAAAAATGGTTGATGCATTCGAGTGAGTGATGATTTTTTGTTATAATAATGATAGTAGTTAGGTAATATGAAGTTCCTTACATATTCGATTAACACGATTAACATATTGGTGTTCAGTGAAATAACAACATCTAATGTGGGATTACGAGGCGCCGAATGGGACTCTTGTGGTTTTGTAGACAAAATTCATTTTTGTCATGAAAAAAGTCAATTTTGTCAAAAAAGGTATGCAAGTATAAACTTATTTGCATACAAAATTGACTTTTGTTACCGGATATGGAAATTAAAACACAAAATTGACTTTTGTGAGACAAAATTGACTTTTGTGACAAAATTGACTTTTGTGAGACAAAATTGACTTTTGTGAGACAAAATTGACTTTTCTGAGACAAAATTGACTTTTCTGAGACAAAATTGACTTTTGTGAGACAAAATTGACTTTTGTGAGACAAAATTGACTTTTGTTAGACAAAATGTACTTGTGTGAGACATAATTCAATTTGTCAATTTTGTCTCACAAAAGTCAATTTTGTGTCACAAAAGTCAATTTTGTGTCACAAAAGTCCATTTTGTATGCAAATTAGTTCACAGAATCGAAACTAAACTAATTCGCATACACAATTGAATTTTATCGCAGGTAACAAAAGTCAAGTCTGGGATACAAAAATTAGTTTTGTAATGATAAAAGTAACTTTTGTCCACTTAAAGATAATTTTGCATGACAAATTTTAAATTTGTAGTATTCTACAAATTTTGTTAAACTGAACTCATTTTTGTTGATCAAAACTCACTTTTGTCCGTACAAAATTGAATTTCGAGTACAAAACCACAAGAGTCCCATTCGGTGCCCCGTAGCGATACTATCAAAATTTGATCTGAGATAATTGTATCAAAATCTCAAACGATACAATTTAGATTTTCATTTTCATTGATTTTATTACTTTTGCTTTCTTACTTATTTTGCACGATTTCATCAACCATTGTCACCTTTTAAATCAAATTTCAGAGAGTTGGAAGAAGATTTGATACTAGCTCCAACACAAAAATACACTACACCCGTAATTGTAATGGAAGGTATGAACTATGGACAGTTTGCATCTGGTACCCTCCCACCAGCTGTAGCGAGTTATGACTTGAAACCAGAAATTTCCCAAAAAGATGCATATGATGCTATAGCTAACTACACGAACGCATTTATGTTGTATGTACGGGACACAAATGTATCAGAAGCAACATCTATGCTCGAAGAGGGATATTCGAAAACACAGTCGATACTTCAAGTGAGTTTGAATCATCACCTCATTCCCAGAATTTTGAAATTATTATGATTGTTAACTTGTTTTTGTATGATCATCCACACTTTGTTAAGCCTTATAGGTGACATTAAAGACTATTCACTTCAATCGAGAGAAACCAATCGGCTTAATTTCCATGTTTTTAATTTAAAAAAAGTAGCTGAACAAGAATGTTCCGGCACTCACAAATAAATATAACTATTTTGACTTCTAAATATCATTTTGTAAGAATCTGCTTTTCACACCAGTACCATTGATGTAGCCTTTCTCTGATTTGTATCTTTTGAGGAAATGGAGGTAGACATAATGATAAACATAAAATTCAATCCTTAAATAAAAAAAAAAAATGTTTTATCAAAATCATTGTAGTACCAAAAAAATAAGGTTATAGAGCGATTAAATGGGTTTTTTTTTTCAAGAAAAAATATAACGATTTGTTTTTGTTTGTTATTTCAGCCCCTTTCACAAGTGAAAGCTCTTGATGATAATGAAGAATATGTCTCACATTGGACAAACACTGCTCAGCAACTGATAGTGGGTCTTCTGGATACCTCACTAGTAGAGGTAAAATATAACACATTGATATTATCATATAGATATTATATCGCTTAATATAAAGCATGTAGCATTTCCAATTTTTAAAAACGAAATGTTGATCAAAATATTTACCAAATAGATAAAATGGACTGGTAGAATTTGTTTCAAGTGGAGACAAAACACAACAACATTTGAATAAAGTGGAATTTAAATGTTGAGAAAATGAATTACCATTTAAAGTCATTAACATTAACAAACTTGCGTGGTGTCCATTGTTTCTTAATTGACTATATGATTATCATAGTAAAGATGTTTACAGGGTACTAATTATTGATAATTAATACACAGATTCTTCATCAAAACATTACAGCGATCCTTTTAGAAGTGTTATTATCCATATTTGTGTTTATCTGTCGGAGTGTATTACGTTTGGTTAGTATATTGAAACTGTTAGCTTTTGTAATATCATTTTTTCTAATTCTGTTTATTTCAGTTCGATAATACAGAAGAAACACCATCACAGCCTAAATCATTTCGATTTCGCAAACCGCACCAGTCGGATATATTAAAAATCAACAGCTCCACTGAAGTGTATTTTCCTAACACAGATGGTACCAAGATTCCTCAAAGTCCCCTACAACTTAAAGCAACCATGACAAATCAAAGAGCTATTAAATCACTTTTGCCATCTGCACCTTTTGGTGCCCCTGCTACATGTCAAGATATCAATCAGGTATATTACTGTTAATCTCAGAATTATTTAACAACAACAGAAACAGTAATAGTAATAATAATAATAATAAGATTGCTTATATTTGGAAGCAATCGTTTCTTTCATGATAATATGAAAGCATGCCGAGAAGCTACTATGTTGACTAAAATGGAACAGCGCACACACCAAAACCATTAGTATAATAATTTGAAATTGTCAATGACACTGCAGCGCTTTGCAGATTCTTAGCATGCGTATATCCCTAGAACTAGGCGGTTATTGTGTCATACTTTACCTTGTTTACTACCATTTGTCGGTAGTGGTGTTGGCGGACGGTTAAATCTGGTTGGTAACACTTTCACAATTTTCAATGTGAACTTTCTAACAACGATATATTCACTTAGATATATTGATATTATGAAATTGCTTTTACACACTTAATCTCTGGCCGGGAAAAGCCGGAACATTCCTAAATTAAGTTAAATACTAGTAGATTGGAAGTCGACATAAAGAACAGAAACCCAATGTTTAAAACAGAATCGGTAAACTATATTGAATAGATTTATAATCAATACGGTAAATAAGTGTTACCTTTAGGTGCATTTCCTGATGTAATTTGTTGTTGTGTTGTGACAAATGACGGACACTAGACATCTTCATTTATTCGTGATAACAATTTGTTTTATTTAATATTGTAGGATGCCTTTACACTAGCTTTTTCGAAATCTTCAGCCACAGCAAAGGCTAGATACCAGTCTAAAGGAAGGCCAATACAATTTCTTCCAGACGTCAATGTTACATCGAAGAACAGTTGGAACCAATATGGAGATCTAAAACTTAACTACAACATAACTGGTCTTTTTGTTCAGGCTTCACGTTATATATCCACTAAACCATCAGGGAGAGACGATGACTGCACCTTGTTATCGCCCTTTAGGGCAATGGAATGGATATATGTAGATTCTTTGAAAAATACAAAAGAACAAACATATACAAATAATACATGACAGTGATAAACTTTAAAAAAAAAAATACATCATCTCTAAAAATTAACAACTTTCAATACATGGATACATGTAATATATTTTTATTTTTCACACATTCTTATATTTTCTGTCATTCCTAGTGATTGTTGAATGTTTACAGTTTTTCACATAATGTTGTTAAAGTGTGGTTTTTTAATGTTTTTAACGCATATCTTTGTCAAGGAATCCTGTAAGTCAGTGCCTGGTTTGTTGATGTCTATCATATATGATTTTGGTTTTCAAATTTGAATTGTTGTTAATTCGCGTTTGAATTGTTTAACATCTTTACAGTTGACAATACGGAGTTTGTTCTTCTTGTTTAATGTCATACTGTAATTGTAATAGCTTATATTTACATTACTTGAACTCTAGTGAAAAGTTGTATATTAGCAACCATGTTAAATCTCCTTATTTGCTTATTCGTAACCCGGATCTTCTTTGCTTTTGAATATACCCGAATAGTAAAGGCTTTCAAATTTGGAGGTTTAAGTGTTTTTTATGAATTTAAACCGAGATTGCGCTTACGAGTGACGGCACATGCATTTGTCTTAATACCTTAATACATAAGGTCGCGAACTTTCGTTATATCTCGGTTCTTCTGTGGTTGTCTTTTCACTGATACTTTTTATATCGTTAATCTAATGCGATGTCAGAAGAAGAACTTTAAGCAAGAACAACAGAAACACCGAACTGCAACAAAAATAAACGTTAGCATACATATAAACGGACTATTTGATAACAACTGCCATCTTTCTAAATTGGTAGAGGAAATTTTAAGCAAATATAATGGGTTGAACCTAGTTCTATGGCTAGCCCAACCTCCCGCAATATATGACAATGTTAAAAATGGCAATATTTCGTGACAGGAATACAGTATAACCAAACGCAAAACACTCAGCACAGAAAAATGCATAACTACATAATATAATTATACATAAACACATGTATTACCCACAGTATAACATCAGACAGCTTCCTTTAACGACAGTATACATTTATAGAACACCACAAATAATGACGGATTTTGTGACTTAGGCCACACCAATTTAATTTCTTGTTCTACGGATTTTTGGACTTCAAAATTTGGGGCGAGCGAGCGATTTGAAAATTTTAATAAAAAAATATTTAATTTGCAAATTTTTGAGGCGAGCGATTATAATTTTTTTTTGTAAACATAAAATAGTCGGTTTTGACAATATTAAAACTTGATTTATCACTTGTACTTTGAAATTTCTTTAATTTCTGAAGTATTGTTTTCCTATTCACCAAGAAATAATTAAATCTGGCCTATGTATGACAACGAGACAATTCTCCATCCAAGTCATATTCAGTCTGGGGGCAACCCTTAATGTTAACAATTTATCCCTTTTACATGTTTTATGAGTATAAGAGGGATCAATATAAGTTATAATATATTTGTTTGTACAAAAGGGCTCATATTTTCTCAAAGAACTATATATCTATCTGGTATTAAATGGTCAAAACATGTCCAAGAATTTTTGTAATATTCCTGGACTTAAACCATGTTAACACATTTACTTTTATTAACAGTTTAATAATTATTCAAAATAAGTGGACCCCTGTTTTAGAAAAAGTTGTTTAAAATATGACAACTCTCCTCTTTTTGAATACAAAATTCTAAGTTTTCAAAGGTTTTGTATATAAGAACTAAACAAATCCTTCAGGTCATGTTGGTATTTCTATTTTCTTTTCTACATCAGTAAAATGACCCCTTGTCTGAGGGTGGGTTGTTCTCAACCTGATAATAGCAAACAAAGGTCAAAATACGGCCTTTTACACAGAGCTTTGATACAGACCAAACAACAAGCTAAAAAGGAACCCACAATTATTAGCGTACACAATTTGAACAGGAAAATCAACAATCTAATTTATATATCCGAACGGGAAAATACCAATGAACAACATCAACAAACGATGCTGAACGACAGGCCCCTGAATCAATCAGGACAGGTGAATAAACATGCAGCGGCTATGGATAGTTCTGTTTCGCCAGCATACAATATAATTGCAGTTGAAGGCAAATCCTTCAGAATTTCTTTGTACTTTATTCTAACAACGAACTTTGTTGATAGGGAAGATAAGTAAGGAGGAAAGAAATCATTTTTTCGTTCTTAAAAGTATATTTCCGTTGTTCTAAATTTATAGCTAAATTTGCATCGGAGCACTCCCGTTTTGTATAAATAGGTTTCATGCTAAAACAAATATTCTCACAGATATTTACAGTGTGGTGGGGTGCTTTTATGTTTAAAATCGTTATATACAGGTTAGACTGTGATTTTAAAAATAGATGTTGATATCTTTTCAGAATATTTACAAAAAAAACAGGGCGGGAAATGGACAAGTCATGATTACAATTCCGGATGCGGGAATATAAAAAAAATTAAAAAATTCTGTTTTGAAACAAATAGGTGCGGGCGGGTCCGTCGAACAAGGAATCAAATTGGTGTGGCCTTATGTATAATCTTGAAATTCATAAAATTATATGGAACAAGATGAAAAGAGTCATAATTATTTTCACAATTCGAGTCCAAATAATTATCATGATTATGACGGTATGGAAAGACTATTTCAAATGCTGTAACGATGTGATCATTATTTGGACTAACACAATACTTTATCCACTAAAAACGGAAACCACTCGAATATATACTGGAAAATAAGTCATATTTGAATACAAAATACAGAATTCAAAACCACAAACGAAAAGACACAGCACAACACACCATCAAAACGAACAAACAAACAAAAACACAACAACCAAACACATGAATGCTGGATGTATAAACACCGAGAGGTGTCGAATAGCAATGCAAATTTACACTCTGTAAATCAGTCTCACTTGGGAATAGGTAATTTTCGGCACTCAGCTGACAGAGGACATAAAGTCAATCCACAATCACATTCAACAAAGATCAGTCACGTCTCAGTCATTAATACAATAGAACGGACGTGCTTGGTCAGCTCCTCTTTACCCGCTATCTACAATGTTGGTTTACTGATGGATGGCTCAACGACTTGCATTTTTTTTATGACAAATACCAATCTGCACATACAGTTTAAATTCTTGCTTATGTTTTAAACCCACGCTAGCAGTATGGATGGGAGATTGTTATGCCGACTGTTGTATCCTAGATGATAGATAATAAACCGCCATTTCACTGTCTAACGACTTTGGTCCAGATAAAGCTTTCTGTTATCGTTAATAGTATGTCCGAGACTCATCGACCAGTTCTCCGTCATAGAGGTTAGAGAGATGCACAGCTGACCAACCTAGCCCTGAATGTAAGTAGCTGTTGTGAACGAAAAGAACTAATTAGTCAACAAACCAAAAGATTAAACCAAAAACAAAAATGGCGGCCATCATTTTCCAACTTATCATCATTAAGCAACAAAATATTTTATCGCTCAACAAACGCCTTCGAGCACTGAGCCGAGCGTGCAAGGGTTTACCAGCAAGTCAATGTCGTTAAACCCAACCAGTTAGTGAGACGTGGTAAAAATGTCAGTGTAGACCCCAAACACAAAAGTATAGATTAACCAATTCGAAGTGGTGCAATAAAATTTACGGTGTGTCATTTTTAATTCTTCCTCCTCATATTAACTAAGTTGGAGCAGTTTCTGCATTAAGAGCACACTATTGTTTATGAAGTCCGATTTTTATTATTCATTTATTTCAAAATATCTGAATATAATTATATTTATTACATATAGATTCCACAACTGCAACAAGTGTGTTACGATATTTCTCCACTCGAGACAGTTAAATTTTATTATTTAAAGCGCGAGGCTTGCTGAGCTTTTTAAATAATCAAAATTTAACTGTCGAGAGTGGAGAATATCGTAATACACAAGTTACAAAGATGGGATCTGTTTCTCTAATGATTTTTATCCTTCCTTTTCAAAGATTTGATGGAAGTTGTGTACTTTTGATGTGACGTCATCAGGCATGGTCGCCTTTTTTCATGCCGTCACAACAAGAAAATTCAGATCATTAGAGATTAGAAATATTTTTCTCACACCGGTCAGGAAATGCGAAAATAGCATGAAAATTAGAGAATAATATATAATATGCTGTGAAAAACGATAATATGCTTCGAGAATACTGTATTTCGATATATATATATATATAAAGGGTGTTCAATAATGTCATACAGGTAGACCATGACATACGAATGTTGATTCTGTTATACACATTATAGGGAAACCCTTCGCGATGGGAAATCAGCAACTGTTAGGTTCGGAGGAACCTTGTCAAAGTCATTTATTGGATTATTATTTCCGAAACATATTGATAAGTAACGTCATACAGCGTACTCGTGTTTAGTTTGTGTGTGTACGCAAAGCTTAAACATGAACACTTTGTATTTAGCATTTGTACTTGTTCAAAATGCACATCTGTGTTTTACTTTATCTGTAGAAGTAGTAAAGGCAAATTGTAGGGACCCGGAAGCTGCTATTGTTTTCATTCCCGCAAAGGATATACATGGGGACAGATACACACCTTTAGGTAAGGTCAAATAACATTATAAATTACATATACGACTCTCTCTGACATTTGAATAGAGGGCCAAGGTACGACATAATATGTCTAACTAAGACAAGTATATAATAATTATATAAATGATGAACTTTATAACTGATAAAAGAAAACTAACAGTTGTTTTACGGAATTGATAACCGTTTGTGAATTACGATCTTTGTTATATCTCCAAGTTGATGCAATATTTCATAATTTCAATTTCTTATCATGATTTCAAAATCCTTGATCATGTTGATAGGGGATTGTTGCTAACAAAGAAGTTATTACATCAAGGGTGCCATATGTTTGGAAGGATCAGCTTTCTCTTTACAAAATGGAGATTAAAACTGGTTTTGGTGAATATCGTGTTGATTACAGCATCGCAATATGTTTGGTTATTTAACAACACATCATGTTTTTTGATTATTCATATTTAAAACAAAATGCTCTCCAAAAAGGCAGCTGCCAGATTACAACGCGTCGGCTTTTCACGTGAACACTATTTTTACACATAACTGTATTCATAGACACCCTGAAATCGGTAGACGTAGCCGGGTACTTGTACATCCCAACAGCAAACAAGTAAAATCACAAAAATACTGAACTCCGAGAAATTGTAGATAAAAAAGTTCGTAATCAAATGGCAAAAGCTCAAACACATCAAATGAATTGATAACAAATATCAAATTACTGACTTGGTACAGGAATTTTCTAATGTAGAAAATGGTGGATCAAACCTGGTTTTATAACATGCTAAACCTCTCACTTGTATGATAGTCGCATTAAATGTAATTATAATGACAACGATAAGTAAACAAAACAAACAGACATAGTAGGTATAAATGTAAAAAAATAGGGCTACAGCAGTCAACATTGTTTTATTATTTTAATCACTATAAACAAACATTTCCCATGTGATAAAATACAACGACAGGATACATAAGAACAGAGTCACGTCATCGGCCCAAAGAAACAGAATACACAGCCACAGCATATGCGTAGCAATAATTTATTTTCAACGACAAGAATACACAAATTATATAGAACACTCAAATGACGGGATGTATAAGTACAGAGCCACGTCAAATGGAGTCCACTAAAAAAACCAGACTAAACATTAAAAGTAAAATTCATGAAGATACATAAAAGAATACTACACAACTTATTGAGATGATAAACAACGTCAGTACCAAGAATCTATACTCCAAGACCATCGTGTATTCTTTTTGAAACTGATTCGAACTTTTTTTCAACAAGGTCTTGGTACCTTCCGATGAAACTTTTTTTTTAGAAAAAGGACGAGACGTTCTTTGACATAACACTGGTTCATCAACTTTTTGCTCAAACACTGGTGACGTTTTACAAAGTCTGAGTAGTTGCTGTATGCTTTTAAATACCGAATAAGTTGGGAAATTTATATCCCATATGCAGGTGAAGTTGGTATAGCTACTAAGGTTGGGGAAATTGACAATTTAAAATTTGAAATCGTCTCGTTTGTCATAGATTATGGTACTGAGAGGTGTATATCAAATTCGAGGTATAAGTCCAAATATGAGCGGAGGAAGTCGTGTTTGTTGTTTCTTTAATTTCTATGGAGGATATATTAATGGAACTTAATCAGAAAATTTTGGATTATAAATGGGGAAAAAAACATCATCAAAATATCGGAATGTGAATTTAAATGACCAGGCTTTTTTTCTCTTCTTGTATTTTACAAGTGTCTAAAGGAACTCCGATTCATATAAAAATAAGAAGAGATCAGCAAGGACAGGCACACTGTTTGTTCCAACAATGCCGACACTTTGTTGAAAACGTTTACCTCCAAATTAAACAAATAGGTTGTCAATTAGAAACTCAAGCAAACTGTTCACTTGTTCCTCTGAGTAGCATGTTTTACCTTGTTTGGTCCCTATTAACATAAAATGCCGTATGGTATTCCAAAGTAATATATTTATATCGTATGCTATCATTTTTATGTTAAAAAGCATTGTGGATTATTACTTCAAACCCATTTTTAATTTCACACGGGGAATGTTGGTATACAGGGTATATACTGGTTAAACAAGAATCTGCCAAAAATTACGGAGAATCGGTCAGATTTTCACTTTAGTTTTTGTTGGTTATCTATGTTTTATTTTATTTTTCCGTTTTTAAAAAATATCTTTGTTTTTGGTCTCTTTAGAACGAAAGCAGGATAAACGAGCAACTGCTAGGTTTTTATTTACAAATGATTTAAATATTGCAGCTGAGGAGATCATACGGCGAAGTGATTTGAAACTATGGGTTGCCATATTTGATGAACAGCCATTTCTTGCTGACATGCCATTTGCATTTCTATCGGCATTTACACATTTAAAAACTCATGGATACAGAGGAAAGTCGACTTTCCTGGCTGGACATGGAGATGGAGGTTAGATTATATACATTATGGTTTTACCGAATGACTTGTCCATATGAAATATATATAGATGTATTAAAGTGGTACCTACAGTACATGATCAAAATTAGTGTTTGTCAAACTGCTATATAACCAATGAAAACTTTCTGATAAAGTGGGTGGTTGGTCAATTTTTTTTGAAATTTACATATTTTCGACAAAACTTTATGAAAATTATAAGAGCCAAATTAATATTTGTCAAGGTGTTGGGTACAACCTAAAATAAATAAATTGTAATCATTATGGGTCACAGAGGGGGTGAAGACAGAAGTTTTATTAGTATTCGGTCTGTCTATATATGACTTGAATATGATAAAAAATAATACAAAAAAGCATTAAATTAGATGATCCAATATCAGAATAAAACAAAAGTAAGATCGATTTTGTGTAACCAACATGTATAAAATAAAGTATTCAACAGATACAGTTACGTCTGTCTCATATCTGGAAAAGGCGTGAGAGTAAGACAAATAAGAGTTCAATGGCCTACATGAGGATCCATTTTTATTCATGGAAAACAAACTGGAAAGACTTCAAGTTTTAAATCTAGTATTGAAATCAAAATACATACACAAGTATATTGCTTACACCACAATACACTTCTATAAATGTTTTATCCGGATTTACATTTGTTAACTTTTTTCTTGTCCGGTATTCTAAATTGCTTTTCTTAATAATTTTAGAGATCGTTGCTCAATTCATATTCCGGAACTTTTCGCAGTTCTTCACAGATTAAGCTTATAAACTGTCTGACCGACATTTATTCGTGTTTTATATCCATTGGGTAATATATGGTGATACTTTCGTCCTTCTACTCCCACTTTAACTTTTTGAATATCAAGAACTTTTCTCGTGAAGTACACTAACAAGAACCTGATAATTTCAGCTCATACCATAGTTTCTACTAACAATTGTTTATTTTGAAGGTCTAGTAGCTGCTCGTTTTGGCACTTTTTCGAGTTACCTTCTTGGTGGAGTTTTGTTATATTCTTCATATCTGCCTGATGGAAGTCTTCTTAATAAGTATCCGACACCTGTTTTGACCATTAGCGGAGATCTGGACGGATTAACGAGAGTTACAAAAATTGTCGACATATTCGAGTGAGTTTTCATTTACAATTATCATTCATCATAAATAAAACATGTGTAATTGGTGATGTTTTCTTTCTGAACTGAACATGTAGAACAAGAGCACAACATGTTTAATACCTAGTATATATGTACAAAAATATTTTTCTTTACGTCAATAAACTCATCATAGATACCAGGACTAAATTTTATATATACGCCAGACGCGGGTTTCGTCTACAAAAGACTCATCAGTGACGCCCGAATCCAAAAAAGTAAAAAAGGCCAAACAAAGTACGAAGTTGAAGAGCACTAAGCACCAAAATTTCCAAAAGTCCTGCCAAACACAATTTGTACTTCGGTCAACGCTTTTACACCCAACAAAGTTACAAAAAGAAGCATTCAATTCTTAAATAAAAGTCACCAACATGAAACACATAGTAAGCAGCCAATATTGTCCAATATAGCAAAGGTAAATAACGTGTATTAAAATGAAATTCTATGGACAAATTTAAACAAATGCTCAATACTTTAGAATGTAGCTTTTTATTGTATTGGTATTTCGTTAAAAAAATTAGATTACAAATTTCAAAGATTTGATTATTATAACCAGTTATGACAAAATCGAATTGTGTAATTTTGTTTAAAAGTAATGAGAAAAAAAATCAGTTATTTACTGTAGAACGAATGGGATGTTATTGTCACCTATATAAATATATTGTCCCTAGCCAACAACCTCGTTGACGGTTGTCTTTTTTTTTATATCTCAATTAATTACCTAGATTGTATTTTTCTATATCTACATAGCTAATTTCCGCAAGTGTTCTAACTTGGACAGTTCAGACATCAAATCACCCCAAACCTACGGGTATTTTAAATGATATATTTACCCATATCCTTTTATTCCAAAACAAGCAGAAGTAAATCAAACCAAATACTTTATTTAGAGAGTTACAGGCAGATATTGCACAATACCCAACACAAAAGTATAAAACTCCGGTAATTATGATGGAAGGTGTAAACTTCGGACAATTTGCATTCGGCAAACTACCATGGTGGTACGCTGAACACGATTTAACACCAGAGGTAACGCACTTAGATGCTTATCACACTATAGCTGACTACACGAGCGCATTCATGGTATCTGCACAAAACGCCTTAAAGACGAATGTGACAGCAGCTCGTGCTTTTCTGGATCAGGGGTACTCAAATACTCAGTTATTACTGCAAGTAAGTCTGGTATTATATGGTTATATCATGTTTAAAATTAGCAAAAAAAAATATTAGATAAAATGGATGTCAAGTTGAAGCTTGTTTATTTGTTCTTTGTTTGGCTACATATTTGTTTTTCGTGATTGTTGCTATTGTATTGTTTTTGGAAAATAAAAAAAAAAAACTAGAGCAAATGATGTAATAATATACAGCTCATTGTAATTTTTAATCTTTTTATTTCTTTCATACCTTACTTTTAGTCCCCGATTTTTTTTAAAATATATTACATTGTGGAGATCCCGGACATCGACCGCGAGTTTTTGTCCGTTTATTAATTAAGCGTAGGTGGCGTTCTAGTCTCTTTTCTGCTTGTGACATGAATACGTGATATTTTAATATATATCTTGGGTTTGAAAGGGGGGATACATTTGGTTAGTCCTTTATTTGACAACTTTGTACTACCCAGCGGTTAAAATATTGTATCATTATTATTACGTGTACAGTTTCTTGAAGATTCAAGCAGAAAATGCTGAATAGTTATCAAAGGTACCAGGATATTAATTTAGTACGCCAGACGCGCGTTTCGTTTACATAAGACTCTTCAGTGACGCTCAAATCAAAAATATTTATAAACCCAAACAAGTACAAAGATGAAGAGCATTTGGGATCCAAAATTTCAAAAAGTTGTGTCAAATACGGCTAAGGTAATCTATGCCTGGGATAAGAAAATCCTTAGTTTTTTCAAAAAGTTCAAAGTTTTGTATACAGGAAATTTATAAAAATGACCACATTATTGATATTCATCTCAACACCGAAGTGTTGACTACTGGGCTGTTGATACCCTCGGGGACGAAACGTCCACCAGCAGTGGCATCGACCCAGTGGTGTAAATAGTTATCAAAGTATCCTGAAGTTACTTTCGACATTCATGCAGAAAATGCTGAAGTTACTTTTAGGTGACACGTCACATTGATAAGATTTTCAAAACATGTTTGATCAAAAGTATAGAACTTCATGATAAATTCATACTGGACTATATCAAACAACGCTGGGAAATAATGTTGAATAACTGTCATATTCCTGACTTGGCACAGACATTTCAAGAAGAAAACAGTGGGTTCCTGGTTTACGAGGCAAAAACAATTACAGATAGATCATTATGTAATATGATTACTGCCCTATACAGATAAAACAAGTGAATGTTTATCTTTATTTCAGCCTCTTTCACAGGTGAAAGCTTTAGACCAGAACATAGAGTTAGTATCTCATTGGACAACTACTGCTCAACAGCTTATTGTTAATTTGCTCAATTCCACATCAGTTGAGGTATACTTCAAATTTAAGTGAAGTATTTATTTTCATTTGGTGCTAGACATAAAAAGTTTACCATAAGATTACGAAATACATAGTGATTATTTCATATAGAGAAAAAAGTAAAAACACAAAAATACTGAACTCCGAGGAAAATTCAAAAAGGAAAATAAAAAAAGAAAATATTTTGATATAGTAAAACAAATTGACAATTCAGGAACCTGTGATTCAGTCTTATTTGTGGTTATTGTTTGTTATATTTTGTTTTCTTTAATTGTTTTGTCTTAAGGTAGATTGATGGTATACCGCCATCTTGGATTGTACAATCACAGTACAAAATCGGTCTAGTTATTTGCTTAAATCTGCAAATTTGGAGACAGATTTGCAATTCAATTGTTAGAAGTTTTTTTCTATTGAAAGAAAACTTTTTAATTGATTGTATTAGACAAAATATTTTAACAAATATTATGTTCTTTGGTTTTAAAATAATTTTTTTCTAATGAGTCATTTAAGGGGAGATAACTCTTTTAGTACAAAATTTATACTGGGCTAATAGGGAATTTTTTTATATTTACTTTTAGCAAGAAAACAAGTTCGGTGACACCATGTTTTCTTTTTATTATCTTAAAACATATTATGAAACCTTTCTTCTCACAATTTATTTCAAAATTCTATCTCATAGATTTTTTTTTATGCACACTAATGTGTTTTTTCATGAACAAACTAACCAAATTTTTGCAATTTTCAACGACTCATATCTTGGAAAATAGCACGGTGACCCATACTTTTTATTAAATTTTTGAAAAGAGCATAGTATAATCTTCATTTTGGCAAATTATAAAAAAAATCTGTCTCAAAAAATATATACTGGTGATCCACCTTAAATCAGGCCGTTTGGTTATTGCGTTTAAATTGTTCTACATTTTGTAATTTTGACATTATCTATAGCTGACTATACGAAATAAGTTTTGCTCATTGTTGAAGGTCGTATGGTGACCTATAGTTGCTTATATCTACGTCATGTTGGTTCTGTGTGATCGTTAAATCTCATTTGCAAGCATGCACAATCTTATATTATATTGGGAGATATTATATATTTGCAACGTCGGAAGAATATGAGCACATCCATTGTTGAAGGCCATTATTGGAAGTTATGTGTGTTGTCTCATTGACAATCATATGATATCTCCTATTTACAGTTAAATAATTGTTTATTACTTTTTATATCTAGTTTGTAAATCATGAAACTGGTTCTGAAAATGCTAGAAAGGAAAAACAACCAAATCCATCGATTCTGACAGACGATTTACAGATTGTCAGCTCAACATCAATAATGTTTGATAAAAGACCGAAAGATAGCTCAGTGTATCCACAGAGTCCAGTGCAACTAAAAGCAACAATGACCAGTCAAGAAGAAGTGAGAAAGAGGATAGGAACTAACCAGTTTGGAGATCCTGCATCATGCCAGGATATTAATCAGGTTAATTTGTAGTACTTAAGTAAAATCGTGTAACTGGAACGGAAATTCAAAAAAAAATTGAATGAAATCGATTTGTCCAAACAGATAAATTGAACATTAATCTACGGATTGCTTGATGGTGCTTAATGAAACTTCGTGCACGCTTGACTATATCGTGGTGGTGATAAATAATATAATATAAGAACGACCATACAATAAAATTGAGAAAGGAAATGGGGAATGTGTCAGAGCGACAACAACCCGATAATAGAGCAGACAACAGCCGAAGGCCACCAACGGGTCTTCAATGTAGCGCGAAACTCCCACACCCGTAGGCGTCCATCAGCTAGCCCCTTAAAAATATGTATACTAGTACATTGATAATGGACGTCAAACTTAACTCTGAATTTTACACAAGAAACTAAAATTAAAAATCATACAAGCCTAACAAAGGCCAGAGGCTTTTGACTTGAGACAGGCGCAAAATTGCTTTGTGGTTAAACATGTTTATGAGATCTCAACCCCCTATACCTCTAGCCAATGTAGAAAAGTAAACGCATACCAATACGCACATTAAAATACATTCAGTTCAAGAGAAGTGCGTGTCCGATGTCAGAAGAAAATAAATAAAATGACAATGATGCATAAATAACAACAGACTACTAGCAGTTAACTGACATGCCAGCTCCAGACCTCAATTAAACTGATTGAAAGATTATGTCTTCATCATATGAATATCAGGCACAATCCCTCCCGTTAGTGGTTAAGTATCATACTATCATAAAATATATGTCATGCTTACAACTGTTTTTTTTTTTTAGATAAATGTGTTAAGTTCCGATGCAAAGACCCTATAAGTGAATCAATATTGAAGCCAAAATATGCAATCTTTAATGACCTAACAACAGTATCGTAACTAAAGTATATTTTTAGAAATAATATACTATTGTATGATCGTTCTTGAAAATTCGTACATATTATATTGAACACGATCAAGCTGCTAAAAGCAAAGCATCCATTACATCGTACCACTTAAAATCCTTCTGACAATAGTTTGTATATTCGACGGCAAATCATGCATTACAGTTTATTTTGATTTAATCCTACATTTTGTTTTTCTGTGTGTAAACCATAGACATTTAAGTATACAGCATAAATTCATTTGAAGGATTAAATATAAAGAATGATAAATGGCAAAATCTGTATCGCATGCTGTATGACCACGAGAAACCAATATCAGTCCCGAGGGCCGAAGTTCCCGAGGGCGGATGTTGGTCGATACGGATTTTACCATGTATTGATATGTTTATCATATTATTTAACAAATGTTAGCGGGCAACCGTTTGATTCTGTGGTGGAAGCCTGTAGGATTTTTAGAAGTAAATAATGTTGTCTTATTACACGTAAAATTATAGATATTCTGAACATATGTTCTAGGCTTATTCACTCCGGTGTATTGATTTGTAATTATCTAACATTTGATGCTGGAGATGTTACTGTTTAACATAATAATGTATAATTTGCCCAAATGTTACCACTTAATATGAGACAGATTTTAGAAATAAATATTCTGATCACAATTTAGATTAAAATGAACAATCTTGTCTTATCACACATGAACAATTAATATTTTGGCCGTATATAGACTTTTGTAATCATCTATAAAGTTATCAATCATAAACAGAAAATATAGAAAGAAGTATATGTATTATCAGTTGTTGTTTTGAGAGATATACAGTGAATGTTCCACTCTCTTTTTCACCTAAACAAATATAACTTCGTTCATGAAATTTAAAAAATTACTCGCTAATTTTCTCCTTTCGGATAATGAAACTTCTCTTTCGGATGACAGTTGATGTATAAACCATGTTTGAAATAAATATCCTGACATCAGCAAATTTGCCACCTCATCTCTCCCACCCAACCCCATCACAACAAGATCGTCGTCTAACATACTGCTGCTTAGCCCTCTTTCTGACTATTAGTTGATGTGGGTACATTTTGTATCATGCCCGGAAATACGGCAACTGGACGTCAAGGTATATGTCCAAACTTGACGTCATTTGATGAATATATTTCAATTGGATAACAACCGAGGAGTTCCGGAAATAATCACGAGATGTATCAAAAGGGTGCGATACGTGGAATGCGATACGGTTTTAGCTTTGCGATACGGGATATGCGATACAGGGTAGATGATACAGACTGGAGTAAAACACTCAATTAGATATACATTATTCCTCTATTTCGTACTAAACATATGATAAATGACTATATTAATAATATTTCGGCATGCAGATAGTTTGTTTCCCTTGTGATAAAACAATCGACTCTACGCGTATCTCCTAGCGTTCATACAGTAGATATTTCAAAATTACTTCCACTATTTTCTAATTGTATCTTTTTTAGGATGCATTTACGCTAGCATTTTCGAAATCATCGAGGACTGCACAATCAAGATATCAAGCAAAGGGACGACCAATCAAGTTTCTTAAAGACGTAAACGTGTCTTCAAAAAGCCATTGGAATCGAGCTTACTTACATTTAACGTATAACAATACGGGACTTTTTGTGGGAGCAACTCGATTCCACACAACAGAAACCAACCCAGATATCAGTATATCTGGACAAGATGACTGTACTTTATTATCTCCTTACAGAGTAATGGAATGGATATATATTGATGCATTAAAAAATTCAAAGCCACAACGCAATAAAAGCCTTTGACAGGATAACTAGTTGAGTGTTGTTATGGTTTGAATATTGCATTTCAATAAAGTGACAAAGCGATGAATAACTTAAACAATTTGAAATGGTGCTCATTTTTAAAATCTAATGTTACGCTTTTATTTATCAAATCAGAGGTGTTTGGTGATCTTTGAGACTGTTTTACTGGAATAATATTAGAAAAAGTCCTAACTTTATATCAGTATATATTTACTTTCTAAATGTTAAAAAAAACCGAAACAGCATAGTGTTTCTATTCTTGACATAGATTCACTATTCACACAGGAAAAAATCTAGAAAAAAGGAGCACCACTTTTATTACTGTTCTTCATTTCATAGTCACTGTGTAGTCGTCAACATCGATAAAATAAGCTCTCACCTCATTGCAAATTGCAGACAGACCGAGTACCGGTATGAGCGGATATATTCATATTTGTAAAATACAGTTGCTACATCAAAAAGCAAGTAACTAGTATGGTTGAATTTCTAATTGACATTGGCTCTTTGTCATCTTAATTTAGTAGTTGAATTTTTCTTCCTGCAGGTTGTCAGCATACCTATGGGAACCAACTGTGTACCTTTTTCGGTCGCCTTTTTAAAAAAATTTCATATGAGTTAAATATCCTTCAGATGCTTCAGATAAAGACAAGAGGATCAAAGAAACATATTTATTTATTGAATTACATGTATATTGATAATATTCCTTCCAATAACAATCCGAGCTTAACTGATTGGTACCCATGAATATATCATGAACTAGAGATTCAGAAACTACAGATACAGCTTTTCAACTTCATTTCTAGACATCCACTCAGAATTAGACAACAGCGGTCGTCTCAGTACCCGAATCTATGACAAATAAGACTATATTAAAGAGCTCGCACCTGTTACTTAGACTTAAGACTTTAGACTTTAAATATAAATAAAGACCCAGAGTTTGGTCAACGTTCTTTTTCACAAAAAGGTGAACCAGAAATACCAAACCCTGATTGATTCATATTCAGTGTTTACTTCAAAAATCAATACAATATGATATCGTTTCGATGTTGGGTATCTTTTTGTTTACTAACCAGTTTTCCCTTTATCTCTCTCCGTGCTATTATGTTTTTGTATGAGTTTTGACGTATTGTGCGTTTTTATGCATCTCACTGTCGTGTATTTGAATTTGGGCGTTCCTGGTGCAGGTAGATCCTAATGTGCGATTCGAAAGCAACAGAGCTTTACAGTGTTATTTGAATTTTGTTTATCCTTGTATTCATATTTTTCCCCAATTTGTTATCGGCGTCTTTGTCTATTTACCATCAACTACAAGAAGCATTTTTGTTCACTTCGTTGTCATATTAACTTCAAACTACAAAGTTTTTTATGTATTTCCCCTTTGTAAATATGCATTGGAGTTCGGGTTTATGTTGTGCTATTTTACGCCGCTTTATAAAAGAGTAGTTGAAAACAACTTGCATCACTGGGTCGATACCTCTGCTGGTGGACTATCAGTTCCAAAGGGTATCATCAGCTCAGTAGTCAGTACTTCGGTACTGAAAAGATTTAACAAATTTTACTCAAATTGTCCGGTCATAAATTTTGGAGTTATTTAGAAACTAAGGTTTCAACTCCCTCAGGCAAAGTTGACTTCAGATGAATTTGGCTATTTATTTTAGGTATTTTTTACATATAGATCTTCAACGGTTTCGGTACTTATACATCTTCGGATTTCAAATGTTTGCTTTGAGCGTTCCTGATGAAGGTAAATAGAAAAAAAGCGCTTCGGACGCAAGAAATTATTAAACGTGTTGTTTTCAATTTTTTTGCATCAATTGTTTTGATTTTTTTTTTATTCTTTGAACTTGGTAAATTCTGAATATAAATGAAACCGGTTTTGCTGTCAATTGTATATTTCTCACACGATTATTTTTGTGCCACGTGAAGGGGGTATCCCAATTTATAAGAGCGGAAATAGATTTACGATGCTTATTTATAATAATATATACATGTCCATAAACTCCTATGTGTTAATGCATTTCTAAATTTGTTGGCTTTTCTTTTTCGTAGCAGTTAGTGTTTCTGTTGTTCCGTTGTTTTTCTCTTTTAGTTGATGTGTTTCTTCTGTTTTGGTAATAATCCGGATTTGTTTCAGTTAAACTGATGTATGACTTTTGAACAGCGTAATACTACTGTTACGTTCATTTTACATCAAAGAGATGTATAACAAGATATCCATGTGCACATTTGTAAATAGAAGGTTTTAAATGAGACAACAGTATTATTTTTTATTATGCCATTTGAAAAAATCAATAATTGCGTTTTAGTTAATTGCGGTTAAGTTGTTGGTCAAAGTATGATATGTCTTTACACGTTTGAATGTGTGCCATGTGCTTTATATCGACATGGCTTGGGATCATAACCTGTTTTTTATGCCCCACCTACGATAGTAGAGGGGCATTACGTTTTCTGGTCTGTTGCTCCGTTCGTTCGTCCGTCCGTCCGTCCGTCCGTTCGTTCGTCCCCAGGTTAAAGTTTTTGGTCTAGGTAGTTTTTGATGAAGATGAAGTCCAATCAACTTGAAACGTAGTATACTTATTGCTTGTGATATGATCTTTCTAATTTTAAAGCCAAATTAGACCTTTGACCCCAATTTCACGGTCAACTGAACATGTAAAATGAAAGTGGGATTTTCAGGCTAAAGTTTTTGGTCAAGGTAGTTTTTGATGAAGCTGAAGTCCAATCAACTTGAAACTTAGTACACTTGATACTTATGATATGATATTTCTAATTTTAAAGCCAAATTAGACTTTTGATTCCAATTTCACGGTCCATGGAACATGGAAAATGATAGTGCCAGTGGGGCATCCGTGTACTTTGGACACATTCTTGTTTTTTAATGTTCGTCAATGTGTGTGTATTGGCTTTCATTTTTTGGTGGTTTGTTTTGTATATGCGACTCTTTGTATTTCTTTTGTTCTTATTACGTCACTCTTTACTTTAAAAGATCCCGTCAGTATTTTTTTGGTCTATTTTATGTCATTATGATATATTTCTATTGTGAATTACTATATACGTTGAACCACAAACGTCAACATCATTCAATCGCGTAGTGGAATTAACTATTTTTGGATTCTCATAAATTCTGCCTATAACTTTTGGACTAGTTTAAATCTCGGTCTATTTCTGTAATTTGTTCTTACATATTTTTGATTTTTTAACTCTGTACGCTCACATTGCCTATGCAAATTTTAAAACTGTTTGTATGCACATTGAACGACAAATTTATGTGACGTATAAAAATTTTATGACGTCAGACACTCGAGTCAATCCATGTGTTCGTAGATAGATGTTTTTTTGTTCTGTTAAATTGTCCCTTTTTAAATTGTTATGCGATGATGACTGATGTACCCATATTTTGACTATTTTATTAATTGTGACTGTTTATGTAACGCATCATGTAAATATAACGGAATTTGATGAGACTGTTATTAAAGAGAGAGGGTAAGCGCTATAGAATCAGGTTTAATCCACCATTTTCTACATTTGAAAATGCCTGTACCAAGTCAGGAATATGACAGTTCTTGTCTATTCGTTTTTGATGCGTTTTGTTATTTGATTTTGCCATGTGATTATGGACTTTTCGAATTGATTTTCCTCTTGAGTTCAGTATTTTTGTGATTTTACTTTTTTTTATATCGACATGGCTTGAGACTATAACCTGTTTTGTTCGAATGTATCATTCATTTTACTTTACTTGCATGTGTTCCTTGGTCAAATGCATAAACCACCCTTATTTTGATTTCACAAACAACAATGACAAGTTTCTTTGTTCAACTGTTATTTGGCCTTACTTTTTGGAATTTTGGATCCTCAATGCCTTCAACTTTGTACTTGTTTAGCTTTATAAATGATTTGAAATGAGCGTCACTGATGAGTCTTGTGTAGATGAAACGCGCGTCTGACGTAGTACTATATTACAATCCTGGTACCTTTATAACTATTCTATAGATACCAACTATTGCTAGAGGCAGAGTATCTTTAACGATTAAATTAGAATCATATTCAAAACAGTGTGACTGACGACCTAAATTATACATTGACTGACACAGATTATGCAAACGTGTGTCGGTAATGACCACTGCTCACTACTAACTTATTACAGAATTAAAAATGTGGGGTCACCAAAGGTTTTTTACGCTCTTTAATAATAAAATAATTCGAAAAATTAATCAGGAATAACCTTTATGTTTTGATTAATATTATTGATATAAATCAAAACATCGTTTTATTCCTGATTAGTTTTTCGAATTACTTTATTTGGTTGTTGATAACCTTTTGTGACCCCACAGTTTCAATGTCTTTAACAAGTACAAAGTGGGCAGTGGTCGTTACAGACAAACGTTCACATAACCTGTCCCAGTCAATGGGATGAATTAGGTCGTCAAGCAATGGCCACAGCCACACTGTTATGAATATGATTCTATGTCGTTTTAACGAATGACCAAATAGCTATAACGAGTAATATAAATCGTTTTAACGAGTGACCAAGTATTTACGACTTACCAAAATCGCTACAACGAGTTGTCTAAGTCATGACACGAGTAAAACATGTTTGATAATGGAATAGTTTTTTTGTTATAGCGAGTTAGCAAAGTCGAGGGGCTTGGTTCTAAAAAGTACCATCAGACATGTTTGAAGAAATATCTTACGATATGTATATCCTACCCTGGATCAACCTATGATACCTCTAACATTTTAAATAAAATGTGTTCTAAGTCCTAATCAGGGTCTTCATAGGACTATTCTGCATGATATATATGCGTTGTATGTAAAACATTCTGTCTTCCTCTACATTAGATTTATTTATCTATTGATTATTACAGGGAGAATAATAGCTGTTAACAATGATATTAACAGTAATAACATACACACAAAGAAGATGAAAAAAATTTATTCTCTTTCATCTAGCAATTGATAAACCTTATGTAGAAATTTGTAAATTTCTTCGATTTCAATATCGATTGTGTTATCGCACGTAGATAATAATGCAGTAAAACTGGAGTGAGATATACTAACATAAACTAAATGTTCTGTCGCATTTACTGCTGAAGTAGGTAATTAAAGGTAAGTTAATTGATTTTTTTTAATTCATCTTTATTCGTCATTTGCTGAGAATATTCATTTACTTTCAAGATGGTTGTGGAAATGCCAAATATGATAAAAAGAGTAACAAATAAACCTTGAGTAAATTGATACAAGAAAGAAGATTTCATACTTTTTTCATATCACAAATTGTTAAAGCAATTTTGATGGGAAAAAGGAATAGAATAATACCGGTATGCAATCATGATTTTGTTTTAGGAACGATTTAACGAAAGAGAAATCCTATTAGTTACATAGTGTTCTAATGACCTAAAACGGTTTATATGGATTCCCTATGGAATTACTGACCCCATATATACCGTATTACGTCACAAGCACACTATGTAACAAATTGATCTTGACGACTATCTTAACGTGTGAAATTTAGACTAGGGACCTTTCAAAATTAGCATGTCTTCAATACTGTTAGTAATAAGAAACTACTTGCATCGATCCTACAAAAACAGATGCCAACAATAACCACTTGTTGGGTATAAATTTGTTTTACGAATTTATTTCAATCTTAATCATCAAATTCTTTGAACCTTTTAAGATTTTTTTCTCAGTACTGTTTTGTTTTTATGAAGGGACGCAACACCATTACTTAAAGTGTATGAAATTAGCTTAGCCTTCCTTTTAACCTAATATGGAATATAAAGGGACGCAAAACTACTACTACTCGTGTATAAAATAAGCCCCGCCTCCCTTCTTACCTAATTGGATATATACACGGTCTCCACGCGGACGCTTTTAACCAATCATATTCCTAGAATTCCTAGAATTCCTGTATAGGAGGTAAGATAAATATTATTATTTGAGAGGATCTTGATTAAAGTAATAATATGTTGTGTTACGAACGTCCTTCTTTAAGAAAAATGGACGCAGTTGTGAGATATGGCAGAGTCCTTGCTTTTGGATTTGTTACGTATACGGTTTTGGTTATTTATCTGAATTTTCAAACAAGAGGTAAAACAAAATCTACTTTATTTTGACATGTTTGTTACTTTCATAAAGATATAAAATGAGTCCTTTTTACACTGTTAAAATGTTAACCTTGAACTGTTGTAAAGAATCCAGAATAATAGCTGGATGTCTGAGAGATGCACAATTGGTTAAGTGATGTAAAATAAATGTTATGTTTGGACCAATGACGGTCATTTGCACCAAATTCAAAAGTTTATAGTTGGGCTAGTCACTCAATGTTCATGTAAATACGTGTAGGTAATAATCTATTCTACTTTATAGTCTATTAATATTTGATATGTAATTAATGTCATTCAATATATGACATGTTCTTTGTTATTTTTTTTAACTCCTACTGTTCCGTAAACAATGAGTGCCTGCTCCTGGTCATCATGGTGAGGTGGAATGTGAATTTTGAGTGAGAAGTAAGAAAAGTTTTTGAAACACGAAATTATATCTAAAAACTACTCGTGGGAAGGACAACTGATTGATTTTTCTCATATATTGTTTTTGGTTCTAACGTTACATCTCGTAGAACCATTGATATTGTGATACTGCCTGACCCTGATTGTAAACTCACTTTAATAATTTAGGGCTACACTTTTCTATTTAACCAAGCACGGATCAAAATTTGGTTGAGTTGTAGGTTTTATCTTGATAATGACAAACACTATTGCTTGCTTTAAAAAAAAAAATTCTCTAATAATAACTTCATATATTTCATGCCAAATTTTTATATTGGCTTTTATCTATTATTCAATTTAACAGGTAGAACAAAATTAATTAGTCAAAATGTAAACTTTTGATAACACATTCACGCTAAAGATTAAGCCCAAATGTCTTGCGCCTGGATGGCGATATCTAAAAGTAATATATTCATCTTACAAATTAAAAAAAACTAATTTCACTTCTTAAATAGTTGCAATTTGTGTGTCATTTAGCATAATTTCTTTTATTATTTTTAAATGCATGCATTTTTGATAGAACAAGTGATAATCTATATCAAAATCTCTTGGAAGATGTCCAAATATTAGTGCATACCATATACTTTTCTGTAAAATTTCAAAACCTTGAATGATGAATATATAGTTCATCTACGAATAGAAAAAAATACTTGCAATTGAAAAAAGTGATTAATTCCTTTTGTTTACCATAACATATGAATGTTTATATTTACTTTGCATTTAACTTCATCGTTTCAGAAACAAATTTCGAATGGCTTCTGAAAAATCACCGACGCAGTTTAAACCAGCCACAACAGAATGAAGTGTTGGTAAGTTCGAACAATTCCTTTCTATCTGCAACGTTTGTGTATACTTTGCTTAATTCGACCAGTAAACCTATAAGTTGAAGAATGAACCATTGTCATCACTTAGATAAAAATAAAAATGGAAATGGGGAATGTATCAAAGAGACAAAAGCCCAACAATGGAATAGACAACAGCCAGAGTCCATCAATGGGTCTTCAATGCAGCGAGAAACTCCCGCACCCGGAGCCGTCTTTCAGCTGGTTCTGAAACTATTTGTATACTAGTTCAGTGATAATGGACGTCATACTAAACTCTGAATTATACACAAGAACTACAATTTAAAATCATACAAGACTAACAAAGGCTAGAGGCTCCTGACTTGGAACAGGCGCAAAACTTAGGGGTTTAACATGTTTTTTGAGACCTCAACCCTCCCGCTATACATCTAACCATTGAAGTATATGTATCTGTTGTTTCCTTTATTACAAGATTGGTGGAAAAGATTCATACAAAATGGTCACAAAACTATGAAGCGAGAGGACATCATTCATATAGCGAAATATGAAGTGAAACGATAATGCTAGCTTCTTTTTAATTTTCATAAGACGCGAATGTATGAAGTCTTCCTCAGATAAATAAAGGATAAGTCGACGAAGAGCACAATTGCTGACTGTTTGTTGAAAACATGTCCTTCAAATACGTAACACATATGTTGTTAATATAAATTTTTTTAAGACTGAGATTGTTTTTGTATTACAATGTATGATTTGTCACTCCGTAATAAACCCATCATAGAAACCGGGATTAAAATTTTATAATTACGCCACGCGCGTTTCGTCTCAAAAAGACTCATCAGTGACGCTCGAATGATAACTCAAGTCAAAACAGAAGTGCTGATTACTGGGCTAGTGATATTCTCGGGGAAATAAATCTCCACCAGCAGTGGCATCGTCCCAGTGGTTGCAAATAAACTCGTCATAGATACCAGGATTCAAATTTTATAATTACGCCAGACGCGCGTTTCGTCTCCAAAAGACGCAGCCAATGTTTTTATCCACGTTATCGTTCTTTTTCATTAAATAATGTAAGACAGCTTGTCAATTAGTATTTATGCTTGGAATAGGAAATACCAAGAGGTACAATTGTATTTAAACGAGCAACACGACGGATGTCAAATGTGGAGCCGAATCTGCTTACCCTTCCGGAGCATCTGAAACCAACTTCAGTTTTGATGGGGTTCGTGTTGCTTAGTCTTTAGTTTTCGATGTTGCGTTTTGTGTGCTTTTATTTGTCTGTTTTTTTCTCTATTTTTAGCCATTGCGTTGTCAGTTTATTTTCGATTTATGAGTCTTTTGAAATCGTTTCTTTGAACAATGTTTTTGTATTTTTGATGGGGTTTGTGTTGCTCAGTCTCAAGTTTTTTATGTTGTGTTGACTTTTGTATGCTATTGCTGGTCTTTTTTTTTTGTTTTTTTCCATGGCGTTGTTAGTTTATGTTCGACTTATGAGTTTGAATGTCCTTTGTGTATCTTTCGCCTCTCTTGTATAAAGGTTAACACTAACTCATTAAATTCCGTCACCGTAGTCATACTAAAGTGCAACCGGAAGCAGGGAAATTCAGTACGTATGCACTCATTTTTTGTTCTCATCTAAGATTTCCCGGGGTATGTTAGAAAGATATCAGCCAATGAACAAGTTAATAATTGCTTGCTTGATTGAATCAAGAAACAGATACGGCCATGAATATTTTAAAGAAAATTAGGACACGAGGAAAAGTACCTATAATAAGAAAATCTTTAACGGTGGTAATCTAGATCTTTAACGATACTAAAATAAAGAAAGAGTGAGGTTTGAATGATTTTTTGAATGATTTTTATCGCACTATTTGTGCTCTCGCAAACCACAACTTACGAATAATTTAAGACGCATTTATATTTACTAGCCCTTGACATGTAAAATATAATAAAAATGAGTAAATCGTAGTGATGTATTCAGTAGACTTCAATTTGATCAATGATTTTTTCTTACTTTTAAGGGAATATGTCAAAAAGACAACAGCCCGACCAAAGAGCATAAAACATTCGAAGGTCATCACCATCAATGGGTTTTTAACGCAGCGAGAAAATTCCGCACCCTGAGTTAGGCCACCGCTGGTCCCTAACGAAAAAGTGTATTAGTTCAGTTAAAATGGACGGCATACTAAACTCTAAATCATATAAATGACCTAAAATAAAAAATAAATAAAAAAAAAAAACATTCAAGACTAACAAAGACCAGAGGCTCCGTATTTGGGACAAGCAACTTGTTCATGAATGATTGACATTTAGTTTATTGAATTGATAGAAAGTTAAACTTTTCCCTACTTACACCAATCAAGAACCAAATATTCAATTTTGTCCGATTCAAAAACAAAGTCGGACAGCTTTTTATAGTCTTATCAAGCTGTTTGTTATTGTCAAATTATATAATATCCAGTAAAATGATATTTGTACCCTTTAAATATCAGATTATTATCCGATTTTTTTTTATAATCTACTTTAGATTATCGTGTTATGTACTGTTTACCATTGTTTGAGTTTTGTCCTTTTTCTTTTTTAGCCATGGCGTTGGGAGTTTACTTTCGAATTTTGAGTTTGAATGTGTGTTTCGTGTCTTCCGCCTTTATTTGACGAAGAGTTGAACTGTTCGAAATTCTGATGATTCTAAGTATTTTAAAATCACCGACCCACGTCGGCCCTATGTACAATTTATTAACAGTACTGAGATTCCCATAGATAGATTGTGTAAAATGAAATATGTTTTTTTTTTAAGTTCATTTATTCACAACACTTACAATCTAAACCTTTTTGACAGAGTTTTCAACCGTGACGAAGGAAAATGAGATGTCTCAAGGAAACGGAGTAACAGAACGCTGTTGAAAAATCAACTATTCTTATGACCAGAAGATTCCTGATAACAGGTTTAGACACAGTCTTCTACCACTAAAAAAGTACAATGTTATGTTTTGTAGAGTACCAAAAGGGGCATCAACATTTTGGACACGATTATTGGTGTGTTTAGAAAGAGATATATGGAAACCACTCTTTGTGTTTAAACCAAAGGATGACAGTGTAACAGTAAAACATAACTTTAATAATTTGTCTGTGCAAAAGACATATGAATTAGTGAAGAATACAAAAAACCTGATGTTAAGTAGAAATCCCTTTTCAAGAGTATTTTCGTTCTACGTAGATAAACTCTTTTCTCCTAATCCATTTTTTTGGAATGATCTTGGTATTGGAATAACTAAACGAAGCCGAGGAATTGCAACATGTGGACATGACGTGGCATTTAAAGAGTTTGTAGATTATATTATTAATACTCCATCTAGCCTGAGAGAGTACCATGTCATGCCTACCAATGACATTTGCCGTCCGTGTAAAATTCATTACAGTTTTATTGGCAAAATGGAAAATTTTGAAAACGACGTTTTTAGAATACTTAAAGAAATTGGTGCGGAATCATATCCTTATTTTTCAGAAAATTTTAAGAAAGAATATACATCGGACGCTATTCATGATATTGTACAAGCTTATTTTGCATATCGAATGGAATCAGATAAATGTATAGACCGCCATACTGGAATAAAACGTGTTTGGCTGAAGTTACAAATAAGAGGATTCGTTTCACAAACAATCCCAGTACCTTTCACACCAAAAGAATCACAGACTCTCACGTTTTCACAATTACTAGATACTATTTTGAAAGCACGTGATGTCTCTTTTAATGAAGATTTGAGGGATCAAAAGGCAACATTTTTCAAAGATGCATATTCAAGCGTTCCTTTAGATACAATGACAAAGCTTCAAAAAGTGTATAAAGAGGATTTTTTAATATTTAACTATGAATCGTTCCCTAAAAGTTTGTTCACAGCAAAAAGAAACACTACAAAAGATATATTTATTGTTTAAAACATATTTTTTATTAGAGAAGACTTTAATAGATGATATTGTTCGTGTAAAGAAACCATATTTCATACGAAAAACGCAATCGTCATTTGCTAATAAAATTAATACACTGAATCAATCATACAAATCAAACCTGTATAACATACTGTTCTTGTATATGTCTTTGTAAATGATTAAAAACCTTTACTGAATAGTTCGTTTTTATAACAACATCCTTTTGAAGTGACTCAGTAACTATACATCCCGTCAGTATGTTATTGTTATATGGTCATATGCCATTATATTGTTCTAAGTTGACATAAATGTGTGATGTTATAGTGATTAATATTATGACACAATGTTGACTGTTTGGTTGAGGTAAAATGATAAATACAAAATAACCACTTGCTGTTTTGACTGTAGTTTTATTTTATTTCCATATATCCTTACCTGGGACAGTGGTGTAACAATACAACATAAGAATGAAATATGAAAACTAGTTGAAAAAGACATAACTCATTAGATTGATATATATAATAGAGATAAGTCTAACTTTATATCTGTGTGTGACTTCTAACACAAAAAATATTCAAATTATGAAATTACTCAAGAGTATTATCAAAGCACGTGACATATCTGAAAAAGAAGACATGAAAGCCCAAAAGACAATGTTTATTACACAGGCAGTCTCATTATGACCCTTGGATACCATGTTTAAGCTCCAATCAGTATACAAAAAGAATCTATTCGACTATGATCGCTTTCCTGAATATTTGTTTGGACCAAGACGAAACAGTACAATAGATATATTTTGTTTAGATAAAAAACTTTAAAAAACCGCAATTGATATAACAATCGATGTCTTTTTCCATGGAAATTATTTAAGACCAACTGTCTGTAATCAACAACTCCACAAATCTAAATAAAAACAGACATGCATAGGTTTTACAAACTTAAACCAACAAAATACAAAAACATGGGGATAACAGGTCTTAATTTTGGCATTCTAATTGTTGAAATTAAAATTTTGATAGTCCTTAAATACAAAGTATTTAAGGAATAACAGTACTGTAGTTGAAGAGTTGCCACCGTCAATTGTAGATTTGACGGTCGCAAATGCAGTTTTACTGGCGACGCGTAGCGGAGACAGTAAAACGGAGATTTGCGACCGTCAAATCAAAATTGACGGTGGCAACTCTTCAACTAAAGTACTGTTATTCCGATTCTAATGCATTTCAAAAAGGAATAATACGATAAAACCTGGAAAAATGTCTAAATTTGACAAATAAAAAAAATCCGCGAACCTTCATGAATGATTTTGGCGCAAAAGCGTTATGGGTAAACGTGACGTCATACGAATGAAAACTTACAAACTGGAGGTTATTACGTTACCTGTACGCTTCGAATTCGGATAAAATAACATTAAAAACGGCGAATTGGAGGTAGGTGTTGTTTTATTTTCGATTATATAGTAGTAATCGAACATTTGTTGATTCGATCATTTCAAAATGGTTGTTCCTCCTTAGTTACGCCTAGTCAACTGTGGATTTGACGGCAACTTTTAGCCAATGAAAAACAATGTGACATACAAATTGCATTAGAATTACTAGTATATGATAAAATCCTAAAAATCTGAATTTTTAACTTGATACTAAAACGTCATAAAAATGTGTGAAAAACTCATTTCATTCCACTTTCAGATATATTGAAGATGTCTTGTCACTAACTAACTTACATTTCAGTGAGTGCTTGTATCGGATGTATCACGTAAAACACAAAAATAGGAATACTACCGCATAAAATGATAGATTGGTTCGAATATTTCACGTTAAACTTGAAAACAAGGATACTACCGCACAAAATGATGACTTGGTTCGAATATATCAAGTTGAACTTTAAAAAAAAGGATACTACCGCACAAAATAATGTCTTGGTTCGGACATATTACGCTGAACCTATATATGAGGATACTACCGTAACAAAAAGATCTGCTTTATATCTTCATTTGTTTATTTAGTCTCCCAAACAAAGTTTGGAGACTTATTGTTTTTGCTCAGTTCTTATTATTTTTATTATTCTTCTTCTTCTTCTTCCTCTTCTTCTTCTTCCGCCGCTTAAAAAAATGAACTTGTCCGCAGCGGTTCTCCAAAACCGCTTGTCAGATTGACTTAGGATTTCATAAAATGGTAGACTAATATGTCTAGGTGAGCCATCAATCTTTCGTTTGTGCATTGGGGTCTATTAAGGGGTATTTTTTTTGTGGGGGGGGGGTAGAAAGCAGGGAGGGTTTTACTATAGAACCCTATGGGATTTTATTTTCAAAATTTTTTAAATGAATATAACTTGAAAACTATAAGTGATAGATACGTACAGTCTTCAGAAATGATTATAGGACAATAAAATAAATCACATGAAATATAGGGGGATGCCCTGGGGGGTCACCCCACCCCCTTCAATTTGAGAATGTGCTATTATCTTGTAAACGGTCCAGATCCCCACCCCTAAACCATATATATTCTTGTAGGGGACAATAAAACAAATCAAATGAAATAAAAGGGAAGTCCCTAGGGGGTCACCCCGCCCTCTCTTGTTGGAAAATTGTAAACGGTCCAGATCCCCACCCCTAAACCATATATATATTCTTGTAGGGGACAATAAAACAAATCAAATGAAATAAAGGGGAAGTCCCTAGGGGGTCACCCCACCCCCTCTTGTTTGAAAACTTGTAAACGGTCCAGATCCCCACCCCTAAACTATATATATTCTTGTATGGGACAATGAAACAAATCACAGGTAATTAGATTGAAGTTCCAGGGAGTCACCCCCTCCCCGTTCAATTTGAGAATGTACTATTCTCTTGTAAACAGTCCAGATCCCCACCCCTTAACCATATATATTCTTGTAGGAGACAATAAAACAAATCAAATGAAATAAAAGGGAAGTCCCTAGGGGGTCACCCCAACCCCTCTTGTTTGAAAACTTGAAAACGGTCCAGATCCCCACCCCTAAACCATATATGTTCTTGTATGGGACAATAAAACAAATCACATGAAATTAGATGGAAGTTCCTGGGGTCACCCCCACCCCGTTCTATTTGAGAATGTACTATTAACTTGTAAACAGTCTAGATTCCCACCCCATAACCATATATATTCTTGTAGGGGACAATAAAACAAATCAAATGAAATAAAAGGGAAGTCCATAGGGGTCACCCCAACCCCTCTTGTTTGAAAACTTGTAAACAGTCCAGATCCCCACCCCTTAACCATATATTTTCTTGTAGGGGACACTACAAATCAAATGAAATGTAGGTAAAGTCCCTTGGGGTCACCACCTGCCCCTCTTGTTTGAAAACTTTTAAATGGTTGAGATCCCTACTCGTAAGCCATATATATTCTTGTATGGAACAAAAAAATCAAATCAAATGAACATTGGACCATATGAATGGGGAGTTACCGGAGCTTTGTTTGGGAGACTTCGTAACAGCATCCTGTTACAATTACTTCTTGTTGATAATGAATATGATGGCTAACTCAAAAATAGAAACATCTATAAAAAAAAGTTATCTTATTAGCAGTTCCATTGTCAACGTCCCATTTCTAAGCAGTACAATACCATCCGGCCCATCGTAGAGCATAAGCATTTTTAAATTCATAGACAGGGGTTTTCTGTAGATACAAAAACTGTTCTGACAGAGTAATGAAAAGAAAGACTGAAATTGATACTTTAAACTTTAACCTTTAGGGTCACGAATTGATTGACCAATACGACGTGTATATGTCTCATATCACACAGAAGACATGTATCTTACAAATACACGACAGGAAATAACCTCAAAAGTGACCATCCAATAAAATTTAGATTTCCTATAACCTTAAATACCATAGAAGGTTAGCAACTATCTTTGCATTTTGTTTAATATCTGGTCAACCTTATCAGAATAAGCTTGATTGACAGGATGGCTGTTAGTTAAGTAACGTATAAAAGTAACCAATATTCATCGTTTCTACAATGTATCATTTATAACATTTCCTCACAACATTAAAAAGAAACGTTCCTAGAACGTTGACCTGTATCGTTTCATTTTCACGAATTGATTGACCAATACGACGTGTATACGTCTCATATCACACATAAGACACGTATCTTACAAATACACGACAGGAAATAACCTCAAAAGTGACCATCCAATAAAATTTAGATTTCCTATAACCTTAAATACCATAGCAGGTTAGCAACTATCTTTGCATTTTGTTTAACATCTGGTCAACCTTATCAGAATAAGCTTGATTGAAAGGATGGCTGTTAGTCAAGTAACGTTTAAAAGTAACCAATATTCATCGTTTCTACAATGTATCATTTGTAACATTTTCACACAACGTTAAAAAGAAACGTCCCTAGAACGTTGACCTGTAACGTTTCATTTTCACGTACTCACAACCTTCGTCTTACGCTAAGGTCCGCAATAATATAACAGGAACCAATCCACAACAATGAACGTTATGTGTTTAGTGTAATCACACAAAAGAATATGTATTTGCAGTCAAAGTGCGAAAGCAGGATTCATTTTTTGAATTGGTGTATTTCATTAAACTTAAGAAATACGTAGCGATGCGAAAAAATTTGGACGATTTTGTTTTCATAAAATAATATAATTTCAAATCAAAAGGGGGCGTTGTCATCTACGCATTCTAATCCACCACTGTCTATCGGTACCCAAAAAGTAATCTGATGTATTTGAAAGAAGATGAACTAATTGCGTCGTAGTCCCGTCTGGTGCATTTTTACTACGTGGATTCATCCGGAGGATAAATCACGAATTGTTTGTGTAGAGTTCATGCTTTCCTCCGGTTTGTTTTAACTTTGCTGTGTAAATGTATTGCTTAACAATTGTAGCCTTTAATTTTGGATGCATCTATTAATCACAGTCATAAACGATCAAAAATATATGAACTGTTGTTCCTAGATATGCAAAACATCATTAATTATTTTGTTTCTTGATTAACATCATTAATTATTTTGTTTCTGGATTAGCAATATTATGTATATCATGGCAAAACTATATATACTGTTGATTTAAACTTGAATCTTCATGCAAGAACACTTTTGTAAGAGAACTGCAATTTACAAAAAAATGCTTTGATACTATATCTGCCCTTGAAGTTTTACAGATAACTTTTTTGTTCGCGTTGGATTTTTTGATATCACAAACTAGTCACAACATTTACTAAATTTTATCATCGGTATAAGAACATCATTCGTAAATATAGCTCAACATACAGACTTCTTATGTATACAATTTTTATTTGCCTCCTATTGAAGAATACGAAACAAAGCAAAGACAATTACAATAAATCATATACAAACAACACAAACTATGATTTACACAGAGACAGTCAATAAAGACGAGATCACGACAAAAAGTTCAATTATTTACATATGTTCATTACAGTTTGAAGATAGTGTATGTACTTCTAGCAGAAGTTGCGGTTCTGTAACAATTTACAAGAATTGTAGATAAAGTTCACACACATGAAGTTAAACTGTTCACGTTCTTCATTCTGTATACGTTCGGGTATTTCACATCCAATATTTTATGGAAATATTCTTTATAAAGCATAATAATGCCAGTATTCACCTCAGAAGCTAACAAAACTTTTAAATAGACTAATTAAGAAGGGATATAGTTACGGTACTGTTGTCAGGTCATTTAAGATTGCATATTTTGGCGTTAATATTGATTCACTTATAGGGTTTTTGCATCGGAACAAAACATATATATTTAGAAACAAGTTGTTGGCATCACACAGGTTATGTTCTTCTCATATATGTTATAAGGAAGGGGGGTTGAGATCTCATAAACATGTTTAACCCCGCCGCATTTTTTCGCCTATCCCAAGTTAGGAGCCTCTGGGCTTTTTTAGTGTTGTATTATTTCTATTTTAGTTTCTTGTGTACAATTTGGAAATTAGTATGGTGTTCATTATCACTGAACTAGTATATATTTGTTAAGGGGCCACCTGAAGGACGCCTTCGGGTGCGGGAATTTCTCGCTACATTGAAGACCTGTTGGTGACCTTCTGCTGTTGTTTTTTCTATGGTCGAGTTGTTGTCTCTTTGACACATTCACCATTTCCATACTCATGTTTATGATGGTATGATACTAAACCCTCACGGGAAGGGTTGTGCCTGATATTCATTTGATGAAGACATAATCTTTCAATCAGTTTAATTGAGGTCTATAGCTGGCATGTCAGTTAACAGCTAGTAGTTTAACCCCGATGCATGTTTGGGCCTGTCCCAAGTTAGGAGCCTCTGGCCTTTGTTAGTCTTGTATTATTTTAACCTAAGTTTTTTGTGTACAATTTGGAGTTTAGTATGGCGTTCATTACCACTGATCTAGTATATATATTTGTTAAGGGGCCAGCTGAAGGACGCCTCTGGATGCGGGAATTTCTCGCTGCATTGAAGACCTGTTGGTGACCTTCTACTGTTGTCTACTTTGTGGTCGGGTTGTTGACTCTTTGATACATTCCCCTTTTCCATTCTCAATTTTATTTAAGGAGGAATTAACACTTTAGCTAGATACTATGATAATGTAATTCCTGGTGATTATCCCGAATTTATAAAATATGAGAAATGTATTTATACAAAAAAACAAAATAAGACTGATGTTAATATGAACAAAATGTAGATTTGGTATGATTACTAATGGGACAACTCTCCACAAGAGACCAAGATGACACAGAAATAAAAAAAAACATAGGTCACCGTAAGACTTTTAAAAATACGCAAAGCCCATACCGCATAGTCAGCTATAAAAAAAACCCGAAATGAAAAAATGAATTAATTCAAACGAGAAAACAAACGGCCTAATTTATGTACAATAAAGAACGAAAAACAAATATGCAACACATAAATAAACGACAACCAAACAATATAGTCTCCTGACTTTGGACTGGCGCATACATAGAAAATGTGGCGGGTTAAACATGTTAGCGGGATCCCAACCACCCTCTTAACCTGGAGCTGTGGTATACCAGTACAGCATTTGAACGAAATATATTAATGTTCATGTTTAAACATATAGCAAATTTTAAATAAATAGGAAAGAAACAATCATATTCTTCCTTTTTATATGGCGATTTTCCTTTCGGTCGCATTCTACTTTATGTACATACCACAAGCAATAAAATTCTATTTTGTGTACATTTCTACAACTAATAAGGTTTGCTAGAACTCATTATAATGTGGCATATTTGATAGTTACCGTGCATTAATTAACAAAAGTATTGCTTAACGCAATTACAAACACCACAGACTTTGTAATACTTTCGAAGGTTTTAGCATTCGTAATCAGCATCGAATCTTTATATGGTTTCGTAAAATAATAATATTGAACTGTGTAATTTTCAACCTACCTTTTAATGTAATTGACATAAAAAATGAAAAATGATGTGTTCCTACTCGGTGAATCTGTCAACATCAAGAGTATGTTCCAGCTGAAATAATCCTTTCTATCTGATATCTGACGATTATAAATTAATACTTGACTCTCAGGATTTTTTTGTTTTAATAAAAAGTGATGAATTACTGACCAAAACATTTCAAGATTTTATTATTTTTCTGCTCTTGACGAGTTGCGATTTAATTTGTTTAATTGCCACCTTATTTTCGTGATCCTAAGTTTGTCATTCTTATTGGATTATCAGTTGAATTCTTCTCACTTTTATTTACTTATAAAATAACATAACTTTTTTCTTCACTCCAAGATTTGTTTTCACACTGTAAATTCTTACACTGTGAATACTATTTTCAAAGCACGCGATGAATCTTTTAATGAAGATTTGAGGGATCAATAGGCAGCATTTTTCAAAGAGACATAATTAAGCGTTCCTTTAAATTAAATGATGAAGCTACAAAAAGTGTATAAAGAGGATTTTCAAACATTCAACTATGAATCCTTCCCTAAACCAGAAGTTTGTTTACACCAAAAAGGAAGACTACAGAAGAAATATTTATTGTTTAAAAAATTATTTGTCCAAAAGAAGACTTTTATAGAAGAAAGTGTTCATGTAAGGAATTAAACTCATCATAGAGACCAGAATTAAATTAAGTATATACGACAGACGCGCGTCTGAAAAAGACTCATCAGTGATGCTCGAATCCAAAAAAGTTTTAAATGCCAAATAAAGTACCAAATAAAGTACGAAGTTGAAGAGCATTGAGGACCAAAATTCCTAAGGAAACCATAATTTAAACGAAAACCTTCATTTTTAACCCGCCCAACTATTCATTATTTGGTATCATGTTATATTTTTCTACCGGTTTTAATGGTGAATTTTATGTATTGTAATTTTTTGAGTTTCTATCTTGTTTTTTCTCAGATTTATTTTTTGAATAATATTAAACTATTGTGTTGTGTGAATTCATTTCATTAGCGTAATAATAGTTATCAAAGGTATCAGGCTTATATATACCTAATACACCAGACGCGCGTTTCGTCTACATAAGTGTCATCGGTGACGCTCAGATGGAAATAGCAAGAAAGTCAAAATAGTAAGAAGTGATGAGCATTGATGACCCAACATCCAAAAAAATTGTGCTAAATATGGCTAAGATTCTCTATGTCTGGGATATAAAAATCCATTAAAATTAATAAAATAAAAATGATTTTCAAGTAAATTGAAATTGATATTCATGTCAACACTGAAATGCTGACTAATTGGCTGGGGATAACCTCGGTCACCAAACGTGCACCAGCACCAAGGTGTCAATGGTTATCAAAGGTGTAAGGCTTATTATTTAATACGCCAGACGCGCGTTTCGTCTACGATTCATCAATGACGAAATGAATGTTTTTATTTTATTAGTTGTTTCAAGTTTTTAAAAGTTTTGATCAATACTTCCATTGGAATTGAATTTCATGATTAGACTGTAGTCAAGCTGATAGGACGATACTTTCTGGATTTGGATATGTGTTTTGGTATGGTACAAGTCAAAAATAGATGTAAAGTTAGACTTATTTCTATTTGTATCCATCTAATGAGTTAAGCCTTTTTCAGCTAATGTTCATTGTTCATTCTTATGTTGTATTGTTACACTACTGTCACAGGTTATGACGTATAGAAATAAAAACTTCCGTCAAGTTGTTATTTCGAATTTATGAATTTCCCTCAGCAAAACAGTCAACATTGTGTTATAATCTTAATCACTATAACAACAAACACTTATGTCAACTTAGAACAGCACAATGGCATATAGACAAAAACATTAGATAAAAAACCCCAAAAAAACCCAATTGTTCAGAGAACAATTGAAGGTCTTTCAACCAGTAAGGATATAAAAAAGAAGATGTGGTATGATTGTCAATGAGACAACTATCCACAAAAGACCAAAATGACACAAACATTAACAACTATAGGTCACCGTACGGCCTTCAACAATGAGCAAAGCCCATACCGCATAATCAGCTATAAAAGGCCCCGATAAGACAATGTGAAACAATTCAAACGAGAAAACTATTGGTTTATTAAAATGTGGTTTTAAATGTTAATTTCAGAATCAAATAACAGCTTATTGTACACTGATTACAAAAATATATGGCTTCTTTACAAAAGTATATAAAAAAAGAAGATGATAGTTTACTTCCGGTATGAAAAATGTCACTTTTGATAATGTTTGATAGTTTACTTGACACTGATTCTAACAATGTATGGTTCTATATACTTATACCTTCATTATATACAAAAAATAGCTAATAACAGTTCACAAAAAGTCCCTTCCTGCTGGCTTTTTCAAGTTCAAATGGCTTGCAACATAATGCAAAAAGTCTAATGGCTTTATTATGTACACATTTGAGGTAAAAACAAAGGTCAAAATCTAGAAAGTTTAAAAATTGCAAACATGACCTTTACGTCATTTTCATTTTTTATGGATTAAGGACTTCAAATTAAAAGACCCTAGACCTCTATCACTTATGGTTTTCCAGTGAAAAATATATTTCACTGATATCAAAATCCTAACGGGAAATATCTCTCATATATCTCTAAACGGATTCGGTTAAAATGGAGAAAAAAATCCTGAGGATATCAGACGAGCAATTGAAAAAATAAATTTTCGGTTTTTCTTAAACGGTTACGATGCCTTAAAGATAACAAAGAAAAAAGTGTTCGGGGTGGGGGGATCTCATATGGGAAAATATTCGGTTAAACGGTGTCAATTTCAAAAGCGTATAAACTGTTCAATATCATTTTGCATATATATAAGCGACATCTTACGAAACAACAAAACAGCGAAGAAAAAAAATTAATCAGAACAAATTCAATAGGTCTTTCCACGAAAATGTGGACAGGTTTAAAGAAAAACAAGACAACAAAAAAATGACCATAGCACAATAACACATTGACGGGATGAATGAGGACTGAGTCACGTGAAAAGGATGTTACCATAAAAAAAAGGACTTTCCAGTAAAGGTTACACGAAGACAAAAACAAGAACAGTGTGTTTCAAAGGTTATTATTTTATTCAGTTTATTAATTTTATTAGCAAATGACGATACCGTTTTCGTTTAAATTATGGTTTCCTTAGGAATTTTGGTCCTCAATGCTCTTCAACTTCGTTATTTATTTGGTATTTAAAACTTTTTTGGATTCGAGCGTCACTGATGAGTCTTTTTTAGACGAAACGCGCGTCTGTCGTATATACTTAATTTAATCCTGGTCTCTATGATGAGTTTAATTCCTTACATGAACAATATCTTCTATAAAAGTCTTCTTTTTGACAAATAATTTTTTAAACAATAAATATTTCTTCTGTAGTCTTCCTTTTTGGTGTAAACAAACTTCTGGTTTAGGGAAGGATTCATAGTTGAATGTATGAAAATCCTCTTTATACACTTTTTGTAGCTTCATCATTTAATTTAAAGGAACGCTTAATTATGTCTCTTTGAAAAATGCTGCCTATTGATCCGTCAAATCTTCATTAAAAGATTCATCGCGTGCTTTGAAAATAGTATTCAGTAATTTTGAAAGATTAAAAGTCTGATTCGTTTGAAGAGAAAGGCATATGTAATGATTCTAAAATGATTTCTCTTTTTTGTAAAATCCGCCTAACACGTTTTAATCCAGATTGACGATCTATGCATTTATCTGATTCTGTCGAAATGAAATAAAGGCGTGTGCAATATCATATATAGAGTCTGCTGTGTATTATCTCCTTAAATTTTCCGCACCTATTTCTTTAAGTATATTAAAAACATAATTTTCAAAATTTTCCGTCTTGCCAATGACATCATTAGGAATAATACATGGCCGGTGAATATAGTTGATTGGTCTAGTGTGGAATCTCTCGCGGTGGATTGAGTGTCATTCAAATTTAATTTAATGCGCGTAGCAATTGGACACCTAAAAGCTATATATAGAAAAAAATTAATTTGTTAGGAAAAACTCAGACCAACATTATTTTGGTCAAAATTTTTATATCCAAAGATATATAATAATCGCGTAAACGAAAATATATTTTTTTTCCTTATTAACTTCCTGTTTTCTCATCGTCACCTCCGGTAGATTTATTTTATATGATAATTTTATTCACACTCATTACAATAAGATATTGGTTTCCTGTTATAAGAATATATTGAGTCCCTTCCGGTTAAGAAAATGTCACTTTCGGTTACAAATATAAGTTTTTTTTACACTGATTTCATAAATGTATGATTCTAGATACTTTGCAAAAAATTAGGGGGATAATTTCCAACTTCCTGTTTAAAATTGTCTCTTTTGATCTCTGCTGAATGCAATTTTATACATATTCCTTATAGGAATAGTTTCCATATCCTTTGTCTGTAATAACGGAGATATATAGCTACTTCTGCTTTATTGAAGATCATGTCCGGCCAGAAACTGGTTTCAAATGATCACATATTCATCACATTAAATCAAACATGCACTAAGGCTTTTATATATATATATATATGTATATGAGGGTTCTTTGTATATGGCCTTCCAAATACCGTTTCGATCCCTAACATCACTGAAGAGACATTTATTGTCGAAATCCGGATCTGGTGTACTTAAAAATATTGACACCGTATGTTTGTGGCATAACATCGTGGCCACAAGTTAAATTGTTTTTTCTGTTTAGTATTACATTTATATTAATATCCATTTTGTTACATCCTGTGATCAATTTTATTTGGCAATCGCCAATGGCAGTCAGCAGGGTTAAAAACATTAGTTGTTCGACCTGTTAGTCAAATGCGTTTTGTTTAAATATACTTTTTCACTTATTTGGTCTTTTGGAAAATGTTGTTTGTGCTGTTTTAGACCCTTCTACAACGAATTTTGTTTTACATGCACACGTATAAAAATTTCCAGAATTTCGCAATATGGGACAATATATATTGACTAAAGTATACAATTCCTAACTCAAACCAATCAAAGTATTCTGCAGGATGAACTTAGTGTTGATTATCTGGGGTTCTTATACTTTTTGGGAAGAAATTGTGTTCTCTTATACAAATTTATATGTCCATAAAATCTCATGTGTAAAGACGTTTCTAAATTTGTTGTCTTTAGTTTTTCGTAGCTGTTCCGTGTTTCTGTGCCGTTGTTTTCCTCCTATAGTTGATGTGTTGCTTCGGTTTTGGTTTGTAACCCGGATTTGTTTCTGTTAAATCGATTTCATAACTATTGAACAGCGTAATACTACTGTTGACTTTTTTTCTTTTCTTTTCTTTTCCTCTTTTTTTTTTTTTTTTTTTTTTTTTTAACTTAAACGAGATGTTTAATAAGATATTCCTGGGCACATTTGCAAATAATGGGTTTTTAATGAGGTAACAATATTGATTGTCATTATGTCAGTTGAAAAATCAATAATCATTGTTTTTAAAGTTGAGGTTCAAAAGATAATATTTCGATATACGATTTAAACACCAGACATATATTTGGAATTATAAAATGATCAGTAGATCCATTCATATAATAGTAAGTAAATTATTATTCTTATATTTATAATGTTGAAGCGTGTGTATTATTTTATTATGCATTGTATGATTATTCCGGCTCGTTTTAAGGTTTGTATAAATGAAAAAAAAATGAAATGCCAATAATTATCGACATGGTTTGAGACCATAACCTGTTTTGTTCGATTGTGTCTTCATTTCGATGATTACTTCACTTGAATATTTTCCTCTGTTAAATGCATAAACAACCCTTATCTTGATTTCACAAACAACAATGACAAGTTACTTTGTTCCAGAGATACCAACTATTACTTGAGGAGAAGCATCCTTAACGATTAAGTTATGTCGTCTTAACGAGTGACCAATTCGCTATAACGAGTTATATAAATCGTTATAACGAGTGACCAAGTATTTACGAGTTATCTAAATCGTTACAACGAGTTGTCTAAGTGCTGATAACGGGTAAATTATGTGGGATAATGAAAAAGTTTAGTCGTTATAGCGAGTAAGCAAAGTCGATGGGGTTGGTTCTCGAGAGTACAATGAGACATGTTCGAATATCTAACGACATGCATATCCTACCTTGTATCATCCTCTGATACCTCTAAGACTGTAAGCTAACGACATGCATACTCTACATTGGATCATCCTCTGATACCTCTAAGACTGTAAACTAACGAAGTGCATATCCTACCTTGGATCATCCATTGCTACCTCTAAGACTGTAAGCTAACGACATGCATATCCTATCTTGGATCATCCTCTGATACCTCTAGGACTGTAAGCTAACGACATGCATATCCTACGTTGGATAATCCATTGATACCTCTAAGACTGTAATCTAACGACATGCATATCCTACCTTGGATCATCCATTGATACCCCTAAGACTGTAAGCTAACGACATGCATATCCTACCTTGGAACATCCTCTGATACGTCTAAGACTGTAAGCTAACGACATACATATCCTACCTTGGATCATTCATTGATACCTCTAAGACTGTAAGCTAACGACATGCATATCCTACCTTGGATCATCCATTGATACCTCTAAGACTGTAAGCTAACGACATGCATATCCTACCTGAGATCATCCTCTGATACGTCTAAGACTGTAAGCTAACGACATACATATCCTACCTTGGATCATTCATTGATACCTCTAAGACTGTAAGCTAACGACATGCATATCCTACCTTGGATCATCCTCTGATACCTCTAAGACTGTAAGCTAACGACATGCATATCCTACCTTGGATCATCCATTGATACCTCTAAGACTGTAAGCTAACGACATGCATATCCTACCTTAGATCATCCTCTGATACGTCTAAGACTGTAAGCTAACGACATACATATCCTACCTTGGATCATTCATTGATACCTCTAAGACTGTAAGCTAACGACATGCATATCCTACCTTGGATCATCCATTGATACCTCTAAGACTGTAAGCTAACGACATGCATATCCTATTTTGGATCATCCTCTGATACCTTTAAGACTGTAAGCTAACGACATGCATATCCTACCTTGGATCATCCATTGATACCTCTAAGACTGTAAGCTAACGACATGCATATCCTACCTTAGATCATCCTCTGATACGTCTAAGACTGTAAGCTAACGACATACATATCCTACCTTGGATCATTCATTGATACCTCTAAGACTGTAAGCTAACGACATGCATATCCTACCTTGGATCATCCATTGATACCTCCAAGACTGTAAGATAACGACATGCATATCCTACTTTGGATCATTCATGCATTGATACCTCTAAGACTGTAAGCTAACGACATGCATACCCTTCCTTGGATAATCCATTGATACCTCTAAGACTGTAAGCTAACGACATGCGTACCCTACCTTGGATCATCTTCTGATACCTCTTAAGACTGTAAGTAAAAGGTTTCCGAAGACAGTCTTAATATTTTGGCCACGAGCATCACTGAAGAGACATGTATTGTCGAAATACGCATCTGGTGCAAGAAAATTGATACCGTTAATTTTTAATTAGGATCTCCATAGGACTATTCTACTTGATATACGCTTTGTATTAAAAAAAACCGTTCGTACTTTAAATTTCTATAACGTATGATTATAACAGGAATAATAATAGCTGTTTATAATGAGATTCAAGGTAATAAAATACATTCAAAGAAGATAAAAAAACTAAACAACACCTATTCATCGAGAACAATGTCGATTTTATTTATAAATCCGGGTTGAAGGTGTAGTTTAAACATGCTATATTTAACAAAACGAAATATTCTCTTTCATCTAGCTATAGATAAACCTTTGATAGTAACTTGTTAATTTCTTCGATTTCCGAATCGATTGTTTTATCGCAATAAGTAAATACTAGTAATGCAGTTAAACTGAAGTGAGTTCTACCAACATCAAGTAAATATTCTGTCGCACTTTCTGCTAGAAAAAGGGGAGCAATTGATAATTTTGATTTATCTTTATTCATCATTGGCTAAGAATATTCATTTATTACAAGATGCTTTGGAAACGCCAAATATGATAAAAACTGTAACAATCAAACCTTGAGTAAACTGATTAAAAGAAGGACGAATTCATATTTTTCATTACACAAATTATTCCAGCAATTTTGATGGGGCAAAGGAATAGAATAATATTCAATCCTGTTTTTTTTAGGAACGATTGGCCAAACGAATGAGAACGAGAAATGCATATAATTATTTGAGAGGATCTTGATTATAGTAATACTATGTAGTGTTGCGAAATTTCTTCTTTAAGCAAAATGGACGCAGTTGGAAGATATAGAAGAGTCATTGCTTTTGGATTCGTTACGTATACATTTTTTGTGATCTATCTGAATTTTCAAACAAAAGGTAAAACATACTTTACTTTATTTCGATAAAATATGACCCCTTGTACGGTGTTTTGTTAAAATGTAAATCTTCTAACTATTGTTAACAATCGACAATAACAGTCGGATTTAAGACGGACGCACATTTGCTCAGTAATGTGTTATGTTTGGGTCAATGACAGTCATTTGCACCAAATTCAAAAGTCTATATTGTGGCTAATTCTTCCATGTTCATGTAAATACGTGTAGGTAATAATCTATTATACTTTATAGTCTATTAATATTTGATACGAAATTATTATCTTTCTATATATGACATGTTCTTGGTTATTTTTTTAACTCCTATTGTTCGGTAAACATTGCCTGCTCCTGTTCACCATGTCGAGGTGGAAGTTGGATTTTGAGTGAGAATTTTTTTTTTAAAACACAAAATTGTATCTAAAAACTGCTTGTGGGAAGGACAACTGATTACAATATAAAAAAATGTCAATTGTTATTTCACATATATTGTTTCGAATCTTCTATTCTAACCTAGCATCTCATAAAAACTTTGATATTGTGATACTGCCTGACCTAACTGTCTAACTGTAAACTCACTTTCATAAGTTAGAACTATACTTTTCTGTTCAACCAAGCACGGTTTTTCCAAAGATAAAAATTTTGGCAAGTTGTAGGTTGCATCTTGATAATGACAGAAATTATTTCTTGCTTTTAGAAAAAAAACCAATATTCTAATAAAGATTTCATATACTTCATGCCTAAAATGGATATTGGCAAATTTTATCTGTTATTCAATTTAACGGGTATAACAATATTAATTAGTCCTTATGTAAACTTTTGATAACACGTTCACGCTTAAGATTTATCCCAACTGTCTTATGCGCAAAGGGGACTATCTGAAAGATATCTATTCATCTAACAAATTAAAATTGATTTCACATCTCACATTATAGTTGCTATAAGTCATTCAGTATTTTTGTTTTTAAATACATGCATTTGTGATATGAATTTGCAAGTATGGTCTTGAGGAAACGATGATAGCCCGTCGGAAGGGGAAGATAAATGGCTTACCCGTGTTAAGAGAGAGCCATATCTCTTGCACGTTAAAAGCACCTTTGTAGATTTCAAAAAGAGCAAGGCAGCATTCCAATCGCAAAATCAAAAGGGATTACTATAAGTTGCACGAGTTGTTTCCAAATCCCCTATAAACAAATATGTTTAAACTATTTGTGATAGACCAAATTATATATATTTGAAGGTGTATAAATATTATTGCATGTCGTTAAGTTTTCTGTAAAATTTCAAAACTTTGATTGATAGATAATAGAAAAATGCCTCTTCATTGATATATTGCAATTACTTGCAATTGAAAGCACAGATTAATTCCGGTGATTCACCATAAATTATGAATGTTTATATTTACTTTGCATTTTCACTTCATCGTTTCAGAAACAAATGTTGAATGGCTTATAAAAAAACACCGACCCAGTTTAAACCATCCACAACAAAATGTAGCGTTGGTAAGTTCGAACAGGTTTTTTTTATCTTGAAACTTTGTGTAAACTTTGCTGAACTCGACCAGTAAACCCATAAGTTGAAGAATGGACCAATGTCATCACTTAATTAATTGAGATGACACCATCCATATAGCGGAATATTAAGTAAAAAGATAATGCTAGCTTCTTTTAAGTTTTCATCAGACGCGAATGTATGAAGTCTTCCTTACATAAATAAAAGATAAGTCGACGAGGAGCACAGTTGTCGACTTTTTGTTGAAAACATGGCCTTCAAATACGTAACACATATGTTGTTAATATAGCTGTTTTAAGAATGAGATTGGTTTTGTTTTACTATGTATGATTTGTCCTCTTCTGGAGGGGTTTGTGTTACTCAGTCTTTAGTTTTGTATGTTTGGTTGACTTATGTATGTTGTTGCTGGACTTTTCGTTATTTTTCTTCCATGCCGTTGTTAGTTTATGTTCAACTTGTGAGTTTGAATATCCTTTGAGTATCTTTGCCTCTCTTGTATGAAGGTTAAAACTAACTCATGAAATTCCTTCATCGTAGCCATACTCAAATGCAACCGGAACGCGGGGAAATTTAGTACGTATGCACCTATTTTTTGTTCTAATCTAAGATTCCCCGGTGGGTGTTAAAAACATATCAGTCAATGAACAAGTAAATAATTGATTGCTTGATTAAATCAAGAAAAAGAAACGCTCACGATTATTTTTTAAAGAATACCATCACATGAGGAAAAGTACCTGTAGTAAGAATGTCTTTAAGAGTGGTAATCTTTAACGATACTAAAATAAAGGTTCAAATGATTCTTCTAACGCTCTAAGAAGATTCTTATCGCACCCTTAGTCCTCACGCAAACCACAATTTACGAATAAATTAAGAGGTATTTATATTTACTAGCCCTTGACATGTAAAACATAATAAAAATGAGTAAATTGCAGTGATGTTTTTAGTAGACCAGACTTCAATTTGATCCATGATTTTCATTTTTTTTTGAAAATTAAATACATTAGCAGAGGTATTGATATTATCAACTTATCTAGTATACTTAATGACTCTACCGTTCAAAACTTTATACCTCTTTATTTTGATAATATAGAACCACCTATAATTTCATACACATACAAAAAAAAAACAGCAGAAGTTTAAATTTTAATTGTCGGTTACATCAGACGTGAATATATATAGTAATACTCACTTATCTTGAAACTGTGAATCGTCGAAGTTTAGATATGTTCCCTATGGCCATGTTATTACAGGGGACATCAATATCGTCCAGGACAGAGAGGTTAAACACTTTTTGAAAAAAGGACCAAAATATCGTCCTCCATCTAAAATAGACTGAAAAGAGTGTCGTCAAGACACCAAAGATGCTCTTTCCTCGTTTTGTAAAAAAATGGTGTAAATGGGAAAACTCTGATAAAAAATCTCTTGATTCTTATTCAAATAAATGTATGAATGTGGTAGATAAGAGAATATCACATGTTAAAAATAATTTAAATAAGAAGAATAAAGAAGTAAATAATAGAGTAAATAATACACCTATTTCCAGAATAAGAAATAAACTTCAAATACTTTCAAAGCGGTTTGTGTTTGTACCGGCCGACAAAGTAGCCAACAAGGTGGTCGTGGTATGCCGTAAATACTACACGGACGTTCTTAAAGCTTAAGGCTTCTTCTGAACATTTAAAGGTCCCTACTATATATTGGCTACCTAAACTACACAAAAAACCATTTAAATATTGTTTCATATCGGCTTCTAGTAAGTGTTTTACAACTAATCTTGCATTGCTCTTAACTAGTTCATTAACTACTATTAAAGAACTTATCATAAACTATTGTAATAAAATATATGAACATAGTGGTATAAACCATTTTTGGAGTGTAAAAAGTTCTTTGAATGTTTTAGATAAACTACGTGCTTTTGATGGTCCTTTTTGATTCTGTTAACAGTTTTGATTTTTCTACTCTTTCCACTACACTTCCACACTATCTTATTAAACAAAAGTTTTCCTATTTAATTAAATGATCGTTTGTTAAAGCTGAATGTAGATATATTTGCTGCAACTCATTTTTAAAAGGCTTCTACTCTAATGAGAAAGGTAAATATGCTAGATATACTTACTGGAGGTGTGATGAGATGATTGAAGCTGTTAATTTTCTCCTTGATAATATTTATGTACGTTTCGACAACAAAGTTTATCGACAGGTTGCAGGTATCCCCATGGGCACTAATTGTGCCCCTTTCATAGCAGATTTGTTTTTTGTACTGTTACGAATCACAGTTGATGACTAAACTCAGTAAAAACCCGTCGAAATTGCATTTAATTGATAAATTTAACAACACTTACCGTTATCAAGAGTTTTCTAAATATACTGCTGACATTTACCCCAAGGGTCTTACTTTAAGTAAATCGGTAATAACTGTCCTTTCCTGGATTTAGATATTTCGGTTTTAAACGGGAAACTCCACACTATCATTTACGACAAAACAGACGATTTTTCGGTCCCTATTATTGATTTTCCATTTTTAGATGGTGATGTTCCTTTTGCACCATCTTACGGTGCTTATATATCAAAACTTGTTCACTATGCCCGTGTCTGTAGTGACGTTTTTTTTATTTTAACGAACGCAACTTATGTATTACTGGTAAATTATTAAACCAGGGATATCGTTACTATAAATTGCTTTTAAACCTTTACTAAATTTTTCCATAGATATAAAGATTTGGTATTGAATAAAATTGAGAATGGAAATGGGGAATGTGTCAAAGAGACAACAACCCGGCCATATAAAAAACAACAACAGAAGGTCACCAACAAGGTTGTACCTGTAGAAAACTTATTTCAAACGGGATAGCACATTCTCATTTTTACGGAAATGTTGTTAACCGTGTCTGGAAATTTAGAAATGATCCATGTAAACTTGTTGTTCCTTCAAATAAACTTATTCTAAAAGCCTACCTATTCAACACTGTAATAAGATCATTGAATATTGTTTTTATTGTTTTAAATATTGATTTGGTTATCAGTAAATTAAAAGCTCACTAAATATTACAGTATGTTATATACTTAGACAATATACGTATAGTGTCTTGAAATATGAAATTTATTTGTATGAGGCTTAGAAACGGGAAAATGCGAGGTTCTACCGAGCATTTTCCCGTTTCGTGCCGAATACAAATAAATTTCATATTTCAAGACACTATACGTATATTGTCTTTATACTGAATTCGAAAAAAGATGAAAAATGAAAAAAACATGTAACAAAAATTGTTAAAAAAAGTGTTTGGAATTTCCCTCTTGGGGTACCATTTTGGGGTATTTCCCTATGAGCGTAGCCCAGGTGGTAAGACATTGGCGTATTAAGGAATTAGAAAGGGGAAATGAACTTAATTAATAGCATTTGATAAACATGATATATAAATAACCAATTTGAAGACATAAAAGTTTAAATTCAAAAAAGTTTGACCATTGTTACTTTACGTTGTCATGGTCGAGACGTGATGTTGTTGATGAAATACAATAAGGAGGCGGGGCTTATAGGTCAATTGGGGTCATTGACGTATAAAGCTAACATTTATACGTATAGCTTTATCTGTACTGTAAAATAGCTGATTGCAGTATAAATATACATATTCATGGATCTACAATCTGTCGATACCTGTAACTTGGCATTGCACAAAGTCATGTTTTCCTCTGGCTGTTTATTACGTCTTTCCACTAAATCCATTGGATTTTGGATGTGTACGAATTGATAGTTTAGTCTTAGATGCATGATTTTTTTATTAGTTGTTAGTGGCTTTGAACTAGCTGTCATACAACTAAGAGTACTCTCAGATCTGTTCATTGTGTCTTTTTTGTGTCGGGATGTATAAGTACCCGGTCACGTCCACTTGTATTTTTGTCCATCTGATGAGTTAAGTCTTTTCAACTGATTTTTATAGTGCGTTCTTATGTTGTACTGTTATACCACTGTCCCAGGTAAGGGGGAAGGTTGGGATCCCGCTAACATGTTTAACCCCGCCACATTATTTATGTATGTGCCTGTCTCAAGTCAGGAGCCTGTAATTCAGTGGTTGTCGTTTGTTTATGTGTTACGTATTTGTCTCCGTTCATTTTTTAACATAATTAGGCCGTTAGTTTTCTCGTTTGAATTGTTTTACATTGTCTTATCGGGGCCTTTCATAGCTGACTATGCGGTATGGGCATTGCTCATTGTTGAAGGCCGTACGGGGACCTATAGTTGTTAATGTCTGTGTCATTTTGGTTTTTGTGGATAGTTGCCTCATTGGCAATCTTACCACATATTCTTTTTTATACAATGGTTCTAATATGCTGTTAAAAAGTTTTCCGAACGAATTCAACTTTAAATTGAGTATGTAAAAAAAGAAATATGTCAAAAAGACAACAACCCGACCCGACACATTTGAAGGCCATGAATGGGTCTTAAACGCAACGAGAAAATTCAGCACCCGGATTAAGGCCACAGCTGGTTTCTAACGAAAATGTGTTTAGTTAAAATGAACGTCATACTAAATTCCAAAACACATAAATGAACTAAATAAAAAAACCAGGCAAGACTAACAAAGGTTCTTGACATGTGGAGCAGAATCGGCTTACCCTTCCGGAGCACCTGAGATCACCGCTAGTTTTGGTGGGGCTCGTGTTGTTTGTTCTTTGGTTTTCTATGTTGTGTCATGTGTATTATTGTTTGTCTGTTTTTCTTTTTCATTTTTAGCCATGGCGTTGTTAGTTTGTTTTAGATTTATGAGTTTGACTGTCCCTTTGGTATCTTTCGTCCCTCTTTTGGGATAATCAACTTGTTCATAAATGATTGACATATAGTATATTAAAGTCATAGAGAGTAAACAGATTCGCTATTTGCACCAATCAAGGCCTCAAATATTCAATTTGTCCGATTCAAAAACAATGTCAAACAGGGTCCCCTTGTCCCACCGAGCTGTTTGTGATTGTCAAATTATAAAATAAGCCAGTAAAATGATATTTGTACCCTTTACATATCAGCTCTGGAACTAGCTTACATAATGTAGATTATCATCCGATTTTTTAAATAATCTACTTTAGATTATCGTGTTATGTTCTATTTACTATTGTTTGAGTTTTGGCCTTTTTCTTTTTTATCCATGGCGTTGGGAGTTTACTTTCGATCTATGAGTTTGAATGTCTCTTTTATGTCTTCCGTCTTTAATTTACGAAGAGTTGAACTGTTTGAATTCTGATGGTTTTCTATGTATTTAAAATCACCGATCCACTTCAGCCCTGTGTACAAATGCACTGGCATCATTCTAAAGATTTTATTATACCTATGATAAGTGGAGAGATGAGTTGAAATTTGATTTTTTTTTTATTCCAACAAGAAAAAAAAGTGAAAAGAATTAAGTCAATGTAAATCATACAATAAACACAACTCTATAGAACAAAGCAACACTACTTGCTTCATTGTAGATAGCCTTGCTTGAATGTATCTTTTGAGTTTTTATCCGTTAAAATCTTGAAGGGATTTAATAATTTATTAACTGTACTGAAACTCTCACCGATAGATTGTGTAAAGTAAAATGTGTATTTTTTAAGTTCATTAATTTACAACACTAACAATCTAAATCTTTTTGACAGAGTTTTACAACCGTGACGAAGGAAAATGAGATATCTCAAGAAAACGAAGTTAGAGAACGCTGTTCAAAAATCAACTATTCTTATGACCAGAAGATTCCTGATAACATGTTCAGAAACAGCCTTCTACCACTAAAAAAGTACAATGTTACGTTTTGTAGAGTACCAAAAGGGGCATCAACATTTTGGACACGACTATTGGTGTGTTTAGAGAGAGATTTATGGAAACCACCTTTTGTGTTTAAACCAAATGATGGCAGTGTTAAATTAAAAAATGACTTTAGTAAGTTTTCAGTGCGAAAGGCATATGAATTAGTGAAGAATACAAAAAATGTTATGTTTAGTAGAAATCCCTTTTCAAGAGTATTTTCGTTCTACGTAGATAAACTATTTTCTCCAAATCCATTTTATTGGAATGATCTTGGTATTGGAATAACTAAACGAAGCCGAGGAATTGCAACATGTGGACATGACGTGACATTTAATGAGTTTGTTGATTATATTATTAATACTCCATCCAGAATGAGAGAGTACCATATCATGCCAACCAATGACATTTGCCGTCCGTGTAAAATTCATTACAGCTTTATTGGCAAAATGGAAAATTTTGAAAACGATGTTTCTAGAATACTTAAAGAAATCGGTGCGGAGTCATATCCTTATTTTACAGAAAATTTTAATAAAGAATATACATCGGACGCTATCTATGATATTGTACAAGCTTATTTTGAAAATCGAAGGGATTCAGATAAATGTATAGACCGCCATACTGGAATTAAACGTGTTTGGCTAAAGTTGCAAATAAGAGGAATAATTTCACAAACAATCAAAGTTCCTTTCACATCGAAAGAATCATTGAGTCTCTCTCTTCCGAAATTACTCAAGAGTATTATCAAAGCACGTGATATATCGGAAAAGGTAGACATGAAAGCCCAAAAGAAAATGTATATTACACAGGCATACTCAATTTTACCGTTGGATACCATGTTTAAGCTCCAATCAGTATACAAAAAGGATTTACAAATATTCAACTATGAACTCTTTCCTAAACATTTGTTTGGACAAAGAGGAAACAGTACAATAGATATATTTTGTTTAAAATAAGAAACTTAAAAAAACGCAATTGATATTACAATCGATAAGTCTTCTTCCATGGAAATAATTTAAGGCGAAGTGTCTTTTATCAACTACTCCACTATTATGAATAAAAATATACAATTAGCTTAATACCATCTTCGCTAGCCAAGGATCAACTCCCGCTCTCTTCGCCCTTGGCGGATTGAGATAAAATTTCGGAGACACAATGTCGTTTTTTATTGGTTGCAGTCAAAACTCGCTGCATCCAATCAAAATGCGCCTACTGACATGATCACGTGTAAATGTAGAAAGTGTTTGTAAACAATTGCCACGTGTTTTTTGTGCAACAAGTCCGTACATTCCTAAACATACGACTATACTTAGTGAAAGCTTGAAGGTTTGTAATCAACAAATAGAAGTTCCTGTGTATGTTTCATGCACAAATGCATGAATGTTGACGTATATTTTCATTTCCGGATTTACCAAGGGTGTAGAACCTAGACGCTACCGTGCTTTTACCTCCAAATTGAAGAGTTCAAGTGCTACCATTGGTCAAGAATTATGTATTCGGAATTGGAGTGATTATTATCTTCCGATAGATGGCGCAACATTGCTAATACAAATGTTGGCTCAATCCGCCAAGGGTGAAGAGAGCGTGAGTGGATCGTAAGCCTTGGCTAGCGAAGATGGCTTAATACTAAAATTTATGATAAAAGAGATGATTTTTCATTTCCTATCGTTAATTATCCATCTTTAGATGGTGACGTTCCCTTGTCACCATCTTACGGTGTTTATATATCTCAACTTGTACGATTCGTTCGTGCATGTAACGATGTTTTAGATTTTAACAATAGAAATTTATGTATTACTTTAAACTTGTTACACCAGGGTTTTCGATATCACAAACTAGTCAAAACATTTACTAAATTTTATCATTTGTATAAGGACATCATTTGTAAATATAGCTCAACATGCAGACGTCTTATACGTTCATGTATTTCAAATCCTATTTTTTATGGAAATATTCTTTTTAAAGCCAAAAATGTCATTATCTACCTCAGAAACTAACAAAACCCTTAAATAGACTTATTAAGACTTGTTAAGAAGGGATAAAGTTACGATACTGTTGTCAATTCATCAAAGATTGCATATTTTGGCGTTAATATTGATTCACTTATAGGGTCTTTGCATCGGAACTAAACACATTTATTCAAAAACCAGTTGTTGGTATGACACGGCTTTTGCTCATCTCATATATGTTATGATGGTATGATACTAAACCCCTAACGGGAAGGATAGTGCCTGATAATCGTATGATGAAATCATAATCTTTCAATCAGTTTAATTGAAGTCTGTAGCTGGCATGTCAGTTAACTGCTGGTAGTCTGTTGTTATTTATGTATTATTGTCATTTTGTTTACTTTCTGTGGTTTCATATTCTGACATCAGACTCGGATTTCTCTTAAACTGAATTTTAATGTGCGTATTGTTATGCGTTTACTTTTCTACGTTGACTAGAGGTATAGGGGAAGGGTTGAGATCTCATAAACATGTTTCATCCAGCCGCATTTTTGCGCCTGTCCCAATTCAGGAGCCTCTGGCCTTTGTTAGTCTTGTATTATTTTAATTTTAGTTTCTTGTATACAATTTGGAAATTAGAATGGCGTTCATTATCACTGAACTAGTTTAGGGGCCAACTGAGGGACGCCTCCGGGTGCGGGAGTTTCTCGCTACAATGAAGACCTGTTGGTGACCTTCTGTTGTCGTTTTTCAATGGTCGGGTTGTTGTCTCTTTGACAAATTCTCCATTTTCATTCTCAATCTTATGCATAGGTTTTACAAACTTATACAAAAAAAAAACAATGGGTATAACAGATCTCGTTTTTGACATACCAGATGTTAAAATATAAATTTTGATACAAATGATTTATATGGGAAAATTCTAAAAATCTTCATTTGTAAATTGAAACTAAAACTTCATAAAAATGGGAAAAAAACCTAATTTCATTCTACTTTCAGATATATTGAAGATGTATTGTCATTGAAAAAACTTATTTTTCAGTGAGTGATTGTATCGGATATATCACATTGAACTCAGAAATATAAATACTACCGCATAACCTGGTTGGTTGGTTCGGATATTTCACGTTCAACTTTCTCTGTCCTATTTCTCCCGTTTATTTGTGTTGTAGTCCTGCCATGAATTGTTGTCATTTAAATGTTATATTTAACATTGCAATAAAAGCGGAAAGTTTGGCATACCACAAAACAAGGTTCAACTCACCATTTTTTTCTCTACCAAGTCAGGATAATTGCCATCGTTATATTATAGTTCGTTTCTTTGTGTGTTACATTTTAATGTTGTCGTTTTTTGTGTGTCCTCCTCTTATATTTGATGTGTTCTCTCATTTTTAGTTTGTTACCCGTATTTGTTTGTTATTTTTCAATCGATTCATGAATTACGAACAGCGGTATACTACTGTTGCCTTTATTTGTAAAAGTACCACACAACGTTAAAAAGAAACGTCACTAGAACTTTAACCGGTAAAGTTTCATTCTAACGTACTCACAAAGTTTGTGTAACGTTTAGGTCAGCAATAACATGAAACAATCCAAAACGTTCATTGAGCGTTATGTGTTTAGTGGGATCACACACAGGACATGTATTTGCAGTCCAAAAAAAAATATAAGTGCGAAAGCAGGACTTTTTTTTTTTACATTGGTGTAATTCATTAAACTAAACAAATACATACTAACTTAGTGATGGACGATTTTGTGCTTTGAAATGATATAACTAAAATCAAAAGGGGGCGTGTGCATTCTACGCATCCTGAATCAACCACAATCTATCGGTACCCGAATAGTAATCTGATTTATTTGAAATTGTGAGTACCCGAATAGTAATCTGATTTATTTGAAATTGTGAGTACCCGAATAGTAATCTGATTTATTTGAAATTGTGAGTACCCGAATAGTAATCTGATTTATTTGAAATTGAGTGTACCCGAATAGTAATCTGATTTATTTGAAATTGTGTGTACCCGAATAGTAATCTGATTTATTTGAAATTGTGAGTACCCGAATAGTAATCTGATTTATTTGAAATTGAGTGTACCCGAATAGTAATCTGATTTATTTGAAATTGTGTGTACCCGAATAGTAATCTGATTTATTTGAAATTGTGTGTACCCGAATAGTAAATCTGATTTATTTGAAAGTTGATTGTGTCGTTGTGCCTTCTCATCCATTTTCTACTATGTGGATTCACATGGCGGATAAAGCACGATAGTTGTGTTAGGTGTTCATACTTCTCCCAAGTTTGTTTTAACTTTTATGAGTATATTCATTGGTTAACAATTGTTGCCTCTATTTCTAGATGCATCTATTAATTACAATATTAATAATCGGTCAAAAATATATGAAGTGTTGTTCCTCGATATGCGAAAACATCATCAAAGGGAATTTCCGAGATTTTTTACTTATCATCTAATTATGGTCATCTTAACATAAAAACCTCATTTGCAAAGTTTTAAATTTATATTCCTTCTAATAATGGAGAAAATCAAGTATTTGTAACTTTTTTGGTTGAACTTCTCGAGTGGGTTGTGACGTTTTAGCCCGATGTGTTGAATTCTGGGAAAAAATGAAATCTGTTTAACTCTTATAGCTTATCGACAATTTGCGTAATTAAAAGCGCACAGCTGACGAATGGTCGTAGTTATTAATCACAAAATAAGAATGAACGAAAATGAATATGAGTTTACCGTTTTGTATTGATTGAATTAAACTTCATATATAAAATTATCTCTAGTAAATAGTTTTGAATAAATTTCATTAATTATTATTGAGATTTTTTCATGAAATATCTATTGATAACTTTTACTGAAATTGAACTGAAAATATTTCCGTTCCATTTTCCGTTATTATTTTGGTAATCATTTTAATGCAACTTTTGTGTTTTAATTTGTAAAGGTCATATTTTGGCGTTAATATTGAGTCACTGATAAGGTCTTTGCGTCGGAACTAAAGACATTTATTCTAAAAACAGTTGTTGGCATGACACGGGTTATGTTCTTCTCATATATGCTATGATGGTATGATACTAAACCCCTAACGGGAAGGATTGTGCCTGATGTTCATATGATGAAATCATAATCTTTCAGTCAGTTTAATAGAAGTCTGGAGCTGGCATGTCAGTTAACTGCTAGTAGTCTGTTGTTATTTATGTATTATTGTCATTTTTTTTAATTTCTTTGGTTACATCTTTTGACATCAGACTCGGACTTCTCTTGAACTGAATTTTAATGTGCGTATTGTTATGCGTTTATTTTTCTACATTGGTTAGAGGTATAGAGGGAGGGTTGAGATCTCACAAACATGTTTAACCCCGCCGCATTTTTGCGCCTGTCCCAAGTCAGGAGCCTCTGGCCTTTGTTAGTCTTGTATTTTTTTTATATTAGTTTCTTGTGTACAATTTGGAAATTAGTATTGCGTTCATTATCACTGAACTAGTATATATTTGTTTAGGGGCCAGCTGAAGGACGCCTCCGGGTGCGGGAATTTCTCGCTACATTGAAGACCTGTTGGTGACCTTCTGCTGTTGTTATTTATTTGGTCGGGTTGTTGTCTCTTTGACACATTCCCCATTTCCATTCTCAATTTTACTGTATATGTCTCGGCTTGAGGTTAATTCGTTTACCTTGTAGCAATTTAGGTGTGAATTCAAGCGTACACAGCTGGTATGAATGTTGTTATTTGGAAAGTATAAACAGAAAGGATCAGAAAGAGTATGCCGTATTTAATACACTAAGACTAAATATACGATGAGAATAAAGATACAATAATTAAATTGTGTAAATTAATTGAAAATAAAATTCAGATTCGTAATTTCGAAAGTGTATAAAATTAGAATGAAGGTGCAATTAGCGTAAAGATTCAAATATGAAGTAAAAAATAGTACTTTTAATCTTTAATAAAAAAAAAAAAAATAAATGTAATATTTCCCAATTTGATAAAGATATACCATTGCACATCTGTTTGATATACTTTACCGAAATTTCCTTAACTTATATTCGAATCTGGAAGTGTTTAAATGCCAACAAGCGTAAAACTATCGCAATTTAAAAAAAAAAATGAAAAAGAAACCACAACACCCAACATGCACGATTTTTAAAAGTTTCTTTTTAAAATTTTATTCTTACATAATTGAATTCATTGGACAATCATTTATACGGTTTATTTGTAAAAAGAATACCAACTATCGTTTATTTCATTAATGGATATACATACAATATAATAAATCTAAGCTTATGCATTATTTTGTGTGAGGATTTCTAAAAAAAAAATAATGATAATATTTGTGCAATGTTGAACATGATAGCCGTCATTAATCCAAATAAGTAATACAGTAGTTGTAATACAACTTATATTATAGTCATGCATAACTGATATTGCCGAATTTAGAATAGTTCGTCCCTACATCGTTGTTCTTGAAACAATCTTTAATAGTATACATGTAAGTTTCCTGACGTATAAGCGCCATTGAGGATGAGCTCCAGAGAAGGCAGACTAGTAGAGTTTCTTTATTTTGTTTGTTGGGAAAGGAAAGGACATACAATCACTAGTACACATAAAAGACAGAATCACGATACCAGCATGTATAGTTAACACAATCGTCGGATGGGGAATATGAGGGCCTCCAAGAATAAACAAGTGACATGTCTGACTCTGAACAGTTATTAAACGGACTATCGACTTCGACTGCTGGTTCTTGATATTTTAAAACTACATGCTTCAACTTTGTACTTATTTGGCTTTATAAATATTTTGATTTGAGCGACACTGATGAGTCTTATGTAGACGAAACGCGCGTCGGCGTACTAAATTATAATCCTGGTACCTTTGATAACTATTATGAGAGTGATGAATTCTTCCGTTTGACGAAAACTAAATTCCTGCATGGTTATATCTTGTCATACGTTTATATTGGTTTGGAAGGTGATCACTCAAAATCTTTATTTAAAAATCCTGTTTGTGAGATGTTTATTCACTTCAATACAGAAATTTCGGCTATATGTTTCACAAATGTATAACACGGAGAAGCACTGAAGGGAAATTACTCCCATTTTGGGTGGGTGTGAACCATCGATATTTACAGCAATATCAAAGAATAAAATGTTGATGAAAGAAAAACTATATAGGCAAGTATTACATGCATATCGGACCATGAATTGTAAATCTGTGTGAAAAGATTTCAAATGCAACCATATTGAGATGGAATGTTCACAGGCTATACTCTCGTACTAGTATTACAGGGTTCTTGCGTCGTTCATCTAAGACACACATCTTTTTAACGATGTATAGAAAAAAAAAGACAAAACCAATTTAATGTCATATTTCCCTATTTTATAATACTATTTATCTGGCAAGAATACCCCTATTTAGCGGACAAGCAGTCTATTCTTTTTTCTGTTATTGAATTCCAAGAAAGAAAATAAATCCCAAAATTAATTTAATACTTTGATACTCAATAGTTTTCCAGCAAAATATTCACATCCGTTGAGGAGAATTAGTGTATGTCAATATAACATGCATGTCGGAACAGGACTGAATTTGGCATAAAGTACTTTAAGAACCATGTTCACATTATATACATTATACCCAACAATTGTGATGACGAATTCTTTCCTTTGTTTTAGAACAATCTTATTGGAATAGAAATCTGTGATTTTACTATGTCCACAACTTCGAAGAACCAAAGCAAGTGAAATATCGACCTGTATTTAATTCATATTGGTTCTCTAGCTTCTTATTCTTTTGGTATACACTAGTCCATCGACATTTCCATGATAAAACCCTGTTGTCATACAAGGACTAGTCTATTTTCAAAACTTTTAATCTAAATTAAACAGAATGCATGTTTCTTACTTATGTTCAATGTAAAAAGGTATATAATTTTAAATTGCAACTATATATATAGTTCCGTAACTTTCTATCCTGGCGTATAAACAAATGGTCGACAAGTGCGTATATTTTTGTTAAATCAATGTTTCTTGTATGTTTCAAACTGTCCTTCACTTTTGACTACGAGTACTTACATTTTCCAAAATTTACCCTTGGAAAAATGTGTAAACAGATTTTTATTTTATCAAATCTTTTTTTTTAAAGATTAGTATAACTAATATTCTTTACACCAGAAATGTTATTTATAAACAGACGTTTGAGTTTAAGTAATGACTAGTGTGTCACTATCGGACACGCAAGACATAGATGTATATTATACACCTGATAGTTCAAAATGGAAAGTTTAAAGTTATCGGTCGTGTACACTGATCAATACCCTTAGAAGTGAAACGATGCATGAACGGCTTGCAAGTTCGATATGAAATCGCTTGAATACCTGGACGTGTCACCTCACAGTACCTTTGGGAGTAATACCTTTAGCCATGCTGGTGATCAGACAAGGGAAGGTCCGAATTTATCTAAATAAGTTTATTACATATTAAAATTGTGAACAAATTAGATTTTAGAAAACAATTTTCACGGAACACTTATTTATGACCATTTATGACTTTGAACTATGACATTTTAACCAACTCCCATTAAGAAGTTACAATAAAATTAACGGTACCAATTTTCTTGCACCAGATGCGCATTTCGACAAAACATGTCTCTTCAGTGATGCTCGTGACCAAAATATTTGAAATCCAAAGCTAATATAAAAGATGAAGAGCTATAATCCAAAAGGTCCAAAAAGTATAGCCAAATTCGTGAAAGGAATCGGAGCTTTGCATGAGGGAGACACATTCCTTAATTTATAATAATTTCTAATATTTTGTAACAGCAAATTTTAATAACACAAAAAATCCGTATTTTCATGCCAGTACCGAAGTACTGGCTACTGGGCTGGTGATACCCTCGGGGACTAATAGTCCACCAGCAGAGGCATCGACCCAGTGGTAGTAATAAAATTAACGGTACCAATTTTCTTGCACCAGATGCGCATTTCGACAATACATGTCTCTGCAGTGATGCTCGCGACCAAAATATTTGAAATCCAAAGCTAATATAAAAGATGAAGAGCTATAATCCAAAAGGTCCAAAAAGTATAGCCAAATTCGTGAAAGGAATCAGAGCTTTGCATGAGGGAGATACATTCCATAATTTATAATAATTTCTAATATTTTGTAACAGCAAATTTTAATAACACAAAAAATCCGTATTTTCATGCCAGTACCGAAGTACTGGCTACTGGGCTGGTGATACCCTCGGGGACTAATAGTCCAACAGCAGAGGCATCGACCCAGTGGTAGTAATAAAATAAACGGTACCAATTTTCTTGCACCAGATGCAAACGACAGACCTTGGTTACTTAAAAAAAAACTTTTTCTGTATCAAGTTAGTTAGTCGGATAAAACAACCGTATATCGATATCGACACGCAATTACGACTACATTAGTTACTTTGGTATTGGTCCTTTGTGGTTCATAGACATGTCGTCGTTAAGAACGGAGGAGATGGTCAAAATGGCGGCATGGTGATATCTTGTCTAGCAGATAAAACTTTTATTTAATATCTATGAATTTAAGCATTTCTATACAGAATGGACATAATATCAATTTTTGAATTTTTTGCGGAGTTTCCCTTTAATCATTTTCTTTTTAGATTGGCAATATTATGTACATCATGGCGAAACTATATATTGCTAAATTAAACTCGAATCTTCTTTCATGAAAACTTTAGAAATTTAAAGAGAAGTTGACACTTAAGTAGATACTATGATAATGTTATTCCTGATGATTATCCCGATTTTATAAAATATGATAAATTTATTTATACATAAAAATCCCTAATAAGACTATTGTTGATATATAAGATGTGGTATGGTTGCTTATGGGAATTCCTTTTATTAACCTAATTATGCTTATCAAAGTTAACAGGCTTATAATCTAATACGCCAGACGCACGTTTCGTCTACATAAGACTCATCATTGAAGCTCAGATCGAAAACGTTAGAAAGTCAAAATATTACCAAAGTGAAGAGCATTGATGATCCAACATTCCAAAAAGTTGTGCTAAATACGGCTAAGGTTATCTATGTCTTTGGTAATCCTTAATATTTCGAATAATTCATTCTTCTGCAAAATTAACAAAAAGGACCATATAATTGATACTCATGTCAACACCGAAGTGCTGACTACTGGGCTGGTGATACCCGCGGGCACTAAACGTCCACCAGCAGTGGCATCGATCTAGGGGGTGGAAATGATTATCTAAGGTACCAGTGTTATAATTTAATACGCCAGACGCGCGTTTCGTCTATAATTCATCAGTGACGAAATGAATGTTTTTATTGTATTTGTTGTTTTATGTTTTTGAAAGTTATTATTGATACTGTCAATTGTAATTAAATTCATGATGAGACTGCAGTTAACCTGATGGGATGATTGTTTCTGGATTCCCCCTCCCCCCATTTAAACGGCATTTGTCATGGTTTGGATATGTGTTTTGGTATGTTTTAGTCAAACATAGATGTAAAGTTAGATTTATTTCTATTTGTATCGATATAATGTTAAGCCTTTTTCAACTAGTTTGCATAGTCCATTCTTATGATACATCACTGTCCACGGTAAGGACGAATGGGGAAAAATGCAGTCAAAGTAGCAAGTTGTTATTTTGTATTTATCATTTTCCCTTGGCCAACAGTCAACATTGTGTTATATTCTTAATCACTATAACAACAAACACTTATGTCAACTTATAAAAACATAATGGCATATAGACTAAGGCCATTAGAAAACTTGAAAGACAAGACAACAACAAAATTACTATAGCACAATAACAAAATGACGGAATGTATAAGTACTAAGTCACGTTAAAAGGATGTTACCTTAAAAAAGAACTATTCAGTAAAGGTTACTTAATCATTTACAAAGAGTTATACAAGAACAGTATGTTATAAAGGTTCATTTTTTTATGATTGATTTCGTTTATTAATTTTATTAGCAAATAACGATTGCGTTTGAAATATATTTTCATTACATGAACAATATCATCTATTAAAGTCTTCTCTAGGACAAATGTGTTTTAAACAATAAACATTTCTTCTGTAGTGTTTCTTTTTACTGTAAACAAACTTTTAGGGAATGATTCATAGTTGAATATTTGAAAATCCTCTTTATACACTTTTTGTAGCGTCATCATTTTAGCTAAAGGAACGCTTGCGTATGCCTCTTTGAAAAATGTTGCCTTTTGATACCTTAAATCTTCAATTAAAGAGTCATCACGTGCTTTCAAAATAGTATTAACTAATGTGGAAAGCGTAAAAGTCTGTGATTCGTTTGAAGAGAAAGGCATTTGTAATGATTCTGAAATGATTCCTCTTATTTGTAAAATCCGCCAAACACGTTTTAATCCAGTTTGACGATCTATGCATTTATCTGCATTTTGTCGAAATGAAATATAGGCGTGTGCAATATCATAAATAGAATCTGCTGTGTATTCTTTCCTAAAATTTTCCGAAAAGTATGGATAAGATTCCACACCTATTTCTTTCAATATATTGGAAACATCATTTTCAAAATTTTCCATCTTGCCAATGAAATCATAAGGAATAATACATGGCCGACAAATATCGTTGATTGGTATAGTATGGAATTCTCTCACGGTGGATGGAGTGTAAATAATGTAATCAACTAACTCGTTGAATGTGACATCATGTCCACATGTTGCTTTTCCTCTGCTTCGTTTGGTAATTTCAACTCCGAGATTATTCCAGTAATATGGATTAGGAGAAAAGAGTTTATCTACGTAAAACGAAAATATTCTTGAATAAGGATTTCTACTAAACATGATATTTTTAGTATCCTTCACCCTTTTATATATCTTTCGAATAGGAAACCTATTAAAAGTATCTCTTAATTTTACACTGGCATCATTTGGTTTGAACACATAAGGTGGTTTCCATAAACCTCTCTCTAAACACACTAGTAGTCTTGTCCAAAACGTCGATGCACATTTCGTTACTCTACAGAATGTAACGTTGTACTTTTTAAGTGGAAGCAGACTATTGGTGAATATTCTATTTGGAATCTTCCCGTTATATCTATATTTTATTTTTGAACACCGTTCTGTCACTCCTTGTTGAAGAAATCTTCCTTTTTGTTTATATATAGCTGTAATAGAAATATAAGAAGATTATGGTTTACTTTATCAAACGAAGCCAGATTCTGTATAAGACGACCATTCGGAAGTCTGGAGGTGTGGGTGATGAATAAAAGAATTTAAAAAGGAATCACTTTTGAAAGAACTGATAACTAAAATTTCGACCATCAAATGTAAAATTGATACAATACAATACCGTTATGTCAATTCAAAGGCAATGAATAAAACTTACGGCTGTAATAAAATACCATTTACTCATTTCTGCCAAAACTTGATTGTCATAATATCCATTTTCTTTTTTAACAAAACTGATTTAAATAATATTATATCTCATATATTTATTTCTTTTATAACTTATTGGACTTAAATCCTGTAATGCTTATTTATCCCAAAATTTATTGTAATCATATCGTATAAAATCATTTCTCCAAAAATTTATTGTTAGAATAGCCAATGTCCTCATTGCTTACACATTGTTTGTAATAATGTCCCATACACTTATTCTTCCTAAACTGATTTAGATAATATTCCATGCACTAATTTCCCCCGAACTTTAACAATATCCCGTACTCTCAATTCTTCCATAACTAATTGCAATGATATTATACAGCCCTTTTTCATTCAAATGTAGCTTAATGGACGTTGCGCGCTTAAAATCTATATATTTGAAAATCCTTTTTCTCTGTGATAGAAGCCTCAACGGGATTTAAAATAGACAGAAATGCAATATTTTTGTAAAGTAAGTGAAGGGGGGATTAACTTACTCTTATGGAGCACCTGAGATTGCCGCAAGTTTTTGGTGGGGTTCGTGCTGCTTAGTCTTTAGTTTTCTAAGTTGTGTCTTATGTACTAGTATTTGTCTGTTTGTCTTTTAATTTATAAACATGGTGTTGTCAGTTTATTTTATATCTATGAGTTTGACTCTCCCTCTGGTATCTTTCTACCCTCTCCCATTTACCTCTACTATAACTTCAATCACACAACATTTATGATTAGTATATAATGTACAAAATAAATTAAACTTTAAATTAGTTCATTTTTGTACCCTAAAAAGGTATCATGGCGAAACAAAGGATAGAAAAATAAAAGAAGACAATACCCGAGTTAGAACCTGCAATCGTTTTGTTCAAATTATCAGTGTGTTTCCGACTGCTTATACCATATTTACTTTTTTTCAACAGCCTCTGAGTTGTGAACAGTACTGATCTTGGTTCTTAAATTATAAAAAAAAGAATTAAACAAAAGAATATCACTCATTTGTAGGATAACTTATATATATGATTCCCGCTATACACCGTAATCTTAATAGTCTTCAATGAAAATTCTCATAAAAAGTATATTGATTTGAGGGAGCATTGGTTGTCAAACTAGTTTGTACAATATGACTTAAATTATCATAATTTATAATTTGATTTATACCATTGATAAAACATATATATATAAAAAAAGTTCAAAAAAGATAAAATTTAAAAACATGTAAAACGTATCCGCATTTAGTGCAAATTTTACTCTAGACGCTATCTAATTAACCGTTCAGATTTCCTGCTTATAATACCCATGTTATTTAACTTGCTATAAACAGAAAATAATTCAAAAACGAATTGTTCTTCTGTTCTGCAAAGAACAATTAAATGTCTTTCCAACCCAAATGCACATGTTTTGAATGGCGGGAATTTCTAGCTACATTGAAAACCTGTTGGTGACCTTCTGCTGTAGTTTTTTTCTACGGTCGGGTTGTTGTCTCTTTGACACATTCCCCATTTCTATTCTCAATTTTATTAGGTCGTTCCACTTTTCGTGGAAAGACCTTTTGTTTTTCTTCTGATTATTATTTTTTTTTCTTCTGCCGTCTGAGATGCTTTTTTTGTTTTACAACATATCGAATGGATGTTTGGCCAACTATGTTGTTCAGTGATGGAGGTTTCAAAACTCACCATGTGTGACCGAACACTTATTCTTATAGGAGTTATCTCCCCGCGTCCCCTTTTTCTTGTTATCGCTATATCTCTAAAACCGTATAAGATTTTTACAAACTGTTTTCACCAAATTGTTCGTCTACTCTTAAGAATGATTTGTTTTACTTTGACTGAGGTGATCAAAAGACATCTTATGGGAGTTATTTCCCTTTGAAAATTTCAAATAAACGATATGTTGGGTTAATTCATACAGTATAAGTTGTAAAGGCCTGCAGTCTTTTGATATGAAGTCCTTGGTCCATTTAAAGGGAAAGGGAAATGAGGTCAAGGTCAAAGGTCAAGGTCATGTTAAAAAATTTGAATTTTGCTTGTTATCTTTATTCAAAAGAAACTGTAACAGTTAATGGTACGATGTGTTTGCCAAATTACTGTTTACAACAAGGGGCAACTTCAACCCATTTAAGTCGAAGTGTTTTGGTCAACCCTTTTAGGAGTTTTCTCCCCTTTTGTATTTGAAATCGACATTTCTCTACAACCATACAAGTGATTGACCTGGGGTCTTTTGATTTGAGATCACTGACCTATGACCTTGAAATTGAGGTCAAGGTCAAAGGTCAACTTGACGTTCTAGATTTTGACCTTTGCTTTAAATTTGTTTTTGTTCATTATAAAACAATTAATTCTTCTGCATATACCTATTAATCTTATTTTTCTATATCAGTTGAAGTACCAAATAACATCAACAAGGATTGACCCTTTCTAACATCTTTTTCTAAATTTCATTCTAATTATCGAGGTGAAAAGACCTTCAATTGTTCTCTGAAGAATTTGTTTTTAATTTCTATATGCTTTTGATAAAGATAAGGTTTACTAAAAATTACTTCCGATTTAACAAAATGTCGCGTCCGATTTCATTTGAACCTGACTTCACACCGATTCTAATATTATTTTTCAAGATAAGATGCTGGTGCCATTGTTGCTTCAAGAGTCCAATTTTTTCTTGACCCATTCTGTATTATTCCACTGATTACCCAGGTAAGTAGTCAGCTGTTGATATATATGTATGTACACATTTCTTGAAATACAATTGTACAAAGGTTTTATGTCTATTCAATCGTGTATACTCTTTTAGTGACGTTAGTAAAAAGTGAAATCACAAAAATACTGAACTCCAAGGAAAATTGAAAACGGAAAGTTCCTAATCAAATGGTAAAATCAAAAGCTCAAGCACATCAAACGAATTGACAACAACTGTCATATTCCTGACTTAGAGTTATTTTTCATAATATCATTTTATGTATTCTTGAACAAAAGTTTGGATAAGTATTTTTATCTTCCTGGTAATTAAACTCATCATAGGTAGATTAAAGTTTGTATTTACGCCAGACGAGTGTTTCGTTTACAAAAGATTAACCAGTGACGCTCGAATCCAAAAAAGTTAAAACAACGCCAATGATACAGAATATGATTTGTAAATAAAAACATTTTTTTTAGGAGTAATACCATCAAATCATGATACGTTACATCCAGTTGTATACGAAAGTAGGTCTAAAAAAATATTCCCTTATATTTGACAGTTAACCCTGCATTTCAATACACTTAAATTTTTCTACACGTGCACTCGTGACCTTATTGTACTTTAATTTTTAAAAAATATTTCTAAACTAGTGAATACGTTGTAAACATGGACTATTCGGAATGGATTGAGACACAGAAAGAATGTTTGAGGGAAAATTGCCTTTAAATGGGGGTTTACGGGTGTTTGCTAAGTCAAATGGGTGGATAGACGAAGCTGTATTCAGTTTATAGTGTTAGGTTTCCTTGGGACAGAAAATAAGAACATTGTATGGCACAGATTTGCATACATGTTGCACACTGAGAAGTTTGACCTTTCCGAGGATTTCGAAGTTGATGTGTCTCATCTGTGTCATCAGAAGAGATGCATCAACCCTGATCACTTGTCTTTCGAGCCACCTCATATCAACCAAGACCGCCCAGTTTGTCGTGGTACACACCCAACAAGGTGTCAAAAACACAAACCCTACACAGACTGTTTAATGTAAATGGTAAAACAATAATGGTTTTAAAGAGAAGTCTTATTTCTTCTCACATAATTTATGAAATACACTTTTGAATCCACATATATTACATTGAGACCTTTCTTGCCATGCTAATCCCCATTTTACTTAAGCCTTTGTGTCAAATCTTAAATCACCCTTACAGTTTTGTTTATACAACATGTGATTTTTCATTTCAGTGTTAACCATGTACTGAAGAGCATTCTGTTGAAAAAAATCTTATATGTGAATTGATCTGCAGATTACACTTTAGCATAGAGGTATGTATCAACTAATGTCATCTTTCAAAAAAAAAACTGGCTGCAAAATTTTACAAATTGCCACTGTGCCGTCTGCATTTTGCACCTACAAAATATCATCTTAACACTAATTTGCCCTGGATTTATACACATCAGAATCCAGTCTCGCATAATGAAAGTGTATATTCTTACCAAATTAATTTTTTTTTACCATCATTCCAAGGGAGATAACCCTTTTCAAAACCATTTTGAGGTATTTTTTATTACTCTTTCTCCCCATTTTCTAATATAAAATAAAAGAAAGTCGGACTTTTTGTATACATCCATTAGAAATATACTGTTATAAGCACTGGTGGTAAGCGGATAGTCGTAGCTTAAAGTTACGACCATCCGGAGATGGGAGACAACTCTAGGGATAAGTTTTTCTTTTCCAATTTTCGTGCACTAAAAGGTTCATTTGAACTAAACCGCTTGTCTCGTACATACTATTCGGCAGTCCGGTGATATTAAAACCAAATTTGATGCATTAAAACATTCCAATTTTTGTAAAATAGTCATTCATAAATTCAAGCATGATGGTCGTTACTTTAAATGTGTGATGGTCGTAACTTCAACTATAGTATTTTGAATGATGGTCGTAACCGACTCAAGATGGTCGTAACTTTGAAAGATGACCGTAACTCGAGTATTTAGACAAACTTTTATAATGTATTTTAATTGTAAACTTTAAGGTAATAGACTAAGATGTAATATATGATTTGCTACATACAATATTATTTGTTATTCTGGTAATGATATGCAGAAATTAAGCTAGAGAATTATTAAACATTCACATTTCTGATGGATTTCAAACGCTCATCATTTAGGAGCAACAGTGAAAAATTATCAACTCGCATTAAGCCAAAAAGTATGTTAGGGTTTAGAATTAATATATTTTTCATCTATTGCAGTTCTTCTAAGTCTTTGAGTCTTTGAGTGTTTGTTTACTCCTTGGCTTTAAATTGTTATTGTCTTATAAACTATTGGCCTTCAAATATTCGTCTTCTGGTCGTTCATGAGGAAATAGAATCCACAAATGCACTTCTGAGTCAGGGTTGAGTTCAATATCGTATAGCTGCTACGTTACGGTAGTGCTACGTAGATTTTGACTGTTGAACATGTAGCTATAGACTAGTTATTACATAGATATAGATAGCCGCTATGTCGCTGCTACGATTTTGAACTCAACCTAGGATTTTATTACGTGTTATTTTTTATCGATTACATAACGATTTTATATTGCTGTATATCATTGATATTAGTTCTAAGTATTGGTACGGAATAAAAACTGAATCCATGGTGAAGCAATGAACATTGTGTTAACCTCGAAAGTAGGAATATTGTTGATATATATTTTACATTGCTACATGCACTGAATTTAAGAGTAAAATAAAATACTAGTTTGAAGCCAGGCTTAAGCTTGTAGCCAGGATAATGTTACAAGGACTTAGGTCAAACTAAATGTACTGCGGCAACTATTACATACAAATCCCGGTATGCAGGTTGAAAATCATGTGTAAGTTATAGGTTTACATTGTATGAATGGCTACAATCTACGCATGGACTTCGTCATTGGATATTACTGTGCACCTGATTATCAGCCTGATTTCACAAAACAACAATATGACGTCTAAGCATCCAGGCTAAACATAAAGCGTATGTTCTTTAACTCAGGTACGGACCTGCGAATTCGCGGGTATGCTCTAGTCTCGATAACGACCTTCATAACCTATCAATATTTTCAGCTTATTTTGACTCCTTATTAATGCTCTTTCGACTTAATGTATCATTCTTAAATTGGAGATTTTAAAAAATCAACTAGTAGGTACATCCTTAAAAAGTTTATGTTTTCAATAGATGCGAATTCCAAAGAATGAAAAAAAAACAGGATACTGTTATTTCATGTGATGTCCAACTTGTTAAAAATGCCTTTTCTTAATCTCATTTATTTTGTAATCAAATCAATTATTTGATACATTTCGTGTTTTTATTTCTAACTAAGAATTATCATAACCAGAGCTGTGTTTCTTGTTTTAAAATGAATTCTCCACAATTTACATTGTTAATGAATTGAACCGCTTACGTTAATTCAACTATTTGTCTCTTTGTTAATTTTATACATTTTGTTTTCAGAATAAATGACTGTTCATTTCATTTTGTATTGTTTCGTTCGATTCGTTCCAATTTTCTTCTTTACAGGTATCCCTGAGGCTCTCTCTATTTAGTTTTTTATTATTTGGTGAAAACAACTTTACAAATATATAATATGGTATATGATATATTCATATAACAAAAGACACGTTTAGAACTCTTGACTGGTTCGGTCCAAGACATTTGAAAAATTTGGAATTTTAAACTATAATCAAAATTCCCCCAAAACTAATATTTGAAAACTTTTTAAAATTTTGAATTGCTAGCGTTACACCCATTGAAATTGCTTTATTTTACTTTGTATGTAAAAAATGAAAAAAAATCTTCAGATATACATCATATAAAATACTAGTATGCAGGAATTTAATCCTGCTATACAGAGAAAGGCATTCGCAAAGTACTATGAAGATCTTAATATACTAAAAGAATCAAAATTTGATAACTCATATTTGGAACTATGCCAAATAAGGCAGCATCTCGTGGAAAAAGTTCTATATAACCAACAAACAACAATAGAACCATACAAAGAGAATGACGTCTCCAAAGCTATAGACAATCTAAACAGTGGCAAATCACCTGATGAGTACGGACTATGTGCAGAACATCTAAAACTTGCTAAAGAAACAGTCACACCGACGCTTACAAAGATATTTAATAACATACTCATTAACAGAACTGTCCCAATTGAATTCAAGTCTGGAATTCTAACTCCAGTACTTAAAAAGGAAAAAATACAATGCCTAGTCTCCAGCTATAGAGGAATCACTGTAACCCCTGTAATATCTAAACTCCATGAACTCTGTATCCTTGGCAAACTCAGTATTACTCCTAACACTGATCTACAATTTGGATTTACAGAAGGGTTATGTCCACTAATAGCTAGTCTTATTATATCAGAATGCAAATGTGAACGGAAAAACAACACTCTCTATCTGGCTCCTGTTGATGTCCAATCTGCCTTTGATGTAGTCCAGCATCTGATACTCCATGACAAAACGCTAGATAGGAATAAACACCAGATCTATGGTTTTTCATCAAAGACCTATACTCTGGCCTTACTTCCAAAGTCAAATGGCAAGGAGAACTTAGTGACAGCTTTAATATACTCCAAGGAGTTAGACAGGGTGGAATATTATCAACTCATCTGTATAGAATATTTGTAGAGGATCTCCTTGTAGAATTAGAGAAAAATGCAACAGGATTCAGTCTGGGAGATATTTACTGTGAAGCGCCTACCTGTGCCGATGACATCGCCCTGATAAGCTCTGATCCAGCAGAACTATAAATAATGTTAAACATAATATGCAAATCAACATCATTACAATATCCACCCAACAAAATCGAAAGTCATCTGCTACGGATCTGCAAAGAATCACAGAACAAACACCTGGAACTTAAGATAATACAATCGAACTCTCAAACGAAACTACTCATTTAGGCCTAAAAATATCAAGCAAAAAAGAAAATGAAGTAAATATAGAAGACCGTATAAAATCTGCTCGAAGAACAAAATATGCCCTTATGAATTCAGGACTGCATGGTACAAATGGATTAAGCCCTAAAATCTCCTACACAATATATAGGACATATGTGCTACCAAGACTTCTATATGGTCTTGAAATCCTTTCTTTAACAAAGACTCAGATTCAGATTTTGGAGAGGTTCCATACTGGTACACTGCGTGCAATACAAACTCTTGCCACGAGAACAGCAAAACCTGCAGTATACTTACTTCTCGGAGTTCTCCCCGTAGAAGCAGAAATTCACAAGAGAAAATTGACATTTTAAATTCTCTTACAACCTGCTCCAACAATAAAATAAAAGAAATCATCAACAGACAAATTGCAGTGAACTTTGACAACAACAACAGCTTCTTCTTTCAAACTGCATTATTACTAGCGAAATATGATCTACCGGATATCTTTGACAAAAACATTCCAATTCCATCAAAACTATCCTCGAAGAAATTAGTAAAAACAGAAATCACATCCTTCTGGACCCTCAGACTCAAAGAGGAAGCTCAACAAATGTCCTCTTTAAAATTTGTAAACCTCATCTTTGGCAATGCAGACTCAACTCATCCTGTATGGGACTCAGTAGAGCAGAATCTGATAGAAATTCGAAAAGCCTCTTCTAAAGTAAGGATGCTGACAGGCTCACATGGTGCAAGCGGACAAGCACAAGTTCAGCCAATATACAATTGACCCCATCTGCCTGCTATGCCACAGGGAAATAGAGGATATCCTGCATATTCTTACACAGTGTCCAGTTCTATGCAATGAGAGAAAAGAATACTTCATTCCCATTAAACAACTTGTGACTGAAAACTCTCCTCCTGAAACATGGGAGCTGCTATTTCACAATAAACTAGCAGTTACGCAACTGGTATTGGACTGTACAAAATATACGAAACAACTTGGATTCAAAGAAGAGTTAATTCTTAAACTGGAAACGCTTACAAGACACTTCTGTTTCAAGCTTCATAACAAAAGGTTATCTCTACTGAAAAAAAATAGACGACTGACAGTTATCATTAAGATACGGATACTGAAATATAGACAATGAAAAAGTGAAATAGTAGACAATTTTTTATAAACTAATGTTATTGTATATATAGTTCACTACATTTTGTAACAAATATTCATTGTTATAAAACTCTAAGAACCTATTTGCTTGTAAAATGATTGACTAATTATTTGAGTTAAATGACTTCTGTAGATCGGTTTATCATTTTTATGTAAATAATTTTATATTTTATATGCTATTATTTTTTTTCTACAATTCACTGTCAATGTATAGTGCACCACCTCTGGATTTCACCCTGATGTAATATATTTTATCCTTGTTTCTTCCCCGTTTTTAATATTTTGATATTTAAATATTACCCGATAAGGGGTGTTCCTTATAATAGGAAGCTCATACGAAGAAAAGAAATAAGCATGTAATAAAAGACACGTTTAAAACTATTGACTTGCCTTATTCGGTTTTATTTAAAACAGAGTTACGACCATCACAAATTTACGTTACGACCATCATCAATATTTTTGTTTTTTTTAGTTACGACAATCATGCTTGAATTTTTGAATGACTATTTTACAAAAATTGGAATGTTTTAATGCATCAAGTATGGTTTTAATATCACCGGACTGCCGAATAGTATGTACGAGACAAGCGGTTTGGTTCAAATGAACCTTTTAGTGCACGGAAATCGGGAAAGAAAAACGTATCCCTAGAGTTGTCTCCCATCTGCGGATGGTCGTAACTTTTAGTTACGACCATCCGCTTACCACCAGTGATAAGAAAACAAAATGACTTTGATATTACTAAAAATAAATGATTGACTGAAAGGGAACCGTTATTTGTCACACTAGGGGAACAGACCAAAAACTTAAGATACACATAAGGGCTTATATAAACTTCCGTGGAGACTGTTAACATTTATAGGGACAGTTCATTCAGCTAAAACACTATAATTATTTATTTTACACATTTTTTCTTTCATTTTGGGAGGAAATAATCACATTTGCTTTATTTTTTAGACAAAAGTTATCATTTTGATGACAAAAGTTGGAAAAATGGACCAAAACAGACCTTCAAATGAACTCTTTTTCAACTGATTTTTATAGTTTTTTCTTATAGTGTACTGTTATACCAATGTCCATGGTTAGGGGAGAGTTGGGATTCATCTAACATGTTTAACCTCGCCACATTATTTATGTATGTGCCTGTCCAAAGTAAAAAAAAAATGTTTTACATTGTCATATCGGGGCCTTTTATAGCTGACTATGCGGTATGGGCTTTGCTCATTGCGGAAGTCCGTACGGTGACCTATAGTTGTTAATGTCTGCGTCATTTTGGTCTTTTGTGGACAGTTGTCTCATTGGGAATCATACCACATCTTTTTTTTACATCTAAAAGGTGCAATAAAATTGTTTATCATCTTGAAATTGTATTTTGTATCCTATTTAAATGTTTGAATGTCTTGATCATGGGTATATGATCAGATATTAGTCAACACTGCAATTTATAATGATACACTGAAATTAGGATTTTTCGAAGAAATTAGACTGAAATCGCCGTAGGATATGGCCTTACATTATTCTGATTTTCAGTGAAACTAAAGCTCAGAATGAAACAAAACTTGGCAGTTATGCTTGAAATAACTTGCAATTGGAAGGAAAACATATCATAAGTTTATTTGACATTTTGGTGTTCTCCAGGTGTAATACCACCAAATCATGGTATGTCACATCCGAAAGTAGGTCTAAAAATATTCTTTTGAATTTGACAGTTGTAGTAAATTAAACTTGCATTTCAATGCACTTAAATTTTTCTGAGTGATAAACATGTATGTTGGGTGTCTGAAAGCATCACCCTTTTTTTACTTGATGGTCTTATAAAATATGTTTGAAATTAAGGCTACATAATTATAAAAGCAGGTAACCAGTAAATAACAGTGTAAAAATGGGTTTTTACTTCCGGTTATTGTCTTATATGCAATGAAATTAAGAGTCAAATTTTCACTGTATAGCACTGCAAAGGATTACACTTTATTCATGCAAAGTATTTCTTTGATTGAAATAAAGGTGAATACTGTACATGTTTTTTTTTTAAATGCCACTTCAACAAAGACCTATAGGGGGTAATCAATAATGGTATTACACCTGTTAGGAAATACTAAGATCATAAAACAAACAAAAGTCAATTTTGAACATAAGTTCGACCTTTGACATTGACGTTTTTTGTAAGTAAATGCTCATTGACCCAAAAGAAAAGAACTTTGGTCTTTAAAGTAACGGTTTATGAGTTACATAATTTAATAAGGAATGGTAGATAAGATGTTACTGGATTGCTGTGGTGTAAATCAGGCAAAGTTACTAATGGAGGTAAGGAATAATTTTGTATTTATCTTTTTCAGTTACTGATTTTTATAGTTTTTTCTTATAGTGTACTGTTATACCAATGTCCATGGTTAGGGGAGAGTTGGGATTCATCTAACATGTTTAACCTCGCCACATTATTTATGTATGTGCCTGTCCAAAGTAAAAAAAAAATGTTTTACATTGTCATATCGGGGCCTTTTATAGCTGACTATGCGGTATGGGCTTTGCTCATTGCGGAAGTCCGTACGGTGACCTATAGTTGTTAATGTCTGCGTCATTTTGGTCTTTTGTGGACAGTTGTCTCATTGGGAATCATACCACATCTTTTTTTTACATCTAAAAGGTGCAATAAAATTGTTTATCATCTTGAAATTGTATTTTGTATCCTATTTAAATGTTTGAATGTCTTGATCATGGGTATATGATCAGATATTAGTCAACACTGCAATTTATAATGATACACTGAAATTAGGATTTTTCGAAGAAATTAGACTGAAATCGCCGTAGGATATGGCCTTACATTATTCTGATTTTCAGTGAAACTAAAGCTCAGAATGAAACAAAACTTGGCAGTTATGCTTGAAATAACTTGCAATTGGAAGGAAAACATATCATAAGTTTATTTGACATTTTGGTGTTCTCCAGGTGTAATACCACCAAATCATGGTATGTCACATCCGAAAGTAGGTCTAAAAATATTCTTTTGAATTTGACAGTTGTAGTAAATTAAACCTGCATTTCAATGCACTTAAATTTTTCTGAGTGATAAACATGTATGTTGGGTGTCTGAAAGCATCACCCTTTTTTTACTTGATGGTCTTATAAAATATGTTTGAAATTAAGGCTACATAATTATAAAAGCAGGTAACCAGTAAATAACAGTGTAAAAATGGGTTTTTACTTCCGGTTATTGTCTTATATGCAATGAAATTAAGAGTCAAATTTTCACTGTATAGCACTGCAAAGGATTACACTTTATTCATGCAAAGTATTTCTTTGATTGAAATAAAGGTGAATACTGTACATGTTTTTTTTTTAAATGCCACTTCAACAAAGACCTATAGGGGGTAATCAATAATGGTATTACACCTGTTAGGAAATACTAAGATCATAAAACAAACAAAAGTCAATTTTGAACATAAGTTCGACCTTTGACATTGACGTTTTTTGTAAGTAAATGCTCATTGACCCAAAAGAAAAGAACTTTGGTCTTTAAAGTAACGGTTTATGAGTTACATAATTTAATAAGGAATGGTAGATAAGATGTTACTGGATTGCTGTGGTGTAAATCAGGCAAAGTTACTAATGGAGGTAAGGAATAATTTTGTATTTATCTTTTTCAGTTACGGGGGAGTTACGGTGAGAAGAAAGCAGTGTTGAGGGAGATAACCCTCTTACAATAAAAAGTCTCAGACCTAAAAAAGTTATTTTCAATAGCGCGATAACCTGTAAGATATAATATCTAAAACATCTAAACGACAACTTCATCATGCATTGGTGTATTTGTATCATTATCACAAACACATTAAATGATGAATTATTAAACACAATCAAAGATGAAATTTGTAAAAAAATAATATAAAAATATATGTTTAGTTGTCTCATTGACACTCACACCACATCTTCCTTTATCTATTAGTTGTATGTCAAATGAATTATAAAGCTGATATTAAATTATAGAAGAAGAAAATAGTATCAACTAATTTATTATTTATGTATTTACACAAATAAATATGGAGATAACAACGAAAGGAATATGTTGGGACCACAGATGAAATTTACATTTAAAGTTGTAATGAAAATGCATTTATCAGCTTTTTTCACAGTTTAAAATTTGTTGAGAAACAAAATAATTTAACGTATGATTATAAAATTGAGAATGGAAAAGAGTAATGTGTCAAAGAGACAACAACCCTACCAAATAAAAAAACAACAGCAGAAATTCTCCAACAGGTCTTCAATGAAGGCGAGAAATTCCCGCACCCGGAGGCGTCCTTCAGCTTTCCCTTTAACAAATATATACTAGTTCAGTGATAATAAAAGCAATACTAATTTCCAAATTGTACACAAGAAACTAAAATTAAAATAATACAAGACTAACAAAGGCCAGAGGCTCCAAAGTTTGGACAGGCGCAAAAATGCGGCGGGGTTAAACATGTTTATGAAATCTCAACCCTCCCCAATACGTCTAGCCAACGTAGAAAAGTAAAAGCATAACAATACGCAATTGAAAATTCAGTTCAAGAGAAGTCAGAGTTTGATGTCAGAAGATGAAACCAAAGAAAATAAACAAAATGACAATCGTACACATATAACAACAGACTACTAGCAGTTAACTGGCATGCCAGCTCCAGACTTAAATTAAACTGATCAAAAGATTATGATTTCATGATATGAATATCCGGTACAATCCTTCCCGTTAGGGGTTTAGTATCATACCCTCATAACATATATGGGAAGAACATAACCCGTGGCATGCCAACAACTGTTTTTTTTTAATAAACGTGTTTAGTTACGATGCAAAGACCCTATAAGTGAATCAATATTAATGCCAGAATATGCAATCTTTAATGACCTTACAACAGTATCGTAACTATATCCCTTCTGAATAAGTCTATTTAAAGGTTTTGTTAGTTTCTTAGGTGAATACTGCCAACTTTGTGCTTTATAAAGAATATTTTCATAAAAAAATGGATGTGAATAGCCTGAACGTATAAGAAATCTGCATGTTGAGCTATATTTACGAATGATGTACTTATACCAATGATAAAATTTAGTAATGTTTTGACTAGTTTGTGATATCGAAAACCCTGGTGTTATAATTTTTCAGTAATACCTAAATTTCTCTCGTTAAAATCTTAAACATTGCGAATCGTACAAATTGAGATATATAAACACCGTAAGATGGTGACAAGGGAACGTCACCATCTAAACATGAATAATTAACGATTAGTATATATGTATTATCATCGAACATTGCACTTGATAAATAGCATATTAATACAAATTTATACATTAAGATTGCTTTTCAAAAAGAAAATTCCACTAGCACCACACATTGTCACATAGTCTTTTCTGACTTCATGGCAGCTAAAAGTAATCCTATCCAAGGAGCAGTCGCAAACATAACCTTCAGAAGCTGTATTTTCCATTACACACAATGCATCTTAAGACAGGCAAAGAAATTAGAACTCGATACCACTTACCTAGGCGTCAAACTACGACCACTACTGCAGTCTGAATTGTGTCTCACCCGAGTTAGTTACTACAATTATCGACGCCAAGGAGACACAAATTTTTACGTCGAGTATGTATCATTGTTCTGGGAAAGTGATCTTTCATATTGTAAATATTTGTTTGCTTATTTGACTTTTTCACCAGTTTATTTGTCAGAATTAATTTGAGCTACATACAAAAATACAATATGTTGGGGAAACGAGATTTCATTTCATAAATAGAACAATATTTCAATCGTTGTCTTACTTGTTAAGGATTTTTTTTATTTTTTTTATTTTGTGGTCTGAATCAGTCAACGAATATTTTTTTTTCAGACGCATCTCTTGTTTCCTTAACTAGAACTGCTGCGTTAATGCAAAACCTATCGCCAGTTTATCGTCAAATTGAAGGTGGCATGGACACAGATTAAAATAAGGTCGGAATATTGACTTGCAATACATTAGCGATGATTTTGAGCTTATTTGGACATATTGAGCCGAAATAACTGCTAATAGCGAAACATGATTTCAAATTTGTTTTCATAAATCTTTGAAACTTACAAAAAACGACAAAGGGATCCTTATATTGGAACCGCTGTGAATTTTCTTGTAAATTGATCAAAAATGATAACAAAACGGAGGCCATACATTTGATTTAAGTTTACGCAACATTCTCTGAATTTTCTTAAAGCTGTATTATGTCAACGGTTTAACCCGAAAACTAGAGAACGAGAAAGTGAATATTTTCGTGGTTAAATAAAAAGAATTAAAATAGGCCGATGTTCAGTATTGTAATTTACCTTTAATCTGTATATTCAGATAAATCACGAGAACTGTATATGTGACAAAACCACAAACCATGACTCGGGTGTATCCCCGTGCAGCATTCATCTAGCGAACCTGTATATCTTTGAAAAAATGTAAATGTGTTAGCAGATTTGAACCTTATCGTCCTCTGATGATGTTTTCCATCTATTAATTATAATTATGTACTCATTGAAGTTTGCCTGGTTGCTTGTTTATCGTAGCTACAAACTTTTTTTAATTTTTAAAATTATGCAACTTTAAATTGTTCCTTTTCCCCTGCATCAGATAATATCCTCTAAAAAAATGCCCTAACGCTATTGCAATGCCAGGAAAAGAATTTTACATTAGTGTGGTACAGCCTCTGGAACCCTAACATATTCCTATTTAATTTTGTTGTATGTTTACATTTTTATCTTTATCTGTGCTACCTAGCTTTTATTTGCCTTTCTCAACTATTTTAATCCTTTTGCAACAGATATTTACCCATTCTATACAACTTGAGATATTTTCATACATTTCTTTCATATAACATCGTACCGATTATCCACATCTTATTAGCAATTGTCTATAACAGAATATTGATATAACATCATAACTATTATTCACGAAAATTTAGCCGTAGCCCTTAGGAGAATGCTAGTGTAGCATCGTAACGGTTAGCCATGCGTGATTAGCAATTGCCAATACCAGAATGCTCATGAAAAACCATATTGGCTATCACATGTCAATAGCTTATTATGTATGCCATGTGCTCTATAAACATTCGAAATTACAGGTCTTAACGTTTATAATCAACGCACTTTTTTTATATAATCAGTGGAACATCGTTACAGTGCTAGTAGCTAGTTGAAATGGTTGTTATTCAGACTGCTGTATACCAAATATTAAAGGACATACTAATGAAAATTGAAACTTTTACTTTTTCTCTCGGCCTGTCGCAAAACGTAAGTACACTAGGAAGGGATAAATATAGTAATATGTACAGTGAGGAAAATAATGTACACTCTCATTATCTGCCGTCTTGGCAAATATAGCTTCTGCTGTCAGTGATATTAAGCCAACTGTTTATACAGGTGACTATGTGCATTTACATTGACAACTAGTAAACAATTTTATATACAAAGTCAAAAATATTTGCCATATACAGAAAAAAAGCAATTCTTATATATCTTTGTGCTAAACAAAAGCATAAGTCGACCTTGAATATTCATAAAAATAGATAGTAAAAATGTACACACATTTAAATGTTATGCATTATTATAATAACAATATATACTTTTAAATACTTACATCGAAATTGACCTACTATAAATGACATCTAGATAACATATACGATAATTAATTATCCTAAAAATTCCCATGCAAATTTCAAACCTAATACATACATCGTTGACTGATTTTCTAAACATGTAAAGTAATAAAATATCTTTGACTTATAAAATAATTTTCATTGATTTTACAAGTGACAGAATAAAAATCAATAGTGTCGCCTCATTTACAACCCACTAATTAGCGTTAAATCTGTAGTCATGTCAGAAAATGAGATTTATATATATATATACATAAACGCCAAAAAAAATGTACAAAACAATACTAATAACAAAAGGAAACATTAAATGAAATAATGTATAAATATTTCAGATAACAGATATCTTTGATCAGTATGATCATGATTTAACATAAATTATATCAATATATTCTGGATTAAGTATAACGGTCTTGAATTCAATTAAAAATTGAACACAAAACCGCTTTTACTATTCTTAAATGAAGAATGTAATAAAGGTATTTACAAAACAAAAGAGACAGCATATATGCTTCTGATAAAGATTGTAATGCGCGATATGAACTGGTACATTTCTAAGATTTCAAAGGTGATGACAGTTAGGATACAACAGATGTTTTGATGGAAGACAAATTTGAGGATGAGATAAAGATTGCATTGAAATATAAGAATGACTATCAAAAGGCATACGATACAGTAACAGGGAAGTAATGATATTGCTTGTATTTGTTATTTTTTGCAAACAGCGACATACTGGGAAAAGATAATTTATTTTTTAGGTGATTTTGATCATCAGGTTAATGGGTAGAGATTGAGATTGTAAAAAAATATAATTCTGACTACCGAAGTAGTTATCAAAGGTATCAGGATTATAATTTAGTACACCAGACGCGCGTTTCGTCTAGATAAGACTCATCAGTGACGCTCATATCGAAATAGTTATAATGCCAAATAAGTACAAAATTGAAGAGCAATGAGGATCCAAAATTACAAAAAGTTGTGCCAAATACGGCTAAGGTAAAAGAGGGACGAAAGATACCAAAGGGACAGTCAAACTCGTAAATCTAAAACAAACCGACAACGCCATGGCCAAAAATGAAAAAGACAAACAGAAAAACAAAAGTACACATGACACAACATAGAAAACTAAAGAATAAACAACACGAACACCACCAAAAACTAGGGGTGATCTCAGGTGCTCCGGAAGGGTAAGCAGATCCTGCTCCACATGCGACACCCGTCGTGTTGCTTATGTGATTACAAATCCGGTAAATAGTCTAAATCGGTAGGTCAAATTCATGAAAGGGAAGGGGATTGTAGTTACGACGTAAGGAACATATCCGATATCATTTGTGAAACGGTTATTCCATAACGGTCAACAAACTCGTGATGGCGTCCGTAAAATTTACGAAGGGATGATTTTAACTTCACCATTTGGAACTCTTGGTTTAATAGCTTCTTTGTGAGCAGTAACTCTCTATCAAGAAAATCATGATAGGAAATGCAAGCACGGGAATATCGTATGCCTGGGATGAGAAAATCTTTAGTTTTTTTGGAAAAAAGTTTTTTAAACGGGAAATTTATAAAAATGACCACATTATTTATAGTCATGTCAACATCTAAGTGCTGACTTCTGGGATGGTGATACCATTGGGGACGGAAAGTCCGGCATGCGATACAGGTAGTGAGTTACAGGGGAGGAAATGATATTGCTGATATAAGTTATTTTACGTGAAGTAAAACTGTGAAATATCGGGAAAAGATGAGTTATTTTTGAAGTGATTTTTATCTTCAGCTGAAAAACGTGGACATGGTCCCGGGGCCCCTCTTTTTTAAATGACAAATCATGAATCGATATTGTATGAAAATTGTTTCTTACAATATGCTTTTTTTATAAGATAAATATGCAGCCCAAATGACGTTTTTTTTTCATTTTACTAAAATCATGAAATTTTAATGAAGAATGAATTATTTTCAATGAATTATTACATAAATCAATTCAGTAGGTAATTTTGTAAGTAAGATATTCTAAATCGTTTATCAAAAAATTCACAGGTGTTTATCTTTTCAAACATAAACAATTGTGTATGTCTGTCCAAATGATGGAAATGTCCCAAAAACTAATATTTTCAGTATAAAATGTGTAAAATAACGACCTCATTTACATCGAAATTAAGCAAACGAAGGTATATTTTGTTTATCACAAATTTGAATAGGTGGAACATAGCTTGTATGCAAATTTTCGTAAAAAAATTCCAAGAAGGATCAAAACTGCCGGCATTTAGAGATTTGAACATATTTTTTTTACAACCCAATTATTAACCACAAAGATGGTCAAATGCTTTAGATTTCAGTGTGTAAATTCTTCTATAACTATCATTTCTGAATATTTAAATATGTGTACTAATAGTTACAGAAAAGAAAATAATAGTATAAAAATTTCTCTCTGGAATAATGAGGCTATGTTTCATTATGTCACAAAAATCGGATATATCTTGGCATACATTATTCATGCCAAGTTACGTTGATAGATTTCAGAGGAATTTTTGGACAGGCATTTTCTAATAGAAAAACCAATTGAAATCGAACCCTTCACAGGAGTCAATTTCAAATACTTTTAGTATTATACAAGATATTCACTACTGATAGATATCACCTTTTTTCAACATATAATATACGGTATAGATTCAGAGATGTACAATAATTCATTTAGGCAAAACAAAAATGCAGGCATCAGTATAATACCTCTGTTCAATAAATCGATTAAACTGACACAAAGCTGGGTCACAAACCAAAACCGAGGAAAACATATAAGCTATAAGAGGTAAAAAACGGAACAACATAAACACTTAAACTGCTACAAATAGCCAACGCCAACAAACATATAAATGGAATATTTATGTATGATAACAATTGCCATATTCCTGATTTGGTAAAAGACATTTTTAAAAAACAATTATGAATTGAACCTGATGTTATTGCTAGACAAACCTCCCGTTTACCGTTATATGGTAATGGTAGAAATACCGAAAAATGAAAATTTTACGTGAACGGGATGCAATACTATAAACGCAAGAACACTCAGGAAAGAGAATAATATAATTAACGTCAAAACACAAGTACACCATAATAGAATTATAAACTGTAACAGAATCTATGACAAATGAGACGATTTTGATTTAGAAACTATAATTTTTTTCAATGCATTTAAGCAGCAAAAAGTAAAATCTTAGAATACTGAACTCCGAGAAAAATTCACAACAGAAAGTCTCTATTTAAATGGAAAAAATTAAAAGCCTAAACACACTATACGAATGTCATATTCGTGACTTGGTACAGGCATTTTCTTATGTAGAAAAAGAGGATTAAACCTGTTGTATACACACTACAGTTTCATATGGGATATACATTTTAAACTCAATTCGGTATTTAAGAGCTTATAGCTGCTACTCAAACTTTATAAAAACGCCACCAGTGTCTGAATCGAAAGTTGATAAATCATGGTCAAAGAACGTCTCGCCCTTTAAAGATTAACAGTTCATCGGTAGATACCACGATCTTGTTGATAAAACTCTGTATCAACTTCACAAAATGTACTCTCTGACCTTGAAATATAGATGCTGGGTAGTGGCGTTCTTTATCATCTTAATCATGTGTTATAGTGTCCATTTATTTGTCTTTGTAAATTATTTACCTTCACTGTTTAATCCAATATCAGTAATATCCTTTTTGCATGGCTCTGTTATTATGCATCCCGCCATTGTATTATTGTGCTGTGGTCATTTTTATTTTATTCCAGATTTACATTTTAGCTAATGTGTTTTGTATTTTTGCCATTTTGTTTTTCTTGGTTGACATATTTGTTTGTTTTATAGAAATAAGATTATAAAACAATGTTGACTGCTGTATCCCTATTTTGTTTACATTTTTAATATTATGTGGGCTTGTTTGGTTCACACATTGTTGTTTAAAAAAATTGAAATTTATGCTACAGTCATACAAGTGAGAGGTTTATAAAGCTATACAACTAGGTTTAATCAACCATTTTGAAATAAGTAAATGTCTGTTCCAAGTCATTTCTTTCATCTATTTGAGCTTTCGATTTTGCGTTAAATTTTAAAAAAGAACTGTCTGTTTTTTATTTTCCTTGGTGATCGTCATTTTCTGTTATTTTACTTTTTCATATACCTTGAGGACATGTTTTCTATTTAACTTTATATAAGATTGCTGGATTTTGATGATAGTCAGTTTCTTTTCATGAAGTATCGTTCATGTTTTTACCGGTACCAGAGTATATACCGGTATATTCTTTTACAGCTTTTTGGACGTGGCATTTCCCAAACGTATGTGCATTTGTCATACCCTTTACGGCAACGCTGGTTCATTTCTGTGTTTAATCAAATAAACGGGATTTTTTTCTGATAATACTTTGATACCGAAAGAATAATGGAACTAAATTGAATGTCAAATTTAATAATTGCTATTGATATTCGGTGTTATTAAACAGAAATATCGAGGCAGGATGGGTAATTACGAAAAGTACTAGTGTTGGGTGGAGTTCTCTCGACTGGTATTTTTTTCAGGCGCAGTCCTGAACATGCTCAAATTTACAGCGGACGGTGGATGAAGTCGTGTATAATCAACATCTCTCCTTTAAGACCGCTGAATTATCTGTATTTCAATTAACGCAAGGGCCATTTTATTTTCTACAATGACATACGTAAATTGGGATATTTTGTCTACGAAATATTTATCAATCATGATAAAAGTAACAAATTAAAAAACAGTAAAATATTGCATTTACCAACATGATAAACGCAAGTATTCGATAATCATAATTAAAACAGTATGTGTGTAATGATTACAATTAAAAAGATAAATTTGCAATTTATACTTTAATGTAATGGGATATTTAGGCAATTACATTAATTATACAATGAATTGGATCAGTACATCTACATAATATTAAACTTTTAAGGATCCTTCCTGGTAATAAGATTAGAAGGTTTATTGAAACAACGCATTGATCAATAAAATGTAAATTAAAGTTGATATACACCCTTGTTTAATGCCAAAGTATTAAAATGAATATGATCTGCTTTCATTTTTCAGAATAATTCTTTCTACTTATTTTTATTGAGTTTATTTGAGATTTTTGGTATTTTGTTACATTACAGCTAGCGCTGTCCGAGGCTATTTAATTTAGCATCCAAAATTTCCCGATTATCGATGTTATATTCGTCCTTTCTATTTACTTTCCAATTGCATTGGTATCCTGGTGGTCTGTAAAGTTGATAAAAAGTTAGCAATAGTCTGCACCACTGGACGTTAAGCAACCAACAATCAATCGATAAATCAACAGACTGTTCACACTTAGGTGATGAGCGTTGTAAGGTGAGTTCGACGCCAAAATTGATCGAAAATAAATATGGAAATAAAGGACGATAGTTCTCTAATGGAACTCCAACAACACCCATCCATGAAACAACTCTCCATTCAAGTAAAAATTTTCAGTAGTTTAACCATTAAGAGTCAAAGTACAGCCTTTAACACGACGCGTTGGCTCACATCGAACAGCAAGCTATAAAGTGCCCCAAAATGACTAGTGTAATACCATTCAAACAGAACACCAACGGTTTTATCTATATAAATAAACAAGAAACCCTTATGAATCACATCAACGAACGACAACCACTGAACAACAGATTCCTGGCTTATGGCAGGTGCAAACACATGCAGCTGGCTTTACTAACCTGAAGTAGTGGTAAAACATTACTTTTTAGAAAGACACGCTATAAAATATCAATTGTAATGGCTTAACTCAATATCAAAAACACATATTAATAAAATACAAGTAAACATACACTAAACGAAGGAATTTGATCTATGTCACAATACCAATGCAATATTAATATAAAAAGGGGGAGATGTAATAGTTATCAAAGGTACCAGGATTATAATCTAATACGCCAAACGCGCGTTTCTTCTATACATAAAACTCATCAGTGACGCTCATATCAAAATAGTTATATAGCCAAACAAGTACAAAGTTGAAGAGCATTGAGGACCAAAAATTCCACAAAGTTATGTCACATACGTCTAATGCAATCTTTTCCTGGGATAAGAAAAAACTATATAAAAAAGAAAACTATTATAACCTAGAACAAAATTGCGTCAAACAAAATAGCGTACACATTTAAATATAATATTTTTGTTGTAAGGAGTATATGGAGTAATGAAATATTTGTTACAATTTTTTTTTATTGTTCATGATACGATTGTGGCACCGTTAAAGTCCACAATTCCTCTAAAAACTGATTTGAAAATTGTTGTGATATTAAATACATTTTACATTTTAAAGATGGTATATATTAAAAATAGTAAGTCGAGATAAAACACATATAAAGTAAACATAAAATAACATAAATGCATTAAAAATTGTGTCGAAAATCAAATAAGGATAGCTAGTACGATTTGAGAATAATAAAATATCATGCACCAGAGATGAAAATCAACTCCAACACATCCTAGGGGTTAAGTAGGTTAACGTCAACGACATTCAAAGAAGACATAACTTGTGTTTTTTCTTCTTCAAAAAATGAAAGTATCTACAGGCAGTAGGATAGTTAGGGTTTAACCTTATGATACATGTGTATAATGTTATACATGGACAAAGTAATCTCTATAAAGAAAATGAACGTGGGTGTGTATTTAAACATTTAGTTGTTTTGTGGACAAAATCGATATTTGAGTCAAGGTACACAAAATTCAAAGATCTTACTACAACTTACCTTTACTAATAATTCTCTTAAAAGTTTTCGATGACTTTACGCGGATCACATAGTGATTTGCGCGGTTTTAATACAATATTACCGTTGGATAGAGAATGTTTAATACCGCTTTAAGTAATTTAGGTAATTTATGGAAACGAAATCTCAGACTTAATAATTTATCAGTGATGCATATATATTTATACATGTATATGTATTAATCATATTCAAAACAAGGTAAAGTTACATGTGTGTATTTTTTTGAAATTATGAAGATTTAATTTATATGATTCCGATCAATTACTCGTCTATATAAGCATAACGACATCAAATAAAGAAGGTAGAGAGAACATGTAAACAGAAAAATAACTGGTAATACAAGATTAACAAAAGTGATGTGTGTCATCTATACTATCTATACTATTAAACGAGAAGACCTCATTTTGGGTGTCGCTTCTCTTCTTTCCACAATAAATTATTCATCATGACTCTGTGTCCTATGGGTACAGTACATAATCGCATTTGTCATCCATTCATATGAATATTCAGATTGAGTTATTTTGGGCGAAAAAACGAGAAAAAAGACGTCCGGATATGTTTCCGTCATTGGGCGAAATTTTAAGTCAGATTAGACTTCCGGTTTGCGTTTTTCTTAATACTTTGAATTTACATTATTACTACGAATACAGTGTATTCTCTGTCTTATATCCGTCATTGGACGAAATTTAAGTCAGAATAGACCTCCGGTTTGCGTTTTTCTTTTTACTTTGAAACAAATACATGTACTACGAATAAAGTGTATTTTCTTTCTGATATCATTTTCAACTTTTACTATCCACGGCAGTCACAGGGTTTATTTAATAGAGAGGGTCTGAATAATATATCAATGAACGCTGTGGATCAATTATTAAACTGAGAATTGTCTGTAAAAAGAAAATACACTTTCGGGACGTCTGGAACGGGTGTTTTTAAGATCGAAATTTCAGGATTGACCATTTCGGGATCCGGGATTTCTTTTTTCGAATTTCGGGATGTCGAGATATTTAATTTGTATAATAAATTCAGAACCTCGGTATTTCATGTTTTTAAGCCCGGGATATTGGGATCAGGGCCCCTCCGCAGTGCCGGATCCAGAAATGTTCATACGTAGGGGCCCGTTGGTTGACTACCTAAGAGGGGCCCGCTCCGGTCATGCTTCAGTGATTCCCTATGTAAGCAACCAATTTTTTTCCAGAAAAAGGGGGGGGCGGGCCCCTAAATCCGCCTCTGCCCCGACCCCCTTTAATGAATGTTCATAATATACAGATAAGCGTTAAAATCATTGATGTGTCATTAAAATTTGTGGAAAAGGGAGGAGCCGGGCTAGAAAAACAATTATCCTGTGCTAAATTACCTATGACTTTTGATACCTTTTCTAAAATTCTCAAGTCACTAAATGTTTTACAAAAAAAGATGTGGTATGAATGCCAATGAGACAGCTCTCCACAAGAGACCAAAATGACACCGAAATTAATATTTGAAGGTCACCTTACGGTCTTCAACAATAAGCAAAAGCAGATACTGCATAGTCTGATATAAAAGGCCCCGAAATGACAATGTAAAACAATTCAAATGAGAAAACTAACAGCCTTATTTATGTACAAAAAAAGAATGAAAAACAAATATCACTGAACCACTGAATTACAGGCTCCTGACTTGAATGTTCATAATACATGTACACTAAATGTATGTTCACAATGAAATTAATAGAAATCAAAAAATGGGAATTTTGGAAATAAAGGAAGAGGGTTAAAAAAAACATTTTCCTGTCCTCAAGTACCTATGACTTTGGATACTTTTCCTGAAATTCTTAAGTCATTAAATCTTTTATAAATTTCTTCCTAAAACACTTTACATCCTTTCAAATATGCCCTGAATGCCCGCGATTTCGCGGGTGTGTTCTAGTTAGTTTTATACTAGACCACTATTTTATTGTTGATGATGTACGTTTACCTAGGTAAGCGACACAGGCTCTTTATAGCCTCTAGTTGGTTCAACCTGTCTAATACTAATAACTGATTGCCCATATGTACAAACTTAGACGAGTTTAAAAAAAATGCCTGTAAACTTCAAACAAGCACGAAAAACTGCAGACTGAGTAATACGAAACATTTTGAGACTGAGTTAAAGTAAATAATAAGACCAGGCATCACGTTTGTTTAGACTGAAAGTTAAAGTTGATAGATATTCTTGAAAGGTAAGGAGGCTTTTATTCTTTCTAACCAAATTGACTGTGCGCCCTCTATATATATCTGGGGTTTTATTCTAGGTCAACGAAATGTTTGCTCAAGAGTTATCGCAATATAACTACTATTACATAATTGATTCCTTTTTTTTCTTAAAATGTTCAGAATTTTTTTTTTTTTTCTAAGTACATTGAATTTCAATCATAATCATGATATACCACCGTGATATTTACACACAATTTCTACTAATAGAATACATTATGGAAATCCAAGCACCTGTCAGATTTCAAAAATTATCTCGTCTGTGTCAAATATTCTTAATTCATACCGATAAGTAATTCTATAGTGCTTATTTATAGTTGTTATACCTATTACGATGCACATATTGTGTTTAGCAGTCATATCTGTTCTGCAGCTTCATTTGTGTTCTGTCATATCTATGACTATAGTCAAATCATATGGCACAGCATCAGAATATGCAATCATTCTCATTCCAGCAAAGGATATACCAGGATCATCATACAAACCACTCGGTAAGGATATATTATGTACAATTAGTTTATGTGGTATTTTGCTAAATCCAAAACATACTTGTTGTTTAATGTGAAATTAAATATCTAGTACTTACAATAGACGATTTTAGAGTTTGTGCTCTTTCTCGTTAATGTACTTTTTCACAATGCTTTTGTCACTACTTCACAGTAAGAACCGATTATTTGACCGGATAACCAGTGTAACTCATTAGTAAAAACAGCTCCTTTCTATTGAATAAAACCACATCGTAGGTCTCCTGATTGCATGTCCCTACCACGAGCTCAGGTTTCGGAGTTTAGGGGTAAGACAAAATCTGGTCGGTTCGGAGTTATTATAATATGTCGGAGTATGATGACATGTCGTTCTCTGGACTAATACCTTGTGAACTAACGCGTTAAAAATGCAACTCAGCGTGTCCAGCGGTCTTTACTTTAGTACAAGTCAGTCATTTTTGATTAGAAGTAAAGCATGCTGTGTACAAATGAACATAACAACAATAAAAGAGTGCATAATTGAGAGCATTTTATATAACATGTTCTCGTTATGCATATTATATTTGCCTTGGACGAAATTTACAAATCCACCATCATCTTCTATTGTTCAATATTTTCATTGGAATTTACAGGAACTGATCAACTTCAATATAAGCAAACAATGTTTTGTAAGGAGGCAACTATTGTATCCAATTGGTTTTATCCGGAATTAGTTAAAATTAAAAAAAAAAAACAATGTTGTTGCCGAGTTTTGTTATAATATATACAATGTGCTTATTGTGAAATAATTCATCAAATCAATTAAAAGTAATACAAATTTATCTTGTGTTCATCATTTGGCATCGATATAGATAAATAAAAGATGATGTGCATATTTTCTAAATATATTGTAGCTGATGCACTAATTAAGCAAAGTAACCAGACATTGATGGTAGTTGTCCTTGATGATCAACCTACTATACTACAGATGCCCATAGCATTTACCAAAGCACTTAACATGGTGATAGTTAATGGACACAAAGGGAAGGTCTTTCTTGCCGCGCATGGCGATGGAGGTATACATTAATTATAACAATGTACGTCGATAAAAAATATAGTCTATTTACAATACGTTTAACGTAAAGCCCCAGTAACACTGTCACGTTTTATTCCGTTTTAAAATGCTACGTTTCAACTACGTTTTGAATAAAAATGTCCCGTTATTTTTAAAAATAGGGTTTACTAGGTTTGTGCTACGTTCTTATCACGTTTTACTACGTATAAGAACGTTATAGATCCATCTATCCACCACGCATTGTTACGTTTCGATACGTAGTTAGCACGTTTTGTTAAGTTCCGCTAAGGCTTTTATATATATATATATTTACTAGGATTTTACTTTGTTTCAATTTTCGCTACGTTTGTTGTTGAATTTTCAAAACTTACAGGGTAGGTCCCGTTTTGAACAAAGGGTCGCTACGTTTCGATAGGCTTCGTTACGTTAATTCCCATTCAGCTACGCTTTCAAAACGTAGTAAAACGTAGCTCTTGAAACGTGACAGTGCACCTTTAACACGAAATTAGCAGATGTATTTTTAGTACCTAGAATATATTTACAGAAATAAACATGAACCTTTTCGAAGGGAGTCTTATCCAAATATTGGAAATTATCTATATTTTTGTTTTGGGATTTTATTCTGGCTTTTGCTCTATAATAAGATTGATATAACAAACCTGAGTAACATCCAGCAACGTGATCATTTTAAACAGCGTCATACTAGTACATTTTTTTTATATTGCTTGTTCTTATCATGACAGATACCTCAATGTAAGTTGACCTGATAGTTTCTATGAAATAGGTATTTGGAGTATTCTAACTTTTCCAGACAAAACTCATTTCTTATTCATAAAAGTTATAACCATTCCAGATAATAAGCTTTAAAACGTAACGGAGTGCTAAGATATGAAACACTTCAAAAGAGAAAACTAAACGGTATGGTAATTTGATATTACAACACTAAAAAAAAAATAATATTGGAGTGCAGTTTCCTTGCTTGCGGTAACGACACATGCATCATGTAGAATGCTAAAGACATATTTATGAGCGATCAACCCAAACCACCGCGCCGTAAAGGGTCTGCTGAAGCCAACCTCCGGTGCGGGATTTTCTCATTGTGTTGTCTGCTGGTTGTTGTTTGAAAGATTCCCCGTTTCCTTTATTTCATTATGTCTTTTTGAATATAAGTCATATAATATAAGGAGATGTAGTTTGTTTGCTTGTGAGCTAACTGTCAAACAGAGTCCAAATAAAGCAGATTTAAGCAACTATATGTAACGTAATACCTTCAACAATGAGCAAAACTTAACCGTATTATAGCTAGCTATCAAAAAGGCCAGACAAAATGTGACATAACTAAAAAAAACCAGTATGACATGCAGACGCTTACTACAATCATTGAAATACAGACTCTTGCATTTGAAAAAATGTGGCGGGGTTTAATATAGGACAGAGATGCAAGAGCACAGAATAATAACAAATCGTAAAATGAGTTGAAAAATACCAATCAGCACACATCAGACGTACGTAGTGCAAAGACGTTATCAGCAGTCGTTTTAGCAATGTCAAAATATAAGTATAACCATTCGTTCATAAAGTAATGAATAACCTTTTGATAGTTTTTGGCAAAACAGTGAGCGAACTGCACACATATTATATATATACGATTTAAATTCAAGGTCAGGTAGTTGCCGCTTTTGGTAGTCTTTCAAGCAGGTACATGGAAGGAATTGTGCTGTTTTCTTCATATTTGATAAGAGGAACTCGGCTTAACACGTATAAACGTCCTATTTTGACTTTAAATGGTGATTTGGATGGCATAACGAGGATTACGAGAATTGTGGACACATTCGAGTAAGTATTGATTATGTGAAAGTTAGTTTATACTTTTTTTTTCAAAATCTGTATTTTTATCAACACTTACTTTACTTTTCTAAAGAAAAAAACCCTATAATATAATGAATATATTTATATTTTAATCGACCATTTTCTACATTTGAAAATGCCTGTACCAATAGTTATCGAAGGTACAAGGATTATAATTTAGTACACCAGACGCGAGTTTCGTCTACATACGACTCATCAGTGGCGCTCATATCAAAATATTTATAAAGACAAGTCAGGAATATGACAGTTGTTGTCCGTTCGTTTGATGTGTTTTGTCATTTGATTAGGGACTTAACGATTGAATTTTCCTCGGAGTTCAGTATTTTTGTGATTTTACTTTTTGAAAATATTTATCCTAAAATGTATACTAGTTGTTAATATCTGCATGACTAATCTAGCACGACTGTTTCATTTGACCGGGTAGTACGTACTTCATCAGCCATAAGATGAAGAAAAATTACTAGATTTGCTATATGATGTTCATCTAGAATTTTCTGATTGGCCAGGCAAATTTTCAGAAACAAATTGTATGTTTGCTTGTATTACTAAATGTTGTGTGTTTAGCATAAACAAGAAATCGCAATGTTAAAGTTTTTGGTTCAATTCGATCGGGGATTGAAAGCACGACCTCCCGCAATCGAGGAGGGTACGCTTCCGCGATGCCAACCAGATGGTTGAAAATGGTAGACTGTTTATCGTTACTTAAACAATACACATGATCCTAGAAATTAAAATTTTCTGGAAAAGAGATGTGTCTTTTTTTATAATAATAATGGTCACTGTTTTTATTAGATTTTTTTTTAAATACAATATTTTAGGGAATTGCAGGGAGATGTAGCGCAAAATCCAAATCAGAAGTTCATAACACCCGTTATTGTAATGGAAGGTATCAACTACGGACAATTTGCATCCAAAGCAAATATTACATATGACTTAAATCCAGAAGTGTCACAGGCAGACGCCTTTGGCATTATTTTCAACTACACATATGCATTCATGGTAGCCACACAGAATGATTCTAACAAAAACATAGCAGCGGCTAAAGCTGTCCTAGAAAAAGGATACATAAATACTGAAACTGTATTGCAAGTAAGTATGTATACCCTGAAAGATACAAACATTGTGTATTTATTTGGCTTATATTGATCTTGGTTGTGATAAAAAAAAAAAGTACATGGGCTAATCAATGCAGAAAATAATGTTACAAAATTTGTCATGGTTACTATTCATTTATGTTATTCAATTACAAATGATTGTTAATATATACAAGAGATATACGATTTTGAGAAACGATAAATGTAACCTATTGTTGGCCACGCGATTTGATATCATTTGGTATGGCATGACCTTAACTATCATATGTAAATATACGTATACGCACTTTCTCCTTGTTTTAGCCTCTTTCAGAAGTAAAATCACTAGACCAGAACTTACAGCAAGTATCCCATTGGACGATAACAGCCCAACAACTTATAATCAATAGCATTACTCCAATATCAGTGGAGGTAAATTATTTCTTTAGATCAGTATGAATATTGCTTTTTTTTTTAAATAAAACCATCAGTAAGGGTCATATATCAGCACATATATTCTTATTTATCAGGACAAAGAAAAAAACACGTCGCCATTGGAAATAATGGTGGTTCTTAGGTAGTAAAGGTTTTAAAAGCTGTTGATTTCCCGTCACACGCCGGTCCGTGACTTTATTTGGTATTCATATAGTTATTTGATAAATCCATGCTGATTATCAGGTGTATACAGATTCCTCTCCCTTCTTCGAAATCTTTCTGTTTGCACTCGTCCTGGTTTCACTATATATATCTGTCTATCTTCTCGTCAAGGAGTGAACTCATTTTTGAGTGTATATACTCCAACGTGAGTGAGCAGCTAAAACCCCTCAAGTATGTACAGTTAGAAAAGGTCTGTATGTACAGTTAAAAATGGTGCTTTAATTTAAATGTGCAGTAGTGTCGACACGCTGACATCTTAGATGGCGTGTCATAAAAGTATGTCAGGATCAGCGTTGTCTATATGTACTTGTTGTAGAGGAGGATGATTGCGGGCTACCAATGACTAAATGAGAGCTGGGTATTGTGGTGTTGTTTTGGCTCTGAGATAAGTTAAGGCTATCATAGGTGTTATCGTCATCAAGAATTGAGTCGAAAATTCTTGTGTGATTTTGAGTGTTACAAGCGCTGCAGATCCACGTTGAAGATGCATTGGCCAACAAGTTGTATTCTGGAGTTGACATTGAAATACATGATGTATGGACCCATTTGTCACATTTGTCACAGGCTAATGCATGTTGCCCCAATTTCACTGCCTTTGTGCAGATCATACATGGATATTTTGAAGTGTATGGACCTGGATTATACTCAACTTGACCGCTCAGCAGCAGTAGGGTTTGGATTACACATTTCGGTTGTATGTATTGAAAACGCTCCTGTTTCATTGCTGTGTTTCTAAACCAGTTATATATACAATCAATGTTTTTGATATTTAGATGGATGAGATGATTAATTTCGCTGGTTTGTGTATTAGAGTTAATGGTCACCAATATAATCAGGATAACTGATATGTACAAACTGGGTAACATGTTTTTCACAGATGGTAGTGAATGTAAACAAACAAAGATGGCGGCCACAATTGCCGGGCTTCCTTTGTCAGAGCTGATTACAGTTAATAAAGTTATTTCATCTGGTAATCGAGCAGAAATATGATGCAGTATTGATCCATAATACGTAATTAAATAACATATGCTAAAATTCCTGGTAAGATATTGCCTAAAATTGTATAAAATCCAAAACATTGGGAGCTTGAAAGTTCGTAGCTGTTCCTCATGGCACTTCCAGAGTTTTTTGCGGATCTCTATGAACTATAACCAGAAAATATTTGTAGATATATTTCAAATTTGTTTGGCCAATGATTCAATTTAGTAATTTCAATCCCTGGATACAGACGTAGTTCAGATGTAATTATGACCAATGTGTATAGCAAAATATCTGTTTGTGTTGAGTCATGTTATGTAACAGGTGTAGCATGTGCAGTATGTCGACTGAGCATTCGCCAAAGCGTGTAATACACGGATCGATAACGGTCTCCGAATTTGGATAGTTTCAAAAACATTTGCGTTTTCTGTGGAAAAATATTGCTCCAAAGACAAATTGTTATATCATAAATGATTCCGACTTTCTTATGTTTCAGAGGAGTTGCAACGCAATGAAATCGGTTAATATTTTTAGTACTATAGATGTAATTCCTGTCATTAATCATCTTATTGAAGGAATGCCTTTTTACCTGTCTATTAAGAAATAAGATCCAAAAAAATATGGTGCACACAGAATACTACATGTAGTTACAGGATAGCGTTTTATTTAAAAGAATGCACCAAATTGTTGATGTTATTCCGAATAGACAGAAAAATATTACAAGCATTACTTAATATAATTTAATTCTAAATTCCATTTTGAAGGAGTAAATCGTGAAAAAAGACTTCACGGTCACTTTACAAAATGATATCTATGAACTGAAAGACAAATAACTTTCTGTCAATCAAAAGACGTGTTGCATCCAAAATAAGTCCTTAAAGTAAAGAGACAACAAGGTGCGGACCTACTCATTCAATCAAAACTTATAATCTTAAACAGCAGTAAACGTGTAGAAATATCTACCATGCAGGACAATAATAATCGCCAAAATATTAAGAAAAGTCGTTAGTTATTAGATATCTTTTACACAATATCTTTTTAGCTGTATTTGGAAACTCTTTTAGGAATTTTGGATCTCAATGCTCTTCAACTTCGTACTTTATTTGGCTTTTTTTTTTAACTGTTTTAGAATTCGAGCGTCAATGATGAGTCTTTTTGTAGACGAAACGCGCGTCTGGTGTATATATAAAATTTAGTCTCGATATCTATGATGAATTTATTTACCACCACTGGGTCGATGCCACTGCTGGTGGAGATTTATTTCCCCGAGGGTATCACAAGCTCAGTAGCCAGCACTTTTTGTGCTGACATTAATTATCATTGATATTGATATATTTTTAAATTGACTGTTTTCAAAATTTTGAATTTTTTGAAATACTAAGGCTTTTCTACCTTAGTCATGGATAACCTTAGCTGTATTTGGACACTCTTTTAGGAATTTTGGATCTCAGTGCTCTTCAACTTCGTATTTTATTTGGCTTTTTTAACTGTTTTGGATTCGAGCGTCACTGATGAGTCTTTTGTAAAACGAAACGCGCTTCTGGCTTATATATAAAATTTAGTCCTGGTATATATGATGAGTTTATTTACAATGACATTTTCTCTTAATAGATCGGTGAATCTTTTTTTTAGTTTGTAAACCACGAAATAACAAAGGCTTCAAAGAGACAACAACATAAACATAGTTTTCGGTTTTTAGATGATTTAAAGATAAACAGCACGACTAAGTTAGTATTTACAAATAATCCAGCAGATGAAGGGATTCTACCACAAAGTCCAACTCAACTTACGGCAACAATGACTAGCCAAGATGCAGTTAAAAAGCTTACAACTTCCTCAGAATTTGGAAACCCATCTACATGCCAGGATATAAATCAGGTATTATATCTTACTTCTCCACGTAAAAGGTGCACAGTCAATATCATAGTTGGTCGAGTTTCGTCTCCAATGGCATGACTCTGGTATAAATATTAAATAAAAACGTTTAGTCAACAGTAAATATACACCAAAATCGTTGGAAACAGTGTAACTTATTTCTATCTCGAGATATTTTGAAAGACCTTACCAAAGTTCGATAACACATTTGGGATTTTTTTGTTTTTATTTAATCTCGTCACTGTTTTTTGTGTTTGCTACTTGAAGTTTTATGTGTAATATATCCGCGTATGACTTTCTTTATTATAATTCATGTAGTTTTGTGAATTGTTGCAGGCTATTTGTATCACAGAGTCAAAATTGGGAAGTTGGTGACACATTTAGATATTAGATTGAAGCTTCTAATTCATACTTTTAAATATATTTGGAAGTTTAAAATATTATACATCTTTACAAAGTAATACATTTTTACATATTTCTATTGTGTTGTCGGTATCTACTGGACTTCTTGGTTTTCTTGTCTCTTGATATCTACTAAGTTGGGACTGATAGTCCATTAGCAGCGTTATCGATCCAGTGCTGTTAAAATTGACAACACTTTGTTGATTTAATGCGTTCAAAGAGCTTTCGTACATGGAGTTTACCTTCAGCAGGAACACTTTCAAAATACGCAAAATAGCCAGGTCATTCTTATTCTTAGTAAATATTTAAAGATGTTTTCGAAATAATTTTGTTATGGAATTGATACTATGTTATTAGCTCTTCTCCTCTGACATACGGCTTCCAAGGGGAAAATAGATTCACAGCACGCTTATATGGGCGAAAGCAAACGATAAATACCTCATTATTAAACAGTTCATAACGTATTCTAGTTCGTTGAGGTAAAATGTTCATATGCATTACTGTTAAATGCAAAAAGAAATATGTTTCTTGAAGTTTTTTTGGTTATCGATTATAGTTATTATTTTATCTTAAAAATATATAAAAAACAAATGTTCGTGTTGGTTAAGTTTTTTTTTGCATACCTGTATGTTCTCACTTTTCCTTTCTATATTTATTTTCGCCCATTGGCGTGGAACAAGTTTTTGGATCCCTTAAACAATCGGTTTCCCAAAGTCGTGGCAAGAGATCACTAAAATTAACTCTGTTGAATCATGTTTGGTATTTAATCAGTTTATCATTTCAGGAAGCAGTAAATTTCGCATATTCGAAATCTTCCTCTACTGCTCAAAGACGATATCAAGCGGCGATGGCACCCATTACGTTCATGAACGATGTTAATGCTTCGACGTTTGACCAGTGGAATCAAGCTTCATTACAACTGATATATAACAACACAGGACTTTTTGTAGGAGCAACAAGATTTCGTACAAACAAACCGAACTCAGACCAAAGTATAGGAGAGCAAGATGACTGTACCTTGCTGTCTCCATATCGAGCAATGGAATGGATATATATTGATGCTTTAAGATATACGAAACCACAGATAACAAAAGGGATATCATGACTCATATAAAACCCTTTATATACTTTTTTTTTGTTTTTATTCAAGTTATGCTAAGAAATAGTATTTCAAGCATTTGAATTTTGAAATAAAGTCATAAAAACAAAGAGTAGGAAAATGAAGTGCATGTGTATATGACATTATTTTCAAGTACACGAAATATCTTTAAAAACTATGAATTAAATGGCTTGCAGATTTTCTATAAAAGCATGCAAAGCAAACCTTTGATCAACTTGCTTTGTACATGTATGTTTGTTTGGTGTTTGCAAACAAGGTAGGCATTCTGTTAACTAATTACTGGAATTTGATTGGGCAATTAACATCAACTTTATTTCACGGTTATTAAGTTCCACATTGTATGTTAACTGTTATTGTCCATTCAAATCCCGGTATACAGACTGAAACTCCGCCTACCCATTATTTACAAACATCCTAACAAAGCAAGCAAGACGATCAAAGTTGCAATGTTTTTTTGCATGCTTTTAAAGAAAAGCTGTTAACAGATGCACCAGAAGCTTACATGTATTATATGCCTCACGGAAGTGTTAGACTGCCGATTCGATATTATGGATTATGTTATACATTTTAGTTATTTCATTACATTAGATTTCTTACCAGTGGTCAGGAGACGTGAAATACACGGTATGTCTTTGCAAATGACTCTAAAAAATTAGTTTAATAATTCAGGAATGAATTATGCTTTTTTCCATGTGTTTCTGTTTGTTTTTGACATTTAGCAAAATACTTAAGCCTCAACACAACAATGAAACTTGTATTCTTTTAAGAAAGAGCTAAAATCAAATCAAAATAATTTTATTGGTGTAAATTCCTATACAGAAATGATACCAGCTGGCATTTACAAAATACAAATACAAATACAAAAATAAACAAACAAACAAACAAACGGCAAACATACAAACAAACAAAAAAACATACCAACAAACAAAAAAACATATTTATAAAGCTTCATAAAGCTAATGATCATAGAATATTATCCGATAAATCAACAAACATGCAAACAGTCCAAATTCAAGAGTTGAACACAAAGCATGTTCGACATACCGAAAATCACAGCTAGGTCCTTTACAACAACAACACCGCACTGAAAGTTGATGAGGTATCTATACCAACGGACTGATGAATCCCGTGAATGTAATCCGTCCCGCAGTTATTGCTTCTTTTGATAAGCATTATTGGACTAGTTAAGTTTGCTCTTGTATTGAGCTACCTATTCTCTTTGGTTCTCCTTTGATCTGGGATTACTTTTACTGTTTTATTCAGATAATTCTTGTTTTGATGCTTCATAGTTCTAGATTTGGCTTCCGATACCATTGCTCGCGGCGATCACAATTGTTGAAGGTTTTTGTGATAACATAAATACCGTATGCGTTCTGAAATCTCTTGTTATGTTGGGTTATCGGCTATATACAGAAATTGGAGTGTGTTATTGATAGGTATCAGAAGGTTGATTGCATCTACCGGCTATACACTAATTTGTACTCGAATCAGTGAACTGTTTCACAAACAACCGGTACAATATACAAATATGTTTCATCTGTTAAACTTGCACAAATAAAGTCCACTTACATGTTGAGCAAGTGGGATTTTTTATTATCATCATTTTTGACAGACTATTTTGGAGTCCTCTTCGCGGTCCGCGTTTAAACTATTTCAATAAATACAACTGTGTTTGATGTTAATTGTAGGACAAAACAATGTATGTACATTGTAAGATGTATAAGGGGTATTTATACTCGCAACGGAACAGGAGACTGAAAGTTTTACAAGCCTCGCATTTCGTCCTGAAAGCAGGTACAAATATCATTTCAAATTTTCATTTCTTCTGTAAAATTATGTTAGGCTATTTTGTGTATTGCATTTGGTATTTCAGTTATTTACGAATACAGTGCGTAGTAAGGGTTGTTTTGGTGACTCCATGGTACAAAAATATTGGAAAAATTAAAAATTGTCCTTTCAGTCGTGACACAAAACTTAAAAAAATCTTAAAGTTAGAAATATGATTTCAAAATATTTTATCTTACATGTGTTTTAGATAAATGCATACATATTTTTGTTAAAAATCAATAAATGTTAACTACAAGTATTAACTCTTTGTTAGTTCCGCTAGCATTTGTCTTAATCCTTTTTCTGATAAGCTTTCTTAAGTCATTTTCAAGAGGATTGGCAGCATTCAACCCACGATCATCTTGAGAATTTCAGGGAGTTTTTTTGGCGCCCGATTAGACTGATTTATGTATTTTCGTATCTCAATAACATGTCTTTTTTGTAAACCTCTATGCATTCACTTTAACCTGTACAAATATATAAATATATAATAACATAATCCTTTCTTCCTACGTGTAGCTATAGCTGTCCTGCATATAGAACACTAAGATGTAATTTTTTGCCAAAGTATATTATTGTTCATGGCCAAATACACGAAAGCTAATTTTTCTGTTACAAGCTGGGTCAAAAAGCTTAACAAAAAATCTTTGTAATTATCTTAAAGCTGCACGGAAACTAAGATTGCAAATTATCAGTTAATATATAATTATTCATATTATTATAAGTTATCTCTGCATTATTCAATTTATGTAATTGTTCTCTGTATTCCGTCATATTTGTCATATTTGTATATACCTTGTTTTATGCTAAAGCAATGTTGTTGCTAATGCAATAAAAGATTCATATACTTTGTAAATTTAACCACACCTAACGAATCTCTTAGCGAATATTAATTACATTGGATGCAAGTATATCTCAGAAATAACAATGAACTTTACAGGGAGTGTATTTCACGACCACTCAAATCGTCTTAGTGTTTTAAAGAATGGGCAAATTAGCAAAAACTATCGATTTGGCTGAAACGTATACTTAAGCATATGATTTATGTGAAGATATCTTTTAGCGCTAATCAAAACCATTGTCAGTGTTTGTCTGTTGTTAAATCTTAATGTTTCATTATTTGGAAAATTTGGAGTTAACGGTGATCTTTGATATTCTCTGTTAAATAACAACTTTAGTACAGTATAGCTTGACATATTGATAAAACATCTGTCTTTGTTATTGTTTACAAATAGATTTTGTATGTTATTCGTTGCGTTGTATATATCTCTTTGAAGTTTACCTAACACCTCTTTTTTCATAATTAGTATGATGGTTGTCGACAGCACATATAATTGATGTTAAGATAAAGTGAAGGTCAAAATTATTTAACAGTCATATAATTAGTTGTTAGAGGCTATACTGTAAGTCACATTTAGGACAGACACATTTTATGCCATTACTTTTTACATTAGAATAAAATGCAACGCTGCTTTCGCATGAGGGTTAAACTTTGATTTTTTTTTTAGTTAATCTGTTTAATTTATACTAATAAAGGTAGATACAAGTATATACCAATATAAATTACTTACCTCAATAATAACGGCTCAGTATTTAGCAAGATATTTTACATTGCGGCCCTAACAAACCTGCAAAATTTCATAGCGTACGATCATTTTATTCTGGCTGCAAACTTTCGATAAGGAAATTCATGTCCCCCTCCCAAAAAAAGAAAAATCAAATAATTGAGAGCAAACACATGATAATCACATCAATAACGCATCGTTATAATTGATTCAGAACACAAATTAAGGTGTGACATTATAAACCTCAAAAAGTAAATTAACCAAAGCAAATTTTATATATAAAACGTTGTAAAATTCCTTGGAAATATAATATAAACTTTGTAAACAACATTGCCACATTCAATTAATTCAGAAAAAACAAGTAACTGGTATTATATGTTTCAAGAACGCTCAAATTATTAATGAAAGGAGATTGGAAGTTTCAGAATTAAAGAGGACAAACAGATTCGAATTATCTCCCTTACATCTTGAAACAATTCTAACAAACAAGACATTTTTGTTTAAGAACATAAAGTTATATACAATATATTCTATTCAATTGTATTCAATGTTTGAACAGAAAACTATGTTTAAATATATCACAACACGTTCCGACCAATTTCACATTTTAAATTTGAACTGTTTGACTTAAAATGAACATTCCCAGTGGCGTAGCTTGCATGTATGCTCAGATGCTCAAGCATCCACATCATTTTGACCAAAAAAATAAATTGCAGACTTCAACTCAGAAGTATCCAAATGTATCAAGGCTGAGGTTAATATCCAGTCATTTTCGAAGCAGTATGCCTGCATGGTCTTTCATTCAGGATAAATTAGAATATGTAAACAAGATAGTCCAATCGCAGAATAGTGTTTCAAGTTAACTTTTGTTCGTCAAAACAATCTACGTTATCGGCTAATTAAGGTAAGCGGAGAGGATGATGAAACGCAGACCCTTGGACATGTTTCCTCTGAAATTGAACCTAGTGAAGTGATGTCTTCTCATCTGACTATAGCAACTAACAACTAAAACACCATATCCTGACTCCTGATATCGTTTTTGTGACATGGTAAACGACGTGATAAAAAAAATCAATTTGTAATATACCGTGAAAATTCCTAGGCTTATGAATTCCCGTTTCTATCTAGGTTCAAATACTAGTTTTATTTTCAATTAAAGAAAAGGTCCAATGTTCCCCGCCATGCACATCACAAATGTTCATGTCATGTTTTATCTATCAAATGGCAAGGAACAAGGGAATAACTAAAAAAGCACTTGTTTTCTTTTTCTTTTCTCTTTTCAATATCTTCAGAGAAATTAAAGCTTACAGCAAATGGAATGGGATTTCCATTACCATTTATATTTCAAAGGGTCATAACTGGTTAAAAATATTTGAATATTACTTATTTTTGAAAGTGTCAAAGACATTGCTGATGATATGAGTTTCACTTAATCTGACAAAAATTGTACACATGAGAGTGCTAACACGACCGGTTGGTCGGAGGCCCGGTATTTTTATGTCTCCTGCAACGCGTTTAGCTAAATACTAGTAATCAAAAATCAAAAACCTAAGGTTGTAGACGCAAATTCCTGGAAAGAAGAGTCACTTGAGTTCCTATATTCCGAAGTTCCTTAATTATACAAAAGTGCCGCTGTAATGGGGTCCGTTTTTGATATGTCAAATATAAAATTAGGTGGGAAACTTTTAAATGCAATATTCATGAATTAAATGAAGGTACTTTCGAGGAAACAATAAAATTCAGTTGAAAATATATAAATATATGAAAAGGTGGGTATTTTGAATTTAAACAAAAATGTAACTAGTGTCGGATTCTGGGGGAGTACATGTGCTTAAATAAAAAATAATTTTCTGCATAAAAAGGTCCAAAATTTTTTCGCCTCGCTCCGCTCGGCGAAACATCCACATCATTTCAATCCTGGCTACGCCACTGATTCCCAATTATCTATACGCATTGTAATGTAAATTTTGTCAGAAAATAGTGTTACATATTGGCAAAACAAAAACTAGCGCAAACAACACTGAGAAGCCGTCATCATGAATATGTAACACCCACTGATGTGAAAATAAAATGAAATAAAAAATTCTTTATTCGCTTTTGAATCCGTACCAAGACTCATCTGGAAACGCTTCTCAATCTTTCTCAACTATAAATTTCATGTCATTCGTATGCCTATACGCATGCAACATGTTCTTTTTTATTTTTTTGTTACTTTTTGCATATGGACCCTTATTAGTTTTATAAAATATGTATACGATGTATTTGTTCCATTGGAATATATATCTAAAAATTGTAGCAATTTGATTTTTTTCATTCTAACTTTTCATGAAGTTAGGGACGACATCAAAAGATCTGTGTAGGATAAAAAAAAAACTAAATCAAATAGTTTGGGGTGGGGTAGGGTTGGGTTGGGTAGGGGGTAAATCTGCTGCAAGTTTTGTTAATCCGACAATGATTTTACATATATTCATATTGTCAATCAATCTTTTCCAAATTAAGTTAAGAAGGGGGGTCAGTGAATAAACTATGTGAATAGAGTGTGAATTAAGTTTTTTTTATCCTTCATTGAACTTTTGATGTCGTCCCTTATTTAAACCAAGATCAACATCGTCGAAAATTCTTATATTTCTTTTATAGACTGCTTCAGGAATGTTTGAATAATAATGTCCTTTTTGGAGAGATGTGTTGTTAAGTTGCAGTTGTATATACGCATGAATTCCTCATGACCAGTTATCCTGTTCCATACAAACACATAAAATAGACATATATATGATACCGTTTACTCCTTGGAAACGATTGACAATGTGCATGCTTTTTTAAAAGTGACAGACTAAACGTTAATTTTGAACAACAAGAAAACTATACGCTATCGATTCGTTAAGCTTTGACTTACATTCACTTTGAGAAGTTCTTGCACCCAATAATTTCAGTTAGATTTTGAAATGCAGAAACTTATTTCATTCCAAAAAGGTGTAAATACGCAGTACGATCTATATCCATTTAACTATTGAATGGAAAATCTAGAAAATAGCATGATTTGTCTGTAGTTTGGTCTTCGTAAGCTCTTTCGGGAATAAATATTTTTTAAATAACCTTTTTTGTAAATAAATTAATCTGGTAAAAATTCAGATATATCGCGTGATTGTATGTAAAATGATAACGAAATCCGAGATCTATATTTTAATTGGAATTTCAACAAATATATAAATATTTGACACTGGCCGGCTGTGTCTTGACATTGATTCTCTGTAAACAATACTTCAAACAACATATTTTATTTTATTCACGTTTATTTTTGGTCTTCCTTGTTTAATATTAAAGATAATATGATTGGATTAGAAAAACATAGCGAAAATGTAGTCCTTATTGGCCAAAGGTAGTAGTTCTGATTCCTATTGATGATAGTGTTTGTTTGTTTGTTGTTGTTTTATTATTTTGTTATACACATGTTTGTTTTTGCATTGACACATAATGTTGTTATTGCAGAAAAAATTATAGCAATTTAAATATATTGTAAATGGCACCACTAATTAAAGTCCATGGTTCTGCAAATATAGTACAATTTTTGCTTGAAAATGACAATGCAATCGGTAGGTCAATATCCATCATGAATTACTGGTCAGGACTCTATTTCTATACAAATATATATAGTAGGCGTATCCGAACAGAAAAAGAAATTCAAACAAAGACCAACATTATAGCAAAACACGAAATCTTGTCCAACCGTTAATGTAGAGAAAAGCATAAGTTTTTTTTACATCTTGTCCATCCGTCATAGTAAACAACTTGTGTTACTTGAATCCTGTCTAACTGCATGTCAATGTATAAAAACTAGGTTAATTATACACTGTCCAACTGTCAATATCGTAAATGCAGACAAACTAGGTTTATCATATTTTGTTAAGCCGTAAATGCAGACAAACTAGGTTAAGCATAGTCTGTTAAGCCGTAAATGCAGGCAAACTAGGTTTAGCATAATCTGTTAAGCCGTAAATGCAGACAAACTAGGTTTAGCATATTCTGTTAAGCCGTAAATGCAGACAAACTAGGTTTAGAATATCCTATTATGACGTAAATGCAGACAAACTAGGTTCAGCATATTCTGTTTTAAAGCCGTAAATGTAGACAATCTCGGTTCATCATACCATGTATATGTCGTGTACAAGTTGCGATTTTGTACAGGTTATAACATGTACAAAAATATTGTTCATGTTATAACTTGTATAATGCAAAAATACAAGTTATAACATGTACAAAAGTACCTCATACATGTTATAATATGTACAAAATATTGCTTAAAAATGGTTTTAACTTGTACAAAATCGAAAAATAAGGATATTTTTCTATTATCGCAACAGATAACATTTTCATAACTTTTTTTATTATTCCTTCATGTTAGTGTGTTTTGTCCTTTTTAATGTACAGGGGTCGGTATTACGAAGCATTCCTAAGACCTGTCATAAGATATATATCTTAGGACATGTCTTATGATCGTCTTATGACTATTTATGGACATATCTTTATTTGATGAATTATAATTGTGAGTGGCAACTTTGAAGGCAATTGTAAAATACTTTCATTCTAGTTGACACTAAAAGACATAAGAGGATATTCAGGAAAGATGTGTGTACACATAAAATTGGGAATTGAAATCGGGTATGTGTCTAAAGACAACAACCCACCAATGGAGCAGACAACATCCAAAGGCTACAAATAAATGCTTTCAAAGTAGAGGATATATATTTAAAACATCACAATGACATTCGCCTCATGCAATGATCTTATAGTTTATAAACAAAAAGTGAGTTATAAATTTACATAAGTCATGCTGAAGGCCAAAAATGTTGAAGAGTGGATCCAAAGATATTGATAATGAAGCATGGTCCAATGAAAACTATTTCAGCTCTCTCTTGCTTTTACAGAGTAAGCATATAAAACATTGTTTAGTCTTTGCATGCTATAAAAACGAGAGGGAGGAGTATTTCCCAAAATTATTAAGAATCGTTCTTAAATTTTTTGGAAGAATTTAGAAACTAGTATTTAATGTAATTGTCATTGAGGAATGCAAGCTTTTAGTAAATAGTTTCACACTAATTTTAAACCATGATGGCCTGCATAAGACATACAATTACATGAAAACACATTTTGCCATCATTATTCATGAAATATATATTTCTGAAACTTTGTGATCATTGTCCTTTACAGAAAAAGACACGTTCTGACCTATTTATTGTTGTTCTTTCTGCATTGGTGAATTTAAATGTATATTTTACTTCTTAAAAATTTATTTTAAATTTTGTACAAGTTAAAACCATTTTTAAGCAATATTTTGTACAGGTTATATGTTGTATGAGGTACTTTTGTACATGTTATAACTTGTATTTTTGCATCATACAAGTTATAATATGTACAATATTTTTGTACATGTTATAACCTGTACAAAATTGCAACTTGCACACGACATATACACTGTGAAAATGAATCGAATCCCAACGTTTATCATATGCAGACAAATTAGGTAAATTGGACAGCAATGAAATATGGTCTTCAAAATTTTTTTTAAGAACGGTTACCCATATTTTTCCTTTGAAAACGTGGATTAAGAAAACTTTGTCTGAGATGCATGAGTTCTTTTAGTTTTTAGTGGATTTGAATGTTCTCATCGTGATAAGAACATTCAAATTTCTCTTCCATCGTTTTTGTCACGTGAATAAAAATATTTGACATAAGGAAAAACGTATAGATCAGTGTAAACAAATGCATGTTTTGCAGTTGTATGATGTATTCTATTTAATGTTCTAAGAAGGTAAATACATGTAAAGGCTCAAAGTTGAATATTATTTGATTTTAATATGGTCGGATATAGTTTTGTGATATTATTGTTTGAAATTTGGATATAAGAATACATGCAGTAAAAAAAAAAATAACAACCATTGATTAAACTTAATATACTTACCCGACTATGAAAGAGCTTATTATGTCGTACGGGTTTTTTTTGTGTTTAGTTTTATTTTCCTTTTTTTCTATAGTGTAGGACATAAAATGTCAAAACAAGTGAGTATAATAAGTTGTCAAAATAGTTTGAGACAAAACGATATAAATCGAATTAATTTCTCAAAACATTCTAACACATTCATAATTTACTGAAAATGAAAAAAACGCACAAAAATTAAGAGTAGTGTCAAACAACAAGCATATTTCTAATGAATTATTCGATACAAATACAATTATTAGCTGCAAACACATATGTCATCTTTTCACATGAGAAAAGTGATGCTAACACAAAAACAATAAGCATCGTTTCTTCTGTAACTTAATAGTTTTGTTTATGGGAATTCGTCTGTCTAGTAACTGCAAATGAATAACGAGGTGCTAAAACGAATTCACAAAAGGGTGTTAAATTTCTACCATAATGTATGTTAAAATCCAATTAAGTCAAAACAGATAATCTCTTCTAAAGACGATCATGATCAATTATTTTATTATTTTCTGGAATACTGAATTCACCATTAAGTACTTAACAACAACTTCCTTTGAGGGATGAATTATGAAACATTAACCCATAATATTATCATCTATTTATACCAGTAATTACGTTTATTATCCCTAACCTAATAAATTATACGACATCATATAAATAATCTGATTGTATTCACTTCATTTAACAGCAATTTTATTTATTCAATGTCAATATCAGATACATTATTATGCAGTACTCTTTTTTCTTTGCTTCTAATTATCAAATGTGTACTGACACAAGAAGACAGCTGATTTATGCTTCAAGAGAATCTAAAAGATAATCACCATTGACGGTTTGGAAGAAAACTGACCACTGTTTTTCTCCGTTGAAGGTCAATCTTCAATTGCGCTTTGTGACATCCGACAGCAGAACATGCGCCGCGGTCAGAAAGCTATCAGAAAAATCAATAACCATTCTTAATACATGGCCAATATATCGCCGATCGTATTACCGTTGTGCCAAGAGCAAGGAAGAGAGATATATTGATCGATAGGTGGAGGGGGAGACGATTTCGTAATTTCATTTGTTTTTTCTTTATCAGTTTTCCTTGTAATTCACCGTATGCTTTCTTCTTCCTAGGAAATTTATCAAGATGCGGAAATATAGACTTATCATTAATTATTAGATTCTTTGCTAACCAGAGTCGATACATTTGTTTACATTATCATGTAGAAAGATTCACTTTAACGCTAGGAATTGCAGCTGACAAATTTTCTCAATCGCAGATCAACATGTTGCTTCTGATGAGCATGCGCAGTTGATACGAGAGTTACATAGAATATTGGAAAGATGGCGGAGATGTAAAGAATCTAACAATTTATAGCATTTATATAAGATTATGAAATCGACGGATTAATTACTCGGATTATGCGGACTATATGCGGATGGTTTTGGCGGAGATAATCTGCACATTTAGTTATGTCGTTAGCAGATTTCCTGTATTTCTCACACTCTTATGATTTTTTCAAAGTGTGTGGAATAGTGGAATCAACAGGCGTGTGTGAGGTAGTGAAATGCCTTAGTATTCTTATGTGGTCATTATTAAGCCAAACATTACGCAGTAAAAATACCAAGTTTCCTCTAGGATAGCCGGATTATCCATAAAACACATTTTAATGTTTTTCCAACGCTTTCCGTTATTTCAACCTTTTTCTGAACTATGGTAACTATCCTTGGTCATGAGGTCTTGCTATTTGAAAAGCCGAGATTGTGTAAACAAGGTATCCTCATTACCATTGTTTACTTTCTGATGTTTATTATAAAAGAGTGTTTGTGTGTAGAATTAAGTTGTTCACAAAAATTCCCATGGATGGATTTACCGTTTAATTCGTGTACTACTACAAATTTTTCTTATGTACGAAATCAGTGCCTTGTTTTGCGACATAATTTCAGTGAAAAAATATGTAAATTGCCAATTCAAAGCGAACAAAGAACGAGAGAGTTAAGGAAAAGTATTTTTTTGAATTTTTGTAATCAATATAATTTAGCTGAAGTGATGTCAGATAGTGATATATTAACACATATAGAAGGTAGAAATTGTGTGGAAATTTTAAGGAAAATAGAGTGTCGCGATTCGCTGGCTGAAGCGATGTACAATCAATTTGCTGATTTGTTGACCCGCATGGACTGTCAAAAGCCTTATTCTGTCAGCTGGAATTGTACACACTGTTTGGTAAGTTACTGAGTGTAGTGTTTAGTGGATAAGATCCTGTTATATTATCATGTTTGGTAAGTTACTGAGTGTTGTGTTTAGTGGATACGATCCTGTTATATTATCATGCTTGGTAAGTTACTGAGTGTTGTGTTTAGTGGGTACGATCCTGTTATATTATCATGTTTGGTAAGTTACTGAGTGTTGTGTTTAGTGGATACGATCCTGTTATATTATCATGCTTGGTAAGTTACTGAGTGTTGTGTTTAGTGGATGAGATTCTGTTATATTATCATGCTTGGTAAGTTACTGAGTGTTGTGTTTAGTGGATAAGATCCTGTTATATTATCATGCTTGGTAAGTTACTGAGTGTTGTGTTTAGTGGATAAGATTCTGTTATATTATCATGTTTGGTAAGTTCCTGAGTGTTGTGTTTAGTGGATAAGATCCTGTTATATTATCATGATTGGTAAGCATGGTAAGTTACTGAGTGTTGTGTTTAGTGGATACGATCCTGTTATATTATCATGCAGATTCATTATTATGTTTAGTTTAGAAAAGAATTAACTTTCCTGGAAAAATGAAATTGTTTTAGATCAGCCTATATGAAGTTACTAAGGAATCTGCATATCTTGTCAAAAGGAGCTTTAAAAATAACTTCATACAAATAACATACCTCAAATTTGATACAAATTTTCATAATATTTATGTGCCTCTGTCAAACGCGTTTTATTTTATACAAAAGGTGTCTATAGTCTTGCTAACACATCCAATTCAGCCCATATAAAAAACAACATTAGTTTACGTTCTGTGTATAAAATTGGTTGAAATTTCTAATGGGGTTTACACGTAGTAATCTAAAGTTTACTTCTTTCAAAAGCACAGAACAGTGCATTGACTATTGAAAGGACCTACTAAACAAATAATTTGAATTTGAATCCAATCATGATGGCCCACCATCCTCAAAGTACAGTTTCCACCAAAGTTGTTCATTGAAGTCAATATTATAATATTTATCATTTGACATTGTTAAGACATTTTTTTTTTTGTAAACAGCTCATTACCAATAAGCATCGTTACCATTTGAATCATGTAATTAGAACTATTCTCTGTTATAAATATTTTTCTTGTATCGGTAATAAAAGAATTGAATCCTTATAAGCTACAGAAATGTTAGACTTTAAATCTCTGTGGATTAATACATAATATTTTGATATTTGACTATACATTGTAACAACCATTGACAACATGATATTTAAAAATACTGTTGTAGTAGGTGTTAATCCAGATGCAGTAGCAGTATGGATGCACTTAAAAACCATATTTTGTCGAGTTTAACCATGTTATCAGGTTATATGCAGATGTTTAAAAAATGTGGTATTAGTATATATGTTTCAGTATCTTTCGTATGTAAGGATTACGAACTATTCCCAACTTTTGTTTCGGAAATCTGACATTATCAGTCTACCCGTCGATATCTAAAACAAAACATTTTGTTTAAACATAAAGTTCCACAAAGGAGAGGTAGACTTCGTAGATTGTCATGATTGTCAGGACCTATCTTCAAATACCAGATCTGCACAAACGTTTTAGTTTTCTCTATTTTTTTACAAAATATTTTTCCATCCCAAAGAATCTCTTTGAGCTCCTCTTCGACCTGATGATACAAGGGGAAACCACAATACAATCATTAATTTCTTTCACATCTTAAAGTGCAGACGAATTCTATCTCGGCTATAAGAATTGCAATATGTAATCCTGATTATCAGTAGATTGGATAATTGGCTAGTACACCTGCAACAAGTATGCATTATCTGCAAAATTCTGTGATTCATCTCAGTTTTTACTTGTTAAATGAAAGTCATACCACAAGTTATATGGTAAATGGTGTGTTTTTGAAATGCGTAATATTATTAAATATGCAGTAACCATGCAATTTTAAAGTTAATTGTTTTGCAACATGATACCATAAATAAAGAAGGTATATGGACAGAATAATTTAATATATATCTATTAGGCATGCGACAGAACAAATACAAAAACTGGCGAATCGATAAATATAACATATAATTTACACATTCTATAAGCCGGAACCATAACAGAACTGATAGCAAACTGTTGCATGCCTGAGGGCAAACATCTGATACCGTACACAGCTGGAGTGATACATACGCTTTATATCTAATATTGATAATATGTACTTAATAAACTTATATAATATAGTGTTGCACGTGGATTTTCTCGTGTAAACATTCAATTTATAGATTCATTTTGGTATATCAAGAAGCTACATGTATTTGAACATGTAACTGCAATGTAATTATAAAGGTAAACAGTGTCCTCTTCTTGGTAAATAATGATAGTGTAATATTGATTAATTGTTGCCCTTTTAACGTCCAGTGACAAATATGTCACTTTATATTCAGGATAGGAACAAATAGATAACCCATACAATAGGTAAGTTTCTTTAACGGTCATGACGGTAGGTCGTAGAGCCAGAAATGTGGAGTTCCACGTGAAAATAAGGCCGGTACACTGGCATGACTGGATGGTAATATAATCTTTTGAAACATGCCACCTACGGACACTTTTGACAGGTGCCATGTGTAGTTTTTGATATACATCTACCAATCATTTGTAGTTCTGATATCATCCAATCTATATCATTCGTGTGTATTTTGATTTTGTAGTCGATAAATCATACTTATAAATTCTCAAAAATAAGGGGGGGGGGAGTTATTGTATATATCTGTTCATCTGGAAATTTTACATGACAGGGAACATTCTTTTTTTTTTAATAGTAGGGTTTAAACATATTTGACTGTTTTGTAAAAAAATTATATTTTGAACCTTATAGATATGAATACGTATTTTTTTGAGATAGCTAGAAGAACTTTATATATATTTAACTGCTTTAAGAAACCGATTATTTCAATGAGTTGGTAATGTAAAGTATTTTATATGTATCATGTGTATCAAGTATATTAAGCTTGCTTACAAATAATTGAATTCGAACTGTTAACCTTTTTTTTTTTTTTAGAAGTTTTTCAACAATAACCTGTGAAATTGTTTTTAAATAAGAATACTGTACAAATCAATAGCATAACTAGCAAACATTTTAAAGGATTCCAATTTTATATCTAATGACCTTTATCAAAAAGGATATAATTTACTCACATGTAATGGTATTGATGGATAAAGAGAAAATAGAGAAAGCATTTCACGTGATGGCAAGGGAAAACGTTTCGTCCTTTGATATTGATATAAAAACAAGAAGATGAAGTATAAAATTGCAATTGAGACAAGTACCGACCAGAGTCCAAATGTCGTGTTTAAGGAAACTTTAAGTCCTAGTCTGACTATGGTATCCATTACTTTACTGTCTTATAAGAGTAAAATTCAATCCGTGCTTCCTACTTTTTGCATTATTGAATATTTGGGATACATATAGAAAAGCAAAGCAACTGAATGCTGTCAATCCTTATTCTGTTATGTCAAATGTCAAAAGTTCAATGGCAGATTAAATAATTTTCTTAGTAACTGCCTCGAGATAACAGCTTCTTATTTTTAGTATACAGTACTCGTTTGAAGTTGTTTCTTCAAAGCAAAACCGTTATACAAGAAGAAATTCAAGACCTCAATCATTTCCCTTTTCCTTAAGTATAAAAACATTGATCAGAATACAATAAAATATATTATGAGTTGGTTTGTTCAGCGTAAGGAAATGTTTTTTTTCTCTTATTCATTGTTTCAAATATAAAAATATAAGACATGGTGATGTTAGACGGACGGGCGAACGGGCGGGAAAATCGGCTTCTATAAAATTTTCGTAACTAGCACCTTCTAATATTTCAACCCATTGAAGTCGTGCTCTTTCTATCATTGAATTGTTTTAGGGTATTTTACACATCCGATTCCAAATATTTGAACTTTCAGTAGAGAGCATTCTCCATTGTGAAGCGGAACATCATGTGCAAACTGGCCATTTGAGTCTTTGATTAAAAAAAAACAAAAAAAAAAAAAACTTTTTTTTGGGACAAATTTTGTTAAAATCTTGTTAATACTATTTAGTTATGCAAAAAAAAACTTACTCGGTTTGCCCTCTTCCGTGGTTGAGATGTTCTATCGCATGCATCTCATTAGACATTTCAGTTTCATTTTTAAAGCAAACTACTTGAAATATAACATTATAGAGGATTATCACTCGGTATTCTGAATATATTAACATTGCCAATAGTATTGATTTATTGTTGACACTTAGTTTAACTGTTATACCAATACTTCAAATCTCCGAACAAAACTAAATTTATTTTACCAAATCAGTTAAATTGATCTGGAAAAACTAATTAGTTGTCAAGCTAAAAGAAAATGTGAGTTAACATGGATATTTTCGCTGTAATTTCCATTGTTTATTTGTCCAATAATCAGTTTCATCCTTCACTATGTCAGTTGTCCGGACAGGTGTGATAATTACTGATAATAACATTCTTTTCAGTTGATTACTTTAATCAGTATAATTACCTTGTTAGTTATCAGGAATAGTAACGACATATAATGACAATCGTGATCAATTACCTGTTGCTGAAGTTCCATATAGAATAGCTGAACTGGAAGCCAGCTCTATTCGTAAATACAAGGATTCCTATCTTTTTAAACGTCAGATCAAAATGAGAGAGTATACTAGATACCATCTTCCTTTCTGTCTGTTCGTGACACATTTATGTCGATGTTCCCCCACGCAACAGCAAAATATTTAATCTAAATTTCTTCTTGTATAGCTTCAAACATATTTTTTTATACCATAACCCGTTACACGTTTCCTCGATGGGAGTTTCTTCTGCTCTCTCGATGTTCTTTACTTCATAGTTATGCAAAACATTAAATCTTTTAAAGGTCATGCAAATATGAAAATTTTGTAGCAAATACACGAGGTATATACAGTGAGTATGAGCTCAAAGTGTATCTTTAGTATGCAAACATATATACTGTTGTTTTTTCCTGTTTGAATGGTTTTCCAGTAGTATGTTCTGTGGCCCTTCATAGTTTGCCGTTCGGTCTGAGTCAATGCACCGTGTTGAAGACCGTACTTTGACCTATAACTGTTTTCTTTTTTACAAATAGTGATTCGAATGTAGAGTTGTCTCATTGGTACTCAAATCACATCTTCTTATATCTATATCAATGTAATTTCAAGTAAAGATAATATAAGAATTCAGAAACAACTGCAATGAGCAAAGTAAATGACAAACTTAACATAAAATTTAGTCGATTCAGCAAAAGTAAACACTTAAGCGAAATAGGTTTACCAAATAAACTATCACGATAACAAATCATTTACATGTATTAGCTAAACTTCTTGGTGGTCAGTTTTCTGTATAAACAATAGAAGCAAACGCATAGGTTCAATGTTTTACTTAGCTTTACACGCGTGACTTAGCTTTATATGCGTGACTTTGCTTTACACGCGTGACTTTTTTATACACACCTTTACTTGCAATAGATCTACAGTTCCTTTTAAAAGATACTACTACCTTTAAAGTCTTCCTTAATTCTCTTTTCAGAAATAGACTTATACATAATGTTTTAACAAATTGAATATACTGTGTTCTGCTCCAGTATTGGAGCGCTCCCACAATGATTCTAGTAATCAAAAGTGTTATGTCGTAAGATAACCAGGACTTGTTCATGGTGTATCTATGTAAAACTGCTTAAATACATTCCTGAAATGACTGCATGTTCAGATAAGATACAGACCGCTGTTTTGTAGATAACAGAATTTCGAGGTTCCAAGTACGAATGTAGAGAACATGTCAGTTTTATTATAGGAATTTTTGTCATAAAAATATAGAAGAATTCAATCTTTACTACATTTTATTACATCAATGAGATACCATATTTAAAATTGGTACATATCTTTTAATTGAATACATTGGCAACATTTAATACATCTTTTTGTTACGGTTTTTAAAATAGCGTTTCAGAAAGAAGTAACTAATTTCCGGATCTTCGGTTCTGACGTTCTCAATTGTTTTCATTTTAACATACATATAGTTGGGCATTATATTTGTCAATATCTTTATATCTAGTGTGTTCGATATGTAAAATATTGATTAATACAGTTCGTACACATGTTAAAATGAGCTGAAGGCCTGACATGAAACAATTATTTCATTTATAGTAAGAGTTTGATTACTTCAAAGCAAGCCGACTAATATGTAGACACATTTCTGCAAATTCGACACCTTTTCAAAAGAGACCAAATGACACAGAACTTAACAACTATATAGTTCGCCGAACGGCCCTCAACAATTAGCAAAGCCCGTACCGCATAATCAGCTATACTAGTATCAGGCCCCGAAATGACAAATGTAAAGCAATTCAAACGAGAAAACTAACCGCATAATTTATGGACAAAACCATGAACGAAAAAGTAATATACATGTAGCAAAATAGCAACAAACAACACACACTGAATTAGAGGCTCGTAGCTTGGGACAGGCACCTACATACAGAATGTGGCGGGGTCAAACATGTTTGGGGACGCCTTACTTTGCCCAATCCCGGGACACATGATCAATATACATGTATTTAAGTTATTTGAATCGTCAAAGAAGTGAACGGAAAAAAGTACAGGTTCAAGGACAAAGTATATAGATACACGTTAAATTTGTTAACATTTATTTTCTTTATAAAGCCATGCAAATAAGTGATTTCAATTACAAGTACGCTTTTTACATCTATATAACTCATACAAACACACTTAAAAGTAAAAATGAAATTCAAACGTTGAGAATTTTATGAGTATGTTTATGCAAATTGCAGCTGTAAGTAATTATTACAGGATGCAAACTCAGTAAACAAAGAATGACGAATGATACTCTTTGAATATGCTTGCCACATCTGAATCTGTGTGTAATTAAGTGCAATACAGTAACCATTCTCAAAGGATACATTTAAGCCTTGATTTTAAATGAAATGTCAGTTATTTCTTTAATGTTTCTCTTCTAAAATAGCGCTTTATGCAAATTCTATAAATTTGCCATTGATCAGGGATAAGATATACACGTACATTTTGTGTCATCACGAATTAAAATCGAATCAAGCAGTGAAATTATTCTAGCAGTTCTCCTAGAAACCAGATTCTTTGATTGATCGTAAACTTGGTGAAGTTCCTATGGTTCGGTTCGGATCTATGTAGGATATTAATCGACTAAGCATTTTCTGGTACAACCCAGCATGTTTTTTGTGTCTTTCATTGTGAATACACTGTGAAATTGCTTAAACACATTCCTGGAATGTCTGTAAAGATAAGATAAACAGTAAGCAGACTACTGTTTCATATATCTTCTACCAGTAGCACTCAGCACGTGCTGTATATCAATTAACTTGTTGATAATTTAAATTAATACCGGAAACACTCGATGGTGAATCGGAAACAAGTCCCGCACCTAATAAAAAAATTACACGATTGATTAAAAAGTGAAAAAGAGATAAATGACATGTTTTATAACCATTAAAATCGATTACATACTTAATTAAACGATTTTCCCTTTTATAATCTCTTAGTAAATAATTGTTTGATTTAATGGAAGTCAAGATTTTACAATATTTGTATACGAGCAAAATGTCATCGATTTCTCCTATCATTCTCCAGGTCATTCTAAGTAGCAGTAAATATTCAAAGGGTCTATACTGTTTCTTTACACATCAATGAAATTATCTCTATGATTCTGATCTTGTTTCTCATCTTGTTAACCAGCAAAAAACTCATTTAGATGTTCTCATTTTTGACGATTCTAACAAAACCGTAAAACTCGTAATCTAATTAAATAGACAATTTCAAACGCCATTGAGAAGAGCAAAACAGAGCTTTGCTAATGAAAGATTAAAACATCAATGAAAGTAATTTAACATAACATAAATGAGCTTTTTGTACTTTTCCCACAAATTGAACATTAACAATTGATAAATGTTTCATGCGTTTCTGAGTTTACTTTAAAATATATCTTATTAACAAATTGTTTTGACTGCACGAAGAATTGATTGACTCAAGTTATCATGGTTATACCTTTGCATGTGTCCATTTATTAGCATTTTTTTTTTATGTAAAGTACATTCAATATACTCGAGACATTCACAGTTGAAATTTTACTGTACATGCTGTAAGCATAGATGTTATGCTGTTAGCTATGATATTTATAAAATTATCCAGGGATTTTGAAATCATGATCGAACGTCACGTATTTTACAATACAGTATAAAACATCATAGTATATTTATATGACCTGATCAATATATTTTCAAGCCAATACCAATTAACGTTCTATTGGTCAATGAGGTTATGACTAGACACATACAATCATATTATTGGTATATTGGCATAAAACTATTGGTATTGTTTAAACAATAACGGTGACAAATAAAAGAAAATATCTGGAAATTTAGTATGCAGATGTGTTTCTGTGATTACAGAAGATTTAAAACTACTAGTATGAAAAATAATTATGTTCAACAAAATGTTTCATTTGTTTTAGTCATATTAAAAAAACCTTATTTAACTCTACATATGAAAAGTTTGGAAAATAAACCATTCTAAGGCAATATAAGTAGCAACAGAAAGATCATTATCATCTGTAAATGCATTTTTTTACCTCATATTGTATATTTTTTTCATTTTTTTTTTTACATAATAGAGTGCTTACAGTAGACTATGCAAATCAACACACAATCAATTTTCGACAGGAACACCGTTTAATTTTATGGCCTCCATTTTTGTAACAGCATTCATGTCAATACAATTGACAACGCTACATGTTCTTTTGAGATACATATTTGGTATGATTAACTTTTACTGAAATATATTATAAACTATTAATGAAAATAATGACACACTATTTTGGGTCCTTATTTTGTCATTTTTACATCAGTGTGTAAATATTTAAACTAAAAAAAGAGTTGATAAAATTGATGTTTGGAATATGAATATACATAGAACCGTTTGGTTCTCTCTGGATGCTTCCGTTCTCTAGTCACGTTGACAAGATTATTCAATAGACAATTGACACACGTTGACTAGCTTTACATAAATAAGCTGTATTTTCATACTTGACTGTTTTGCAAATCAATACTTTGAATTCAGCTAAGAAAATTTGATTATATATATTTAAGATTTGACATTTTCTTTTCACACACTCCCCGCTATGATTGTCTGTTAGCTGTAGTAGAAAACCGACATTTAGACAGCTGAATTAAGTAATTCAATGCAAATCATAGTATAGTTTGATCATAATAGGTTTAAAATTACTCAACCAATCTATTCATATAAAACAGATTCTTTAATTGCAATTATTAAGAAATCCAAGTGCTATTTCAGTATAAATCAAAATGCATGTGCATATTTTTATATACAGTATTTTATTTTACGCACAGGGTGGTCTAAGTGCGCATGACGCGTGACACAACGTCAGGTACTTTTACAAAAAAAAAATGGAACCAACACACCTATAGAGGGTCATCAACATAAAAAGTAGCCTATTAGATATCCTAGTAGGCTCAATCTATGGAGTTCAACCTCAGCTGTCATATATAAAGTGATTTTTTGCAATCTGATGTAGCATTTTAATCATGACAGTACTGTTGGAGCTCACTGAATACAATGTACATAGTACCCACTTGGTCTGACGGTCCATACAAACACTTCATTGTTATAAATAGTGCTCATATATTTAAACATTGATAATGGACAATGTAAATTTAAATGTTCAATAATATACAGCTCGTTTTACAACAAAAACCATGAGTAAGAGTGCATATGAGACAACTCTCCATTCAAGACACAATGTATAAAAAATAACAATTATAGGTTAAAGCACGGAGCCTTGGCTCACAACGAACAGCAAGCTATGAAGGTTCACAAAAGTGACTAGTTTAAAACAATTCAAACAGGAAAAACAACAGTATCTTGTTCTATCTTCTATAGAAAAAAAAAACAACCAGAAACACAACTGAACCACACCAACAAACAAAAACCACTGAAAACACGTTTCGGGCAGGTAATTAAAAATGCAACGGGTTTTAATATTTGAACAGGCTCCAACCTTCAGCCTAACCGTAGACAGTAGTGTAACATTACAACATAAAGAACCATTTAGAACATGAATTTATTCATTTGAACATATAAATCTTTTGTTTTTCCGTTATACTTTATAACTTCAATGACTTTTGATCAAAGTATGTTAATTGATTGAGTGTTTTAGCTTAAAGTCAAGTGGCTTATATATGTTTTGCATCTTCAGGATGTATAGCCGGTATTCTTAGCCTGCATTTTATTTTTGTAATGTTTAATTCTATTCTATATCTTTAAGGGTATGGACTGTTTAAGCGCACTTGTAATACCCTATCGTTTCTGTGAGAATGAATGTATATACGCATTTGTATTTACTTCGCTTGTCTGATGTCTTTTTCTCTTGGCGCACCTGCTTCCTCCGTGAACAAAAACTCAACATCCGTGATCCTCCGCGAATAAAAACTCACCACTACGAAATAGCAAATAGGGTTGAAAGTGGCACTAAACATCAATGATCAATCAATCATGTATATACCGGAAATGAAAATCTAAATATTCACTGATCGTTTTCCAGTTTTGGCTTCAATGGACAAAAGTAATCATAGTTAGTATAATCCATATTTATATATAATATTTTATTGTATACATGTATATTATTCAGTAAAGTATTTAATTAGTTATTACTATTTAAACAAATAAATCACAATAAAGTACGCATGCCTGAAGGTACATACACATACAATATATACCTTTTCCTTATTGCTGTTTCCAACGGAACTATTCATGTATTGTCAAACTATCATTAGTCTAAAATTGCAATAACAATAATCGAGTTAAGTTGTAGAACACAATTTATAACAAATGCACAAAGTGCAATAATTGATTTTTGCAGTTTGTTTTTTTGAGTGCAAAATTTATATGTTGTCTGTCACAGACAAAAAAAACCCCAATAATTGATATTTGCAGTTTTTATTTGAAGAACAAACTATAGTTAAACAAATATATATAGGTTTTCTGTTTCAGACAAACAGGAATGTAAACAAGAAACCACAGGGGAAATTGTTTGTTCTGTTTTAATTTTGTTCTTTTATTCTTTACAGTGTTGTATAACAACAATGACTTATAGAAATGACACTTGACTAGGGCTGTCAGCTTGATCATAGAAACTAGGGTTTCTTTCTATACATTGCTACACAATAGCAGAGCTAAATGCATCAATTTATAGCCAGCATTGACAACCGCACAGTCATAGAAATTTTAGCACAAATTATTGGAAATAATCTCAGAAACTAAATGGGCATGTGATCATATTTCCTACAAATCGATCGAGCTGGAGAGTAGTTTAAATAAGTCTTGCTATATATCAAAGAGTCGCTTCATTTATGATTGTCGTTGAGGCCAGTTTCCGGCCGCTTTCTTTGCGTTAAAACTTACATTACCAAAGTCATATGATCTAAACACGTATATCTATTTCCGGAGATTGCTGACCATTTGAACTGTGTGGAGTGGGAGTGTGTCTGAATAATGCTTAAATCTTCAGATTGTCTTTAAATTTCATCATGTAAGAAGCATAACATTTCCTTGTGTATACATCTATTAACATGTTAACATGAAGGCCGTACGGTTACCTATAGTTGTTAATGTTTGTGTCATTTTGGTCTTTTGTGGATAGTTGTCTCATTGGCAATAATACCACATCTTCTTTTTTATATATTAGTCTTTATTGTGACGTATGCAGAATTGTCATGTTAATTAAGTTTGAAATCTTTGAAAGAGATATATGAAATCATGTTTTTATTATGTTATATTCTTGTGTATGATCAAATAATGAAAAGATTTAGTCCTTTGAAGCCGTTTTTAGATATTGCAAGCATTGAGAAGTTATCAATGGTTTGCTTATAGCCTATTGAGTTTCTTTAATATTTATTTTTAAGCTGCAAGCTGTGATCAGTTGTTTCAATTAGTCTACATAATATGAGGAGTGTTTTGAGTTGTAATCCCACCACCTGGTAATGAATCCATCTTAAATCAGAAACAAATAATAAGTCTATTCGACTTGGTATTCGCGAGTTATTTTATAGAAGTATTAACGAAATGAAAATGAAACGTTTACCAGACGATTAAGTATTCATATCATTTTGACCTTCAACAATGACAAAAAAAAACAGTTCAGACTCGGAGAAGATTATACGCATTTATAGCAAACAGTGTCAATTAAATATCATTAGTATACAATCAAAAGCAAACACTTTTGTCCAGTTTAAGAAGCTTATGTGTTAAATGTGATATGTACACAAACAATTCATGAAGAAGAAAAAAAATCATCATTATATTTTTCGATTAAAAGTGATTTTGATAGCCAAATGTAAATACATGTGTATGTGAAAATAAGCATCTATTCTACATAAGTTATTCTGTTTCACTATGATACCTATAAAATACAATATTGTCAACTGTGTACCATTGGTTCAGCGCAGATTAGAACTTTCTAAAAACAAAATAAAAGTACCAAGAAATGGTTTAATGTGTAGGGTTATATTCTTCTCATATATGTTATGATGGTATGATACTAAACCCCTAACGGGAAGGATTGTGCCCGATATTCATATGATGAAATCATAGTTTTTCAATCAGTTTAATTGAAGTTTTGAGCTGGCATGTCACATTAACTTGGGTTTTTTTGTTGTTTTTTTGTTTTGTTTATTATTATTTTAACTTTTTTATTTAAAAATGCTCACATGCAAACGAAGTTTTTCAACACAAGCCTCAACAATGCGTTGTTTTAAAATGAACAATACTAACTTTGAAAATAGTAGTTATGACTGCTTGAAATTGTAAAATTCAAATTATAAACCAAAAGGGTCATGCATTTGTGGTCTTTATTCTTCATGTATACGATATTTTTAATATGTAGTATTCCTATCCACACGTTTTCCACGTTATATAAAATGTAGAACGCTTTTTGTATTTCCTTAATCAATAATTGTCCTTTTGTATGAAATTCAAGACTTTCTTTGATTATACAGAACAGAAACCTATTTGATACCTTGATACAATTAACTTCCAGATAGGTTCAAATTCACTTTATGTTGGCCAGAAAGTTGTGAATAACATATCTCTATACAGCCGACTCTACTTTTATTCCTGGAATTTCGGATAGCATAAACTTTAAAATCAAACAACACATAATAAATGAATGCATGCATGTCTTAATGTTGCAATGTTTTTTTTACTTTTCATTTTCTAAATGCAGATGGTGATTTCATGAGAAAGATATTGAATAGATATAGGAAGATGTGGTGTGAGTGCCAAGCATATATTTTAAAACTGTGCTGTAAATATGCATGATATTCCTTACAGAAGTAGAGAAAGTGTAGTGGCATCATACTTAAAAGTAAAAAAAAGATAATAGTGTTTTTTTATTATGTTGAGTGAAATTTTAAAAATAGGCCGCCGTAGGCGTCACATTATAAATACATATACCAGTATATCTTAATATTGAAACCAATTGTTTGACAGATTGGTGTATTCTTCACGCATTTGTTAAGGTATATGCCGGACAAACATGCAAAGATGTTTATAGCTATGTAGGCTTTTTGATTTCATTTTAGTATTAATTGATTCGTTTTCCTATTCTTTATCCATGTTATCCGAAAGCCTACCTTGTACGTGCTCTATGAACTCTATACCTGTTTCACTCTTCCAATTTTAAGTGCACAACGGAAATACCTCTTTTAATATACTTACTAATAGTGTGGCATAATCATTTAAAATTGATATGATTTTAATGATCTGCAGCGTTAACAAAATCTAAGTAACCCATTTATTGATTAATTAGATCTTATTTACATATATTATTCAGTTAAGCACTTTATTATGAAGGAATGTGCTAACTTTTAATTTGGTCGCCGAATTCAGATATTATTTATAAAATAAAGGTATATAATATGTAAATAGAAAGAAACAAAAATCTCCAAATAACTAAGATGTCTGACAACATCTATTTGAACACGTTCATTGGGAGATGTCCACCATTTTGATTTAATTCCCTGTTCGTGCATTACCTGTTACCCAGGTTCTTTGGTTGTTGTCTTCAATAGTCTGATTGGGTTTACTGTTTTAAAAGTATGAATCAGCTCCTTAACTGTTTATGTTTCGTCATCCCGAACTATATTATAGCTAACTTAACGGAATAGATTGTAATTATTGTTAAAGGGTGGGTGGTGACGTATAGTTGTTGGCATCTTTGAATATTGGTTAGGTTTTCTTTATACAGTTGTCACATTGGTTATCAGACCATATCTTATTGTTTTAAATCATATTAGAAAACCGTGTTCCAGTTTGTTCCATACACAAATTAGTCATCTCTACAGCATGATCACATTGGCTTATGTCATTCTGTTTTGGCACTGAACATGATAACTATACCAATCCTTTCAAACGATAAATGTATGTGCAATGCAGTTACATTCAGATATAAAAATATGTATATGGTGATCCAATGTGTAGCTCTTTGATGCTGTAGGATTTTTGTTTGTTTATTTATTTAAGATATGTAATGCAGTTTTAGTCAAGAATAAAATCGTAATGAAATACTGTAACCCCTTCAGGCTGTATTTGTTTCAGTTTGATGTCAAGACATATGAGCGCATTGATAGGACATTTCAGCAAAAAAAATAGGACGTTTGAGCGCCAAAGTAGAACCGATTTGAGCGCCAGAATTTAAACCCATTTTAGCGAAATTTAAAATTGTCAAAGCCCTTTTTAGCGAAATATTTTTAATCTTTTTTGGTAAATAGATAATACATAATAAATTAAAAATGTTTATTAGACTTAAGACAGCACAACATAAAACAATATAAAACATCTTAAAAGTTTATTATAGACTGGAATTTATAACCTAGAGAACGTACGTATACCCCCTGTACAATACTGTTCGTAGAATTGCATTAGGAACTATTCTTTCTCCTTATCTTGTCTAGATTCTGATTGTGGTGCACATTCCTCTATACTTCGTATCTTCATATATGTTGTTGTTTGTAATTTTATAAGATTATCAAGGAAAACATAAATTGCTGGGTGACAACTAAAAATTGCTCATTATAATGGGCATGGAACGACTCTGGACCATTATTTGTTCCTTTGTTATTGCACGGAACTCTTGCCCAAAGCTTAGGTGGGAACCGAACATCTCCATCAACCAGGTATATTCGCTGAAATGGGCTATCGAAAATACGGATTAATCCGGCGCTTAAATGGGCTCTAATGTCGGTGCTCAAATGTCCCCTAGTAGTTTTAATGTTTTCGCTCAAATGTCCTTCGCCCCTTTTTTCACCTAGCGGTAATTCAATATCATAGAGTATTAAAACATTTCTAAAATTGCTCGGTAACAATTGTGTCTGATTATTTAGAATAAAAACAAAATTACAGAAAAAAATCAATGTTAAATTGTTATGGGATGATAGGACTCTTAAATATTATAATTATTTTGTAAATTGTGTTGTTTATCAAAATATTCCTTTTGATTTACATGTATGTGATTTTTTTCTTAGATGGTGGGATGGTAAGGTTTGAGATCGAGCTTATAGTTAATTTTTTTATGGTCTTCCGTCTATCCTCTCATCGTTCCAGTTACAATTCATTTGTCATCTATCTGCTTAGAAACCGAACATAACAAATGTATTTCTTCAAATGAACTTTTATTTTCCAGCGTTCCTAAGATGGTAGAACATTAGGCACAATGTCAGATTTTATCGGACATGAATTGTTTATTGATGTAACGATGCCAACATGCTCTAAATGCTTTTATTTTATTTGGTGTCAACATCATAACTTAACCATACCAAATTCCTTTGATAGAGAATGATGTAAGATTCCGATTTTTTAGTAACCCATCGATCAAAATGACAGGAAAAATCCCAAGCGTTCAAAAAATATGTTTTCTTCTATTTGATTTATGCTGTTATGATAATTCTAAAAACTAACACAACACATATTATTGGAAATGTATTTAAGTTTTCCGAATTATTCTACTTGACATGGCCATCAATAGACAATTGCCACTATATTCATAGCGAAATATTGATGAAGAAGTTATTGTAGTTTTACAATACACAATTGGATTGCTGACGGACGAGCTATTGGATTGTAATACTTGGGGAATAATCAAGTAAAGTTGCTCAGTGATTAAACGTAGCTGCGATTCAGACAATTACGACCCATTTACGGTAAATGGCTACCACTTCTGTTTTCCCGTTGAAAGTTATATGGGAAATTAATATCAAAATTACGACATAATTGGTAAACATTTTTACACAGTGATATCAATCAAATTGTCCTGTCATCCGGTAGATGCAACACAGGATAAGCATTTGTAAAACTTGTACTAAAGCCCAGAAAAAAATCGCTAGAGAATAGGATGACAGCGCCATTATTTGTAACTACACTATCTGATTGTATGTCATTTGATACAAAAGATGATAAAAAGCAATGTTCGTCGATGTTACATCTATTCTATTGATTAAACTGATGTAGCAACTTACCGTATTTCATGTCAATTAATTCAATTAAACAATCTGATTATGGAAATATCGCCTGTTCTGAGACAGAATTTGTTAGGCAAACTGAACGCCATAGTCATTTGTCTCATTTTAGAGCAATGTCACCGACTCATGAAACGGTTTTCATGATTATATATAACGTCAAAGAAATCAGCATTTAACAATGACAGCTAAGAAATTGGGAAAGATATTGAGTTTCCTGAAGATAAAGCATGTTCTATGTTACACGTGCACTCGTTCAAGCTATTATAGGGGGAGGGTTTGGCATTAGAAAAGTTCATAGTTGAATACCATTCATTGGTATATGCCTGTATATATACTAAAAGTAGTTAATACTTATTGACCTCCATGTCTAGGTCTAGGTAGAGAGTTGTCTCCTAAACAATCATACTTCATCTTTTTTTTATATTAAGATAAATCAAATAAGTCATATAGTAATCCATACACATAAATAAAATCATGTAGAAGGTTTGTCAAAAATGAGGACTTGCATTTTGCCATATTCAGATGGAGTTCAACAAGTTCTAGCATACTACGCAATTGTATAAACGTTACGTAAAATAAACATTTCCCTTAACAATTACGCAGATATAGTTTTAAAATTTGATTATCTTCATATCGTTTGCCATAAATTTTGTTTTGCATAGCACCTTTGTCATTTTTATAGGACTAAACAGTTATTAAACTGTTAACTTTTACGACTTTTTTTTTTATAGTTGTACTCTTGCACTTAGGCATCAAAGACATTCTTAATTTGTATCTGAGAAATAATTACACTCTAGAATCGATCTCTAAAGCATTCTCCACACTTGAAGGCAATAAATCATCATTGTATTTTACACATCAAAAACGTGTAAAAAACAGATCACATACAGTTGAACAATGTGTTTTATTTGCATAAACGAACATGTAACAAAACATTAAATGCCATTTACTTTAAGTTAAAATTTGTAAGCTACAACTTTATATATGTAGGAAATCGGATAAAAAGGAATAGGGTTTGAATGTTTAAAGTAAAAATCCAAAATGAAAACATAGAGTTGTTCACTATAATACTAGTCAGAATTGTCCTGAATAGGCAGTTAATCTTAACATACAACACTCCACCAATTCTTGTCACCATGACAACTTTTTTTCGTGATGTTTTTTTGTTTCTATACAGTTGTCAGGCTGGGTATCGGTATCTTGAAGTAAAATAATGCCTAAACACCTGAGGTCCATGTGCAGCAATTTTGGTTTGAACTGATTTCAGTTCAAGGACACTTCTTTTACAAGTCCAAATAAATAGCTATTAACACGTCGATTGAAAGCATAATGACGGAAGAAGAATGCTATATACAACTTTTGTTTTTGTCTCAAACCTAAATGAACGCGTGTCGTGTGTTATACAGTGTTATGAAAGCACACACAATTAAAAAAAACCTAAATAATGAATATTGAAGTTACGACAGGGACCTGTAACATATCAAAGCTTTGATAGAAAAGACAAAAAAATCAAATACAAATGTACATTATCACAAACAACTGAACATTTATATTGTGAAAGTGAAAAATATAAGCCTTGTAAGTGAGTTCCAATATATTTAAACTGAGTTTTTTACGTGTATTTTAATCATTATTTCATAAAGTTTTATAGTTTTCTTTTTATCTATATAGTAAACATAACTGTAAGGCATGTTTACGTTTTACTTTTTATTCACGTTGTTCACATGTCAGTTTTATATAAATCTTAACTTTATATCATTGTAACAAACATGTAAATATTATTGATAGAACTGGTTTCATTTGCATCCAGATCTTATTCTCTTATCTTCTACTCGATTCTGCCACTTCACTTTCATGCTTCTTAATTAAATGGCTACATGGTTACTGCTTTTAACCTTGAAAATCCTCAATGTGTATGTGGAAAACTTTAGTGTTAAGATTTTTCCAACGATTTTAAAGAGGCTTTGTTGTTTGACAGATTTCAAGTATTCTTAATCTACCAGATGTTAAAAGGATACTGATGATGGTTATTGATCATAGTATATTTAAATGGAAGTTAATATACTCTGATCGTTAGGCCATGTGGAACTCTGATTATTATGCCATTTGAGTTTAAAATTAGATAATTTCGTTTATACTTTCAGCAAGTATACACTGAATCACTATAACAATTTCGAACCAAGAGGTAGTGTTGTCTTTTTGATGGGTCTTTAACAGTAAGGGTCATAATTGCCTTTTTTTTAAATTTTCATTCAGTTATTGCAAAATGTTCACCTTGTATGTTTATTTTTTATAAATTTGTAATAATCTAAAGAATCTCTAACAAAATATTTTAAATATTTTAGTGATTTCGAAAATACCTAGACGAATCTGGAGACCAAATGACGCAGAAGCTAGAAACTATAGGCTAACGTACGACCTTGTACGGCGAATAATGAACAATACATATATTCTCTGATCAAAGTGCCACGTGAATACTCGCGTGATCCTTATGCCATGAATATGTTGTGTACAAGTTATAATGTTGTACAACTTATAATTTGTACAGATGTTTTGTATACAAGTTCTCAATGTTTTATGAACTGCTGATCACAAATGGATGATTCAAGCACACAGTATTTTGTTTCGCATATTTCTGTCATATTTTCACAACTACATGATACAATCTAATACTGAGCATTGACACAAAAAAAATATAAAACCACAAAAAGACTTTTTATGGATATGAATATGGTACTGCAGGAGAAAACTAAATTTTGAATTTAAACCATTCAGGTATCCTCATTTCCAGTTCGATGACAAGGAGAATAGCACTGAATGTAAGGTTGACGTATATAAATTTGAATTTAAAACATTAAACTAGTACATTTTAGAAGATAAAACTATATCACCTGGTGCAAGAAGGTATGTGTCAAAAACTTATAATCCTATTATGTGTATGTGTGTTGTTTTCTTAATAATTTGGTTATTCAACATAAGTACAAAGTTCTGGAATGTTTATTTTGATTGATCTGATCCTACTTTAGGGAGCTACCATTTGATTTTAGGGGGGGGGGGGGGGCTAGGATGAAATTTGAAAAATAGGCAGTATAGGAGTTTTGAGTAAAAAAAAAAAAAGACAGGATGAGACACTTGCAAAAAAAAAAAAGTCAGGATAAACTAAAAAAAAAGCAGGACCGGATAGAGTGAAAAATAAAAAGGATAGAACAGAGATTACAACTAAAAAAAATGTAGGACAAAATTTTTCATCCTAGCCCCCCCAAAAATCAAATGGTAGCTCCCTTATATTACATACTCTTATCAGTAGTTAGTTTTGGGGGAATGGGTTGTCCATCATTTGTTCTGTGATGTTTATTGTCTTTGAGTCCGTTATCGCTTGTACATTATTCGTTCAGTATATTCTGATATCAATGATGTTCTTTTCTTCTCAATATCATTAAAAGTGAATTTTGGAGTAGTTGGTTATTCACCATCGAAACAATCATCTTTGATATTCATTATGTCTATTTGTTTTGTATGATATTTAGTACTTCTTGGGAAGTTGGTTGTCCATGGTTCTGTGATCTTCAATATTTTTGTTCCTTTTTTATATAACATTTATGTGTTTTTTTAGGACAAGTTTTTTTATATTCAATATGTATATTTCTTCTTAGTTTTTGTATAGTGGATATTTTGGGGTACTGGTTTTTCATCATTGTGATCTTCATTATGTTAGTCCCTTCTTCATATTATAAAAAGAATTTTTAAATGGTTGATTTTCCATCATTGGTGCATTGTTCGTTGATAATCATTATTAATATTTCTTCTCGTATAATATAGCGGATTTTCGGGAAGTTGGTTCTTATCATTGGTACAATAGCTTATTCGTCATCATTGATACATTATTCTTTGAAATTCATTTAGTTTATTTCTTCTTGCATTATACACAGTTTATGTTGGGGAATTGTTCACATTGATGGTACATTGATGGTACAATGTTCTGTGCATTTCAATATTTTCGTTTCTTTTTTTCATTATATAAAGAGAGTTTTGATGGAGTTTGTTTCAATTTTCCTTGATATTCAATATATTTATTTCAAGATGAAATTGTTGTTTTTTCTTCATTGTGACAAAGCTATGTAATCTTCAATATGCTCGTTCCTTATTTGTATTATGTAGTGCGAATTTTGGAGTAGTTGTTTTTCGTCATTGGTACAATGTTCCTTGACATTCTATATCTTTATTTTTTTCTTTGTATCATGAAGTGTTTTTTCAGGAGTTTGTTTTCTTCTACATTAGTACAATATTTTTGAATTTCAATGCGTTTTTACATGTTAATATTAGATAGAGGATTTTTGTTTTTGACCATCTATAAAATAGTTTCTGCGATATTCACTATGTTTGATTCTTTTCATCATGTATAGTGATTTTTTGGGATGTTGATTATATAAATGTCATAGTTCAATTTTCTCCGATGTCCATTTGGTTAGTTTCCTGATATCCCTCTGGAGGAGTTGATTGTTTAATTTTTGTGCAATATTTTGTGTTGTTCAGTATGTTTGCATCTTCTTTATAATAAGTTGCAGGTTATGGAGAGGCGAGTTGTTATCTTTAATGTAATGCTATGCTATGTTCAATTTGGTTGATATTTCATTTTTTGTAGAGTTGATTTTCAAGGAGCAGGTTTTTCATCAATGATACACTATTTCGAGATATGTGTGTTTGGTTCCTCTTTATATTACATTGGGTATTTTGTACGAATTGCTTGTTCCTCTTCGGTTCACCATTCTGTGATGGGTAATCCTAGTTTTTTATATTGTTTTTTGAATTTCGCAATTCCTCTTTTTTTCATCAGATCTACAAATCTCTACAATTTGTTATTGCATGAGTATTTGCTGAATAGAATAATTAGTGTTAATTAACAACACGGACAATTAAACCGGAAGCCCAGTTTTGACCTTAAATTCAATCGACACTAGAATCCGCGTCAGTAACCAGTGTACTGATAGACTTCTTTATCTTTTTTCTAATCCCTTGAATCAATACATTTTTTGAATTACGATGTCAGTCCTGATTCTAACAAAATTACAATGACATTGTTCGAGTCGATTAAACTTCATGGATCTACCGACTTTGTCATTCAGTAGAATGTATTTTACTAATTACTTTGGATTGGACAACGAACTTCAATGCAGCTATTAATTCTTGTATTTGGTAAAATTTGAATAGAGTGTAAAATAAAATCATACGATCGATAGAGTTCTTATAAATACGGTAATAGAGTAAAGTCATGTAATTCAAACTGTAAACTTGTTATGTTTGAATTGAACAGACGAGGAAGTTTTAGTCAAAAGCATTTATATTGTTTTTAAATATGCATCTCTACTTAAATTCGTGATTTGAATGGTTTTAGTTTGCAATAAATAACAATCGCAATTTCAGACTAATGGTTGTAATCGGTTCTTTATCCAATCTGTAGATAAGACTTATTTGAAGAAACACCCAGTCATATATATATTCACAAAACTCAAGGTTTTCTATTCTAGCTCATTCCTTCTTTTGTATAGGGATTTTCAAGAATCTAGCTGCTAATGGATAAACGTTTGGTGCTTACATTATGAATGACTTATTTACGTGTTTCAAGTTCATGTATTGTGTAAGATGCTAACTAAAATAACAAATCCAAGCAATAACTGTCTTTTCTCGGTTTGGATATTTCTGTTTCACACGAGACACGTTATTATTATTTTAAATTTACGACAAAAGAGACAAGCGTTCCCTGCATTGTTTATATTGTTTATTGGGCAATGATGTTGTTTTCTACCTTCTTATGGAGTGTTTATTTTCTAAAAACGTTCGCTATGTCTTGGGTTGCAGTGTTGTTTTAGAACTCAGTCCACGTAATCTTAGCATAACTGATACATTGTCAGCTCAGTGATATTGATACACACTTCAAACTTTTCTGTGTAACTATGTCTTAGAAACAAAAATACTGTTGAACAGTTTGGCTATGCATGATTATAAAAACAGAAGACATAATTCTAAAGCCTTGGTATGATACGCTTGTTTTTCCTATCGATACAAGAGGTCTATTGACATTTTGTTTTTAATATCTGTAAACTTGATTTTGTGTCTTTTAAATTTTTTATGCGCTCCATCATAATTCAGTTGACAAACATATATACCACATTTGTGTAGCCACAATCCAGTCCTCCATTGTTCGTTTCTGACATTATACAATCTGAATGCAATTTATTATTCGATATTTTTTACCATGAACGTATTTTTAGGTTTAACTGTCTGAGCTTTCAAAGAGGTGGAATTCTGGAACGAGTTCTTTGTGTATTGTGGGGCGAACTACTGTTTCTTATCATCTTTTCTTTTTAACATGGTGTTGTATATTTTTTCGCCTTATCACTTTTATCGATCCTTCTATTTTCTATCTATTTCTCACAGTATAAGATCTTTTCTTTTAATACGTCTGTTATAATTTCTATGTTCCATGTAGAGAAGACAACATAGATTGATAGTTATCAAAGGTACCAGGATTATGATTTAGTACGCCAAAACGTTTTTTTTTTTAATTTTAAGATTTGTAAACAGGAAACTTATAAAAATTACCACATTATTGATATTCATGTCAACACTGAAATGTTGACTACTGGGCTGGTGATACCCTCGGGGACGAAATGTCCACCAGCGGTGGCATCGACCTTGTCGTATAAATAGTTATCAAAGGTACCAGGATTATAACTTTGTACGCCAAACGCGCGTTTCGTCTGCATAAGACTCATCAGTGACGCTCATATCAAAATATTTATAAAGCCAAACAAGAACAAAGTTGAAGAACATTGAGGATCCAAATATCCAAAAAGTTGTGCCAAATACGGCTAATGTAATCTTTGCCTGGGATAAGGAAATTGTGATTAAAAGTTAAGAAAGGTTAAACACAATTTATAAAGGATTTACAAAGTCCAAAAATTTTGAATGTTTAATAAAAATTGAAATAACAAAAATACCTAATCCAAGGACAATTAAAATCGGAAAGACATAACAACAAACTCAAACACTTCAAACGAATGAAAAAGAACTGTCATATTAACATTATGAGACATCCTTATATAGAAAATAGTGGATTAAAACGGGTTTCAACATGTTCAAAGAAATGTACAACAATTTTGATAACCATGCATGGTGGTTTAATTTTAAATACTTTACTGGTTACAGAGAAAAGCTTAAAATTGCGTTTAATTCACCTCAGTTTATCGTAGGGTTGGCGTTGCTAAGTTTTAAGTTTTTCTGTGTACTACTTTGTGGAATACTATTTGTCTGGAAATCGTTCTGATTGATTCGTGATTGATCCTTGGTATCTTATACCTTTTTTCAAAGCCAATAATGTTCCATTTACATGCAGACCTATTCAAAACGTTGCAGACTTCTACAGAGACATGACAAGATTTGAGTTGTGAAAAATCATTATCGGTTCTTCCTGTAACTGTATTATGTTGCTTCCTGAATTCCAACTATAGATAATAATTCACTTTTATGATCAAATTAATATAATTACAATTTATCAGAAATGTGTTAGTTCCAACGCACTTATTGTTGAATATAACACTGGCCCTAGAAATCACATTTATTTACATCTCTTATATGACGTTAAAAAGTGCACACAAACATCTTTTGTATAAAAATGCAGTGAAATAAGAAGAGTATGAAAGTTTGGCATCGAATTTATAGCCATCCTTTGTGTTAAAAATTTTCATATATTGTAATTACTAACATATAGAAAGAATATCAAGTATTCGTCTTAAGCAGTTTGGGGATACTTAATAAGTGAGCAAAGCACCAAATCAATACTAACAATAAAAGGTTATAGCCAAAAGAATTAGAAGGACTAAACAATGTTGCAGATGAAGGTAAATTACCAGTAAGAGGATTTTGCAATAAATATACATGTATATAAAGTGTCTTATGGAATTACTACTTTTTCAAATCTATGGGCTGAAAGGCAAAATGACATGACCTCCCTCAAATGGGGCCCATCCTACTGCCTTTTCTGTGAGAACCAGCTTTATTATTTGGAGATTGCTATACCTAAACACATAACGTGCCAGCTGATTTGTTTTATTTACTTCCTTTTAAACATCATCACTGTGATTCTATGATTGCGAGTGCCAAAGATTTTCTGAGATACTTTCATGGAGCGACACTAGACGAACCTGAAGTACCAAATTACATTCTTTATTTATTAAGTGTGCAATGCTGTGCTTTCTTCATGAATTTATCATTGGAAAATTTTATTGTGGATGTCGTAAATGTATGTGGTTTTTTTTTACGAATTAACTGTAAACATGTTATTCGAATGCTGAAAATGTGTATACAATATTGAACATTTTTGTGTATTCTTACGTCCGTATAATTTGTAATGCACCCATCATATCATATACCATAAACATCATATATATGGTTCTATCTATTTTTGTTAATATGTCTATGACATGAATAATATTTTAACATGATCCTCTTCCCTATACAATTAAGAGAACTATATAATAGCGCTGATATTTTTTTCATTCTATTATAAGGTACAAATGATATCTACTGATCATAATGAAAACATATTAGGTATATTGATAAAAGATAATACGACATCTGACGTGTTCTAGACATTTGTTTGTTACACTCCAGTAGTATTCTCTATGGAATTGGCCGATTTATTTGAAGAACTGAAACAATCGTTTAGTCTCTGGGTTTACTGTCTGTAAATTGACATTGCTTTGTAGAGCCATAGAAATGTTTGCTCGAAACAATGTGGTAAATTGATTGATGAGGTAAAAAAATAAATATAATATTCGATCCATTAGCTCTGTTTAATATAATGTTTATAATGAGAAAGATAGTGTTTAGGTCTGAAACAGTGAAACATGATTAATAATTTACATTGCAACGTTACGGATGTTGCCAAGAATAAAAAGCTTAACAAACACTTTTGAAATCATCTCAAACATTTACTATTATAGGTTTGATATTCATTTAGACATGGATTGTACTGATACATATGAAATAGTTTCTCAATATCAACTAAAAAGGTTATCCCCTAGGAATTGCATACTGTATTATGCCAAGTTAAGCTAAACATATTGGGTAACCTATGGTCATATCTTCAATTTCTATACGACTGCAACATTTTGCGGCGTAAACTGGTATGCAATATTGTCATCGTCGGCCAAAGACATTTGGTTTCCTGAAAATAACTTGAATAAGAATGTACGGATATTTTTTCAATTGTACCACAAGGTTGTATATAGCTGTTTAGGGATATGGGGTCTAAAGACAATTACTTGTGTATAAGTGTGCGGATATCTATGAAATTGTACCACAAGGTTTCATGCCTTTAAATCAAGGTTTGGATTGATTCGGGTTTTGTGTTTGTTATGGTTTCGAGAAATTAGGGGCAAAAAGATGCCAAAATAATTCTTTTTTTATACTTTGTATAATTAACTCATTTCTTGACCATTTTTAATTTGTCCACATTTAGGTCCAAAGGGTCTAAAATGAAACTTGAGTTTAATGGGTTTTTTCGATTTGCCGAATCTTAAGGTTGTTGTTTTTATCTTGTTTTCAAATTGGTCCACATTCATTTTGTGACATTATGGTACAAAGGATAAACAAATAAACTTAGTTTGAATTTTACAAGTATTGAAATATTGGGATTAATCTATATGCCGAATTTAAACGTGGACTCAGATTTTGAATTTTCGACCCTATTATCAAATTTTTCTATATAAAAGTTCAAAGGGTCCAACAAAAACTTTATTTGATTCCTCAAACATTGAATTTCTTGAGTTTATTTGATCATCTTCATATAATAAATCTAGCGTTGTGTTTAGATTTTTGATTTTGTTTCATATCATGTAAATGTTCAATTTCAAAATTGTAAGTTTTTATACCACATTCATTCTGTGTCAAAACCTAGAATGTCAAATATTTAATCTAAATCTCAATTAAGAGCTATGTCAAGCTTTAAAGTTTTGTCCATACTTAGCCCAAATGTTCAGGCTTCGATATCTACTGTCGTATCAATCTGCATCCTGTGAACCAGCTCAGCAAACTTTACTTTTAGGTTAAGGTTTAGGGTTAGAGAATTTACAAGTACCGCTGGTTTAAAATTTTGATAATGGCTACATGTTAGACAAAAGATATCTTGCGATGTCTATCGCATACCACCATCTATGAAACACATTTCAATAGTTAGATAACTCTGGGGGCCTTGTCTACCGTAGTAATGTTTGGCCTCGGTAAGTAAATGTTTTTTTCCTTCCTCCTCTGATATTTTTCTTAAAGCTTTCAAAATGTATGTGTTATATTTTTTTTTATTTCAAAAGTTTCATAGTGTAATAGTTCATATCTACCCAATGTTAACGTCACATCTACCCAATTTTAACCGTTTGATTCAGATGTTTGTGAAACACTGCGCTACAAATCATGCTTGAACTTTTTATACGACCGCAAATTTTGAAAAAAATTTCGTCGTATATTGCTATCACGTTGGCGTCGTCGTCGTCGTCGTCGTCGTCGTCGTCTTCGTCGTCGTCGTCCGAATACTTTTAGTTTTCGCACTCTAACTTTAGTAAAAGTGAATAGAAATCTATGAAATTTTAACACAAGGTTTATGACCACAAAAGGAAGGCTGGTATTGATTTTGGGAGTTTTGGTCCAAACATTTTAGGAATTAGGGGCCAAAAAGGGCCCAAATAAGCATTTTCTTGGTTTTCGCGCTATAACTTTAGTTTAAGTTTATAGAAATCTATGAAATTTTGACAAAAGGTTTATGACCACAAAAGAAAGGTTGGGATTGATTTTGGGAGTTTTGGTTTCAACAGTTTAGGAATTAGGGGCCAAAAAAGGGCCCAAATAAGCATTATTCTTGGTTTTCGCACAATAACTTAAGTTTAAGTTTATAGAAATCAATGAAATTTATACACAATGTTTATGACCACAAAAGGAAGGTTGATATTGATTTTGGGAGTTTAGGTCCCAACAGTTTAGGCATTAGGGGCCAAAAAGGGACCCAAATAAGCATTTTTCTTGGTTTTCGCACCATAACTTTAGTACAAGTAAATAGAAATCTATGAAATTTAAACACAAGGTTTATGACCATAAAAGGAAGGTTGGTAATGATTTTGGGAGTTTTGGTCCTAACAGTTTAGGAAAAAGGGGCCCAAAGGGTCCAAAATTAAACTTTGTTTGATTTCATCAAGAATTGAATAATTGGGGTTCTTTGATATGTGGAATCTAACTGTGTATGTAGATTCTTAATTTTTGGTCCATTTTCAAATTGGTCTACATTAAGGTCCAAAGGGTCCAAAATTAAACTTAGTTTGATTTTGACAAAAAATTAATCGGTTGGGTTCTTTGATATGCTGAATCTAAAAATGTATTTAGATTCTTGATAATTGGCCCAGTTTTCAAGTTGGTCCAAAACCGGGGTCCAAAATTAAACTTTGTTTGATTTCATTAAAAATTGAATAAATGGGGTTCTTTGATATGCCAAATCTAACTGTGTATGTAGATTCTTCATTTTTGGTCCTGTTTTCAAATTGGTCTACATTAAAGTCCAAAGGGTCCAAAATTAAACTTAGTTTGATTTTAACAAAAATTGAAATCTTGGGGTTCTTTGATATGCTGAATCCAAACATGTACTTAGATTTTTGATTATGGGCCCAGTTTTCAAGTTGGTCCAAATCAGGATCTGAAATATTATATTAAGTATTGTGCAATAGCAAGTCTTTTCAATTGCACAGTATTGCACAATGGCAAGAAATATCTAATTGCACAATATTGTGAAATAGCAATATTTTTTTTTAATAAGAGTTATCTTTCTTTGTCCAGAATAGTAAGCAAGAAATATCTAATTGCACAATATTGTGAAATAGCAATATATTTTTTTAATTGGAGTTATCTTTCTTTGTCCAGAATCAACTCAAATCTTTGTTATATACAATGTATATATTCACTTTTTACTACCAACTGATAAATTAAAATAATCTTTACCATTCAGTGATAACAAGCAGTTTTTTTACATCTTAATATTTTATGATGTATTTAAATGAGTAGTTATTGTTGCAAACTCCATTAGAAATTTAATTGAGATTAATTTGGAATAAGGGAAAGGGGGATGTAATAAAAAAAAAAGGGTTCAATTTTCTTATTTGAAATGAAATTTCATAAATAAAATGAAAATTTCTTCAAACATTTTTTTGAGAGGATTAATATTCAACAGCATAGTGAATTGCTCTAAGAGAAAACAAAAATTTTAAGTTCATTAGAACACATTCATTCTGTGTCAGAAACCTAAGCTGTGTCAACTATTTAATCACAATCCAAATTTAGAGCTGAATCCAGCTTGAATGTTGTGTCCATACTTGCCCCAACCGTTCAGGGTTCAACCTCTGCGGTCGTATAAAGCTACGCCCTGCGGAGCATCTGGTTAATAGTAGTTAAGATCTAAATTTTGAACACAACAGAGTATCGACATTTAATAAGTAATGGGGTTTCATAGGGAATACGCAATACATAGCAATTCTCAAAAATGACTTAATAAACATTTGCCTAATAAATGACTTTAAGATTCTGCAATAATTGCAATAAAACAAATTTTATCTTTTCTTTACATTATTCAATATTTGTGGGTTTATTTTAGAATACAGCAAATGCCCTGAATGTAGCCTGTTGTAATAAGATCTGATAAGGGTTAATTCCGATGAAAGGTGATTTTTCTGTCGATTTCCAATTGGTAACTCCCAGACCATGCTATTATTGTCCATGAAATGTCTAAGGTTGACGTTTATGTTACAACGAACACAGTTAAATACAATTACGACATCACAAAAATCGTTTAGTAATCACTTTCTTGGATATTTTTAAATCTTTGATGTCAAAGTTAAAATTTCATTTCCGTAATATCGCGTGATATAGATTTTTTTCATCTCATACGAACATTATGTTTTTGAAGTCATTAAGCTTTGTGGAATAAATTTTGATAGTGATTTAGGTGAACAGTAAAATAATTATCTATTGTGGAACCTGAAGTGGCGAACAGATCTATTGATTAACACAAATCATTTGAACTCGCCTTGATATCAACGGATTCAATAATACAATTCGTCATATGTATAGGAGATGTGTTTACTTAAAAGCCTTTGCGATTTTTTTTCTCTTTCGATAAATGAGTTAAATAATTAAAAAAAAGGGTGGTTTACATTTAGTTTTTTTAATCTTTTGCCTGGTTAAAAATATTACATAACCGTTTTTATGTGTTTCAGATTTTAATTTTGCCATTTGATAAGGGACTTTCCGTTTTGAATTTTCCTCGGAGTTCAGTATTTTTGTTACTTTTTTGTAGTATAGCTGAGAGATTCCTTTCCTATAAATACTCACTGCTGTCTACATACTCTACTGAAATAGAACCCAAATGTCAAGACTGGATCAAACCTTTTTATTTGCAGCTAAGAATGACACTATTCATTCCCAAACTATTTTATATAGCTGTTGTTTACTTCAAGGTAAATGTTACTACGAGCAAGTAAACATGCAGATCATATATATTCAATCCTTAAGCTTAATTTAATATTGAGCATCCAGATTCAAATACATCTTTATTCATTATAATTTTTGATTTCTGTTTAAATCATATGATGAAATATTTCTTTACGTCCATCAGTGATATTGATATCATATCGTCAGTAAACAAATGTTATATAGGACGGCATGAAGAAAGTAATAAACTGTGAGAACGTGCTTCATGCATTTCCCGTTGGAACGTGTTTCCAATATGACAAAAACTACATGTTCCTCTGATTTTACGTGTCGTTGTGATAATGTACGATATTGCTTTCATGCAAAGCGATTGCTTAACTCAGACACAACAGAAAAGTCAGTTATGGCTATCGATTTTATTCTTCCATCAAGTACGCTTAACAGATGGACATTTGTGACAATAACTCAGTGCAGGAAATTGAATATTCTTGAATATGGGCAAATTATATAATACAACAATTTGTTTGATAGAAAAAGAGTGTAACAGTTCAAGGATTTAAAATGATTTGCAGATATGCAGCTTTTTATGATTTACAAACATTCTTCAAAGTTTCTGCACTTCTGAAGGTTGTATGATATCAGCTAGCGATTAGTTTCTTTAATGGAGTATATAACGGAAGACACAATAAATTCAAACATGTGCAGTTTGTGCAGTTTTTAAATTGCTTGAGTAATTGATAAGATAAAAAAACATACATGTATCATCTGATATTGATATCAGTAAAGCAAAAACTTTAAATAAATCGAAATTAAGACAGATAGAAACGGAACCGGCAATATGGAAAAGATGGAACAATAAGTGTGAACAATTTAAAAGTCATTACATGTTAACTTCATTGGCACTGGAAGGAATATGTTACTTTTTCTAGTTGTGGAAAAAAGTAAAATCACAAAAATACTGAAATCCGAGGAAAACTGAAAAAGGAAAACCCCGAATCAAATGGCAACATCCAAAGCTCAAACACATCAAACAAACGGATTGATAACAACTGTCAATTCCATTCAATGTTTTATACAATACAGGTTGACACTTATTGAAAAGTTTTTAACACTTGAATTTGACCGTACATGTTTTATCTAACACTACATATTTGTATTCATCTACGATGAGCAATTGCTGTGTATAACAATACATATATTAAGGCAGATATTTTGTGGTTATGAGTTACGCGCTGACTAAATATCCCCCAACACTCCTTAAAATAGCGAACAATTTGATCATCGGCTTCGATTTGTGTTTTTTCCCCAAAGCTAACAAATCGCAGGCATGCCTTAACATTGATCAATTATGTTGAAAGTTAGTAAACTATTAATCCCAATTTTAAAAATATATATGGGGAATGCTTTTTTGAGACGTTTTATATATTGGACATCAATTAGACATCACCATCGATGCTGATACATAGCTTACATCATATTCTTGTATCTGGTGATATATAACTTAAGGAAATTCAGTTTCGACCGGTTGGTACATTTCATAATTTATTCGTAGTCTTATTAGTAAGGCGTGGTTAATGACGCAACTGATTCATTATCTCGAGTTCATATATACAAGGAGAAGGAAACAAAACACATTCAAGCTCCCATCAAATGATAATACATAAATCGGCTTACACTCATCACAGTCGATTTTCTCGTTTAACCATCAACCTCGGAACACCAATGAGGAAAGATACAGGCATTAATCGAGTCTTTTGTAATACTCATACTCATTTTGATCTTACTTGCTTTCTTTTCTGTAAGTTGTTATATCAAAATACTATAACTATAGTGTAAATACTATAAAGCACATCATCAATGTATTTGCAAATCTAAGATGAAGCATATATTTACTATATGCATGAAACTATCTATATGACTACTTCGATGGCAATATACTTAGTAATTGGTTACTCGACAGATTCTTAATGTCACAAAACCTATTTTCTGATCAATTGCAATTTGTTTTCTCTTAGTTTAAGCGTGTTGTGTTGTGATATTTATTGCTATGATGAATTAGAAATACTTTAACAAACACTTTTCTCTTGTTATATATGGTGTGTGAAAACAATATCCCTTAGGTTTTCCAACTTTGTTTTTATTGTCGTCAAATATGTATTGTCTTTGACTTGTTATTAGGACATATTCGGACATTTCTTGACCTTATGACGCAAATAACTATATACTTTCTTACTTCGTTTTGCTAAGGTCTCATTTGTATTGTAGTAAACTTATATCTGATTAGTGATATGCAGGAATTTAAAAAAGAGAAATTATTTACACTTTGGAATGTTGGGTCCTCAATGTTCTTGAACTTTGTACTTGTTAACTTTTTTGATCTGATCATCACTGAGTCGCGCGTCTGGCGTATTATATTATAATCCTGGTACCTTTGATAACTATTTACATATACTGTAACAATAACGAATCAAAACCCGTATTCTTGTTACCCGGATTTGTTTTTTCTTCTTTTTCGACTATGACTTTTAAACAGCGGTATACGTCTGTTGCCTATACATTTTTTTATTGGATTGGTGATTATTAGAATGTGGTAACTGTTGAATATGACATTGCTGTTTTTAACATAGAACTTAGAGCATGACAAAAACTACGACCCAGCTTTAAAATTATGTATTAAAGATCACAATACAAAAAACAGATTTATTTGGGTTCGTTCACGAAATATGCCATACTGTGGATTCGATTTTATATAAATGGTTTACATTTGAAAACAACTGCTATAGTTAAATAAACATAATCATTTCAGTAGCCATATCATCGTTGTCAATTTATTATTTATAAAGTAGAACGCATACCAGGGGCCGATGATAAGTATAATTAAAGAATTTGAACTCGAAGACAATAATTTATTATTTTTTGTTTACTGTTTCAATCTATCTATGACAGTTTTCAAGGTAATACATAAATAACAATATCGCCTGTAACAGGTCAAATGCTGGTTTTGGTGTTTTTGTGTCTTGGTGTTTTTGCAGATTATTTTTGCGTTTAAGTTCTTGTCTTCGAGTTCAAATATTTGTACCTCTGAAACATCGTAATCAATTTAATCCATTTTTATGTAAACTTTATTTTAAGTGATTTTAATTTTGAAATATATTTCGGACTATCGACCCAAACAGGACCGACAGACTTAAAACAGAATATAGAGATGACTGCTTTATCTTTAAAATTACAAAAGATAAACAAAACCTGATAGTGTAAAAACTGCTCGAAGAGTCAAGTAAATAACAAAAATAACAAAAAACACCTGGCTGGAAGTAGCTTTGATTAAATGACCTCTCGCAGTTGAAGCGAGTACGAGACCACAACGCCTATTTAAATCATATGTATTTTGCTTGATAACATAATGTTGGCAGCTGAAGGGGACAATTGGATAATGGAAGGAAGCGTTTATATTTGAAAAATTCTAGGAACCTTGCACCAATGATAGCCAAATTGAATATATGCCGATTGGCGAATCAGGCTTCTGAGAGCTTCAAGTTATACTTTACCTTAAGATGTGTAATTTAATCTAGTATTTCATACTATCAATGTTATGTAAAGCATCTGATCTATTCTTTTTTTAAATCCTTGTCGGTTCCTTTAACCTGATATTTTTTCCAGACTTACTTCCAAACTGCCTATCTTCCTTATGCTTCTAATTCCTCAGAAAGTATTTTCGCTTTTCTCTTTATGATTTTCCTCTCACAATCAATATCATTTGTCATTCCAATGTTTGGTCAATATGTTGTAGTAAATATATAACAAAATTGCATATGTTATGTAGACATTTTCCGCTGTACAGGGTTGAATCAGCAAGGTTTATGTAAAAACAGAAATATCGATTGTATTTTTATACCTGTAATTGATAATTTTGCTATTTAAGTTTCATTTATTCTGCGTAATACTGGATAAATATGGAAATGAATACACAATTGTATTTGAAGAGATATCTTCGACTAGAACTAATAAACTTCCTTCCTTGTTGCATGAACGGAACTTGTAAGAGTCTTCTAGATGTTTCTAGGACAAGAAAGGAATCGATTGCCTGACATAATGTGGTAAAATAGCTCCATGTTAAAGGTTTGGTCTCATTAATTTCTTGTTTCCTGTGGTTGCTGTTCAAAAGGTGATGATGTTATTGGATCGTTGAACGCCTTCTCTTTACCTGAGCTTTTACCGGAGTTTACCTGGAAAGCCATCGATTTACGATGATAGATTACTTGTAATGTGTAATAAAACTAACATTAATCTTATCTTTGTAGACGGTTTCAGTGATTAATGTCTTTCAAGTATACGCACATAATCTACTGATAATACTTGATTTAAATTGTATGACAATATATTTCAGTTTATTGGCAGTTTATTAATAACAAGGTATAAAAGAGAAAATAGAGCTCATTTAATGCTATTGGGAAAATTAAGCAATTGGCCGTATTAAACACTGTGACGAAATAGCTGGTAATTGGAACATTTTTAAGGAATAAATGTGATTTTTTCTTATTAGTAGAGTATTATGCTTCAGCAATTAAATTTTGCATCCATATTGACAGAAACGGATTTTTCGTGGGAAAAAAATTGGTTGGTTATAAAGGGAATAACTGAGGAATGACTGGAGCGGGTCCCCTCTTAGTGTTCCATAAAAGAACTTAAGAAAGCACTCTTAGTCAATTTTCTTGTATGTGTTTAAATCTATTTATTTCTGTTTATTTCTTTGTGCTTTATACAAATATTTCACACGTTTATATATATTTGCTTAAACATCATTATTGTCCAGTCAATCTAGCATAAATTTGACCCTGACCCAAAAGTAATTGCAACAGAAGATTTTCAAGTTTTAATCTATAGCATTATACCCAAAATATACACAGAAAAAGTCCCATAAAATCTAACTTGAGGAAGACTTAAAAAGTATAACAAACAACTCTAAAGTTTTTTTTCATATATTTTATCAAGCCATAATCTAGATTTCGAAATTCGTTAGTTGACCATTTATTGAATTTTTCAACATGTCAAGTAAAGAATCTCAAATTTAATAAAAATAATTAAGCATGTTTTCCTTTTTTTGAGGTTTAAAGTTTCTTTAGATAAGTAAGTTGCTGAAAAAATATAATATAAACAATACCAAATTTTCACATTATGATTTATTATCTCAAAATGGTTACATTGCTTCAAATGTGCAATTTCTTTAATGCAAAATGCACGAAAAACATAAAACTACCCATAACACTTCGGTTTTGTACATTTCATGAGCAGAAGAATATATAATTTAGTCAAATACAAACTTATAACCCCAACAAAGTATCATACTTTAAATAAATTTCAAGAAAAACAAGCAAAAAACTTACTCATTGTTTTTGTCATCTCCCCTTCCAATGTTAATTTCCATAGGAAATTATAAATGCTGATTTTGAGTTTTCCTCGAGTTAGATTTTATGGGACTTTTTTTCTGTGTATATAAAGGGCATAATGCTATAGATTAGAACTAAATCATTTTCTGTTGCAATTAGTTTGGGGACAAATCTTAGTTTGACTGGATCATCACAGATTAATTATGATTACTTGTTCAAAAATTTATGCGTATTATTTGATTCTAGGAATACAGCACGAACTATGCTTAGCGTTATATAGCATTGGTTACGTAATAAATACAGCAATACATCAAACAAAACGACACGCAACTGCAACATTTTGTGTATAGATGATTTGGATGTACTATAGGTGTGATTCATATTTTAGACAACTTGATTAGTTCAAAAGAATTATGCCTTATAGATCTTCGTTCGAAATTCTGCTAAAAATTCGGTCGAATTGCTTCTTTTAAAGTTACCCTTTCATCTTCATCAATTACTTTTCCGTTCTTTTAAAAGTACGCTTGTTAATTTATACATTTTGTACTGTTCACTTTTATGGAGATTTTAGAATGACGATTTGATTTGAAGGGTTTCTAGTACCTTCGTGAATTATAAAATAGTTTAATAACATAGGATACGGCAACTTGTATATAGCCTTTGAGTCAAACTACAGTAAGTACTGTTGTATAATTTGGATATATGGTTTATTGTTGAGAGTCATGTGTTGACCTCTTTTAAAAAAATGTTATATTTTTTAAACTTACATAATTGGGTTGCTGTATCAACAACGTATACATTGCAAATTATTTTATATACTGTCTTACGCTTACAGAATGTAATGATTTGTCTAGTTAACATATCTTTTTCTTTATTTGTATCATTTTACAAAGTTGCATGCCATTTTCATTGTAGCAATTTTCATTCATCTTATGAATAATTATATACAAATTGTGTGCGACCTTTGTCTTATTTTAATACCAATTGCTAGTACAAGTATAAGTATTATATATTTAGGCTTCAAAATAAATTTGAATGGTTATTACCATGTTGATCGATGTGAAAAAGAATCAATGGTGTAAAGTAATCTCCACGACACAAGAGCTCAAGGGAACGTTGAAGAATAATCTGAAGAACTCAGGTTACTTACAAAATCCTCTCACGGCAGCATTGATTACAGTCTCTGGTGCTCATTCCACTTAACATTTAGACATTATTTATCTGTTTTTCAATGAGCGTTATAAGTTAGATCGGTATCAAACATGATGTGAGGTAAAAAAAATGTATCTTTTAAAATGTAGGACAATTGGTTTTCAAGGATAGACATCATTCTGTATATATTGATCCGAGTTAAAATCAACGCGTTTATTGTGATGTCGTATTAGATTTAATGGAATTTTCTACACTTTATTGACTACCTCTTTTTAAAAACAGAATCGCTGACAGTGACTGGTAAAGAGGCCTTAGTTATCCCATTTTTTATTTATTTGTTTCTTCTTTTTTAATCTGATTTCTAATAATATCCTTTATCTCTCATGGTTTGTTGATAGTTCAGTTCATTCTTCGTGTTGCTGTGTGCATTTAATCATTGACTATATATATATATATCTATTTATTTTTGAAACCAAAACATTGTTCTGAAATTGGTTTGTTGAACTGTTAAAATCACACGCTGAGGTTTCAATAAATTTATGAATCTGGTTTTGGTATTTAAGAAACAAAGGTAAAACTAGTTTGGATTTTCAAACTAGTCACGGTTTTAAACAACGATAAGAATTTTTATTGAATTACATGAAAAGAAATTAATAAAAAAGTTTTTAATATCTAAACCGATTTGAACATACTATTTTCTTCTGAAAATGCCTGTCCCAAGTCAGACAGATGTTTTTTTTCATGTTTTGTAAGCATTGTAAGTGTAAAATCCTTGTCTGGGTCAGTTTAAAAGGACTTCCACCTTTAAATTTATCTTGGAATTTGATATTTTTGTTATAACTATACAGCGTTCATCTGTTAAAACAACATCTTACGTATTTTCTTAAATAAAAAGGGAGCTGTCACCATCAAAATCTATACTGAGTAGATGACATTATTTTTACATACACTACTTTGTACATGCTGCAAGTTCATTTTATATTTCAATGTATACATGTGTTTATGCTTAAACATGAAGATGAGCTGATTGCACGATGCTGACCTAATTAAGGATAAGTTTTTGGAATCTTACTTATTTTTGGTCGAAACCAAAGGTCTCAAAGCAATAGAATTACACCTGACCGGTAGCACAGAGAGATCTCTGTATAAAAGATATTCAACCAAAGTCGCATAAAATTTTATTACATTGACCACCATGTGTGAACAAAACAAATAAACATAATATGTCAAAATGTCAAAAATGGAGATACAGTAGTCAATATTAGTCAAAATAATTGTCATGAATAATTGTCCTGAACTTGCTCCGTCCAACATTATGACCTATAAATTATAAATACATCACTCCAAATTCCCCAAAAAACTGTGAGTGAATTTGAATGTTTATACGCGAATGAACACTGGTGTTTTCAGTTTCTAGTTTAAGTCGTGTATATACACGTATCATATTGTTTCTATTAAATGCAGACGTATTGATTGAATCAGTTTAATTATCAATTGGCCTCTACTTATTTGTTTTTGTTCCTTGCATTTAGCATGTTCTAAGTATTAATTAACATAACTCCCACTGTCCCTCCCCCTCTTCTCATTGTCATGTCGTTTATACATTAATTGTATATAATTTACTCTATATTGACCGAATGCTATTCCTATCACGAATAACGCAAAAAATAACTGACGATGTAAATCACGTTCTGATATGAGTAAGGATTTTCAGTATTGATTCGTCTTATGGTAATCGCTCTCCTGTCACATTTCAATGAAAAGTACAATATTGAGTCTATTAGATTATTTTGAATGTGCCACACTCGTTGATTTTATCAAATACATTTTATTTATATGAAACAGTGTAAATAGATAGACAAAAAGTTGAATGAACTGGAATATAACTGAGATGCTAGGATTGAAAATAGTATGCGGTTAAAAGTAACAATTTGACGACAAGATTGCAAAAGCAAATAAGGGTTGTGCAGAAAAAATTCACGATTAAATAGATTATATATGGAAAGAATTTGATGCGTCTTCCCAGAAAAATTAAGGATGGTAAAATGTTCTTCGTTTACTGAATGTAGAATTTCAAAATTAAAATGCCAAGATAATGCTCCCGGAACCTCAATTCTACAGAAATACACTACAATTCTTCAATTCAATTAGTCTGTAATGTCAGCCAGTTAGACTAGTCTAAACTCATTTTGACTTTTTAAAATAGTTATCAAAGGTACCAGGATTATAGTTTTTGAAATTTAAAAAAAAGCTCACCACACTTGAATGATGGTTCATCAATTAACTGTGAACTTTATCCAATAATTTCAAAAAACAAAGTATTGACATTTTGTGTATGATTGGTGCTATATAAAGAAATGCCATGAAGATCCATTGACCCACCGATGAAAATTATGACCAAAATGTATATAACATATACGTAGCGTTCCAATGTGTTGTATTTGCAGTTATTTCGATATGTACAGGTTGTAATAAAAAAAAACCACTTCCATCACACATCTTAATTGCTTTGTCAGATATAAGTCTGTCAGAGTCATATTTAAACTTCTTCGATATTGGCCCTGCTTAAGGTTTAGTTCATCGTGACAAGTTGGCAGACCATTACTCAATGACTGGAAACGTTACTTCTTGATGAGCTCGCTGTTAAATTCGTTGTTTGTTAGTACAAGTCACTGAATTGACTACAGAACAGATCAACGTGTTCCATGTGCAATATGCCTTCCCTTCTTGAGCATTGATATATTTGAATTATAAATGTACAACTCGATCTTTAATTAAAACAAAATTATGTCGCTATTGTTACTAAAAATGAGTCTCGAGATTCAAAGAACATTAAAAACAAACGAGTTTTGAAAATATTTTAAATCTATCTGCTATCGTTGCTATTTCATTATCGTAATGTAGAATAATGAAGAAATCTGAATTACTCACGACTGCATGTCATCTCATCATCTGTTTTAACTGAATCAACTTGAACCAAACATTATGTTATAACTGTTATCGTAATGTTATAAAACGTTCCTTCTTTATACATTTGGTCTAATAAAGAGTAGAGCATGAAAATTCGTGTAAAAATTTATAAAATAGACAACACACCCGAGAACACACCCAGTTTTAATAATCATGTCAAGTGCAAATGTCAGTATAGCAAAATAAAGTGAAGATATAATATGCAGGAGTTACTAAGTAACTTTCCTGAAAGAAACAGCAATTTATTTTGACGTCGTTGACGACTGAGGAATGCATATCCATTAGCTTGACTAACGGATAAATTACATTAAAAAGGTAAGCGAAATTAACGATTTTGCTGTTACAATTGAACTCAAAAGTTCTCTCATTTCAAAGATATGAAGTCTTGTAATTAGCAGACAATGTCGAGAACTAATGCGTGGGAAATGTGTGTAGGTATAGTCTAATTAGAAATGAAATAATTTCACTTTGCCATGATATAGAAAACTATCAAATTATAAAGTGTCGAGATTCATAGATGAATCTCTAGATAGAAAAGTTTTGCATTGTCTTAACACAGAAACGCTAACACCAAGCACATGTTTGTCTCTGTCAATTTTCTTATTATAATAGTGGATTGCTTGTTTTCGAAATACTCACATGTTGTTAGGTATCTTTACAAAGTCATGGCAAAATAAGCCTTGCAAAGCTAATCTTACAAAATGAAAACACGCGTTCTCTTATTAGACAGATGCCCTATCAACGTCCTCATCTACCGTGACGTTATGTATCTATGACGTTGTTTGTATTTGACAAACAAAGATCAGAAGACCCTCCGAAAAAAACCATCCATATATTTCACTAATTGTCGACGAAACTGCTGTTTAATACAAACTACTAAAGTATATTATAAAATAATATCTACTATTTCCAGTAGATATATAGACAGTATAAAATAACCCTTTACTTCTAATAATTTTATAAACTGTCATGCAAAAACGGACAAAAATATGTATGATTCACGATATAACCCGAAGATGAGATAATATAGAGCAGCATTTTATCTGTACTATAATTTCTTTTACAAAACCATGCAACGTCGTAATTTTACAGATGTGAGACATTTATGTTGTCTTTTCCTTCGTGTTATTTCCACTCATGTCCGGTATATGTATCTAAATTCTACATTTTATGTCTTTTCCATTTCCATGGAATTGATCTGGATATTTTTATTTTGATATATGTCGTTTTTATAATTTCATTTGACATTGGACCCATTGCTCAATGCTTTGAATACATTTGGGTTAACATGTTTAATCTGTTGTCCGCTCGATACTTTATTACTCTGGTGATGAATGTTTTTCTATGTTAGTAACTTGACTGCTAACATACAACAATCACTACCAATTTGATACTGGCACACTGTTAAGGCTTAAAGAGGAAGTATATTCCTAGCCATTGTTTAGTCCTTGAAATTGCAAAACTATTAAACTTATTGAAGCCGTTTTAAATCATGTTATTTGTGATGATCAATCAATAGGATGATAGAAATGTTAGTTGAGAAATATATCTTTTTATGTCACAATAATTTCATGAATTAGCAAACTAGATATTTTATATATAGGGCATATTATAGCTAAACATCATTTGGGTAAGGCCTTTTTTTATTGATATTGAAAATTAGATGTAATGATCTTAAAAATGCAAGGCTTCTCATGGCAGTTTTTTGTTGTAACAATTTTTCCTTAAATGAAATCTATAATCTGTCATACAAGTATTCTAGAATCATCATTATGAATATTTGTATGTCTTAAGATCATGATAATCATTTGAAAAATGGTATATCTATTTGTGATGCCTTTTGATTTTCAAGGAGAAATAAGTTGCCTTTTTATACGTACTCCATTTCAGTTTGTAAATTATATAAATTTGTCAATCTGCATAATTCATTTTAGGAAGACGGTATTGATACCATTTTCCTCAATTTGTCCGCCTATATAACACAGTTAGATATTCATGGTAGCTCGTCTCTCACATATTATTTTGTGGTTGACATTATGGAGTAGGAAGTAGGATTAATTTTTGATTATTTGACCTATCACGAATATTAATTACATTAGTATGCGGCTTCTAGAGGTGAAAAAACCCTTTGTTCATCCAATGAGTTCTTTAAAAATTAAACATTGCATTCATTTGATAACTCTTATTTACACCTTTGTTCCCTGGTTATCTGCTCTTCTTTGCTGCTGAGCGATCAATATCATCTACGAACTGTGGCTGTAGTAAATTTTATAACTCCGGAGACAAGAGCCTTTGAATTAAAGGATAGTTATATTCTTAACTTATTTTATATTAAATACTGCATACCTTTTTGTGTGATGATAATAGGATTCAGAATGACAATGCAAAAATACTCTATAGTCTTTATATGTGTATAGATTAAATGTGAATTTTGGTAAATTGACACAAATACTGATTTATTTTAATACTATTGTTTTTCATGACAGTTAATAAGTTTAAGTTATTTATAGATAAGTAGACACAGACTGCAACATAACGGGACACTTTTAGCAAATGAGAATTATCAGCTATGTCGATGAATGGCCTTATTTTTTAAAGCCTGTTTACATTCACAATTACTCATATCATAGGCTAATCAAGAAAAGCGCTTCAAATGCATGCATTTCTAAAGTTTATTTAATTTTTTAGTTGGAAATGAAACCAATGTAAACAAGTTAGTTGTTAGATGTTATTGTCACACACCTGTTTTCCATGAAATTTAACTTTGGAATGAAACGTGTTTTGGAAAACAGAATTCCAAATTAAATTCTAATGGCCAATACAGACAATTATCAATTGTGATATTTATAACCAAGCCACTTAGTTCAGGTTCTCGTTTCAAGTGTATCCATGCAGTGTGACAACATTGTAACCATTGTCATTTTGGAACTGGACTGAAGGGAATTGAAACCTTAATTTCTTAATAATTCATAAATTTAGAAACAAACAATTTTAGAGAGGTATATTATAAATCATGACAGTACCGAAGTACTGACTACTGATCTGATGATTACTCGGGGACTGATGTCAAGTCCACCAACAACGTTATAGACAAAGTGCTATACAAAATGAAAGTAACATTTTGTAAATTTTAAGCATAAAAAATCACGACATCGATGTTCTCTTTTTAATCTTTCCAAGTTTTTCAACCCAGAACCATTGAGTCGCATACAGTAAAAACACTTAACTTTTATGATACATGTTATTGAACAAAATTTAATAACTTTTAAAAGAAATATAATCATATCGATAAGTCGAGTATCGAACTTTAATAATGGAAAACTACATATTCATACAGTTCAAATGTGAACATGTCGTTAATTCACCCTTGGTATAAAAATCAAGTAAACACATTTCCCATTTGCATTTTCATAAGTTGAAAAAATTGCCCCTGTGCATATTTATAAGCACGTGTAAACTTGAACCATGTGAACGGGGCTTAAAAGAAGCAACTGTATTACAGCTCATATAATCAGGTAATATCTTATTGTATATAAGCATTGGATAAACGAAGAAATGTCAATCTGTCTATTTAAGGTGGTATGGGAGTCTAAAATAAAAATGATATAATTTGTTCATACTTTGCCAAAACGTAGTATCTATTGATATATGGTAAAACATATAATACACCGCGCATTTTCTCAAGCTACAGGTTGTTACAAAATGACACATTTGGTATGGATTATACAGGAAAAAACACCATTGTGTGGGTTGAAACAAACATAATGATAAAAAATAGGAAAAGATAGCTTTCATATAATGCTTTGAGAATATCAAAAGAAAAGGTAGGGTCAAAATACGAAATATGAAAAATCCATGTAGATTCCTTAAGGAAATGCACTGTTTTAGAGTTACCTCCCCGTAAACTGCCAATTTTAAAAACATATAAAAACAACCAAAAATCATCTACACTTGTAAAAATATTAATAATTATAAGCTATATTCTTATATATAGGTTCTTTTAAATGAAATTCATATTAGATATCTGCATTTCTGCATCAAATTTTGCTAACTTGATAAAAAATCCGGACCTTAGTTTCTCTGTTTTTTTACAATCAAAACTTGGCAAAAGACACCCATACCACCTCAAATAGATTGTACCTGGAGGATTTGTGAATAAAATATAAACTTTGCATGTCGTATGATGATGAACAGAGAAATAATCCCTAATGCGAACTCGTTTAAAGGTTCACGGATGAGGAAATCATAGTTGACCTAAATGTTAATATGTAGTCACTTCACGTTTGTACAAAGGTTTAATCCAATATTTTCTACATAAGGAAATGCCTGTATCAAGTGAGGAGTGTGACAGTTGTTTTCCATTCGTTTGATGTAATAGTGTTTTTGATTTTGCAATTTAATGAGATACTTTCCAATTTGAATTATGAATATTTTTGTTATTTTACTTTTTACAAAAGTACCTAGTTCCATAATAACTGATAAAACTGATGAAAAATTCTACAATAAAAGAGACTAGTGATAAACAAATAGTCAATTTTTTTTTTATGTCAGACTGTCAAAGGAGTTTTCTTTTTCTTTTTTAAATGGGAATTACAATGCAATTAATTAAAGGTATTACAATCCTGAATCAAGAAGTCTGATAAAAAGAATAAAACAATGCCGATATCGTTATTTTAGGTGCGTTTCTTATTCGATTATGCAGCAAGGCGCAACAATACTTTATTTACTAATACTGACATACATTATGGAGTTTAAATCTATTAATTTGCAATTCATGTCAGAATCGGGAATTAAATGTAAATTAATATAATTCCATATTGGTTTCTTATAACTAGATTTACAAGAATCTGATTCACATGGGAATCGTAGAATTTAAGATAATGATAAACTGGTCACGATATTTATGCCACATAGAGTAAAAATATTATTCAGTAAAACATTCTTGATTGTCACTTTGCGTGTTTTTATTCTTCGAGTATGCCTATGTCTTAACTTTCAGTCTTATAAATGTATAAATAAGTGTATATTTTGTATAAGTCCAAAAAGAAAAAGAAGAATTTACACTTGTTATCAATAGTTCAATGCGTAATTACCTTTAATCGGTATCTAGTTTAAGAGGATAGTAATTGTGGTCATCGTGAAATTTTGGAAGGGGATTCAGTTATTGAAACTTTCAGTAATGGTGCTGAATATCGTCCAAGAATGTATAAGTTTTCATTACCTACAAGCTAACATCTGATTTTTTTCTTACTGTAGTAGTTATTTTCTATTTGAACTTTTCTCATAAATTTTATAAGAATTAATCTTGTTTAGAGAGATTGCTATCAAAACAAGTAGAACGGTTTGAAATATGAACTTCAAAATTCTAAATAGTATATTTTCATAAAAACCTACTCTATATAGATATAAGAAGAAGTGGTATGAGTCAAAATGAGTCAACACTCCATCAAAAAAACAATATGTAAAATATATCTATCTTCTAATTTATTTTTTGGATTTTCAAATATTCAATTTGATTTTGCGTCTAATGAATTGAGGCAACAGTAGTTAACAGATGTGTGTACGAATATCATTAATCGATTAAAAAGAGACACAGCAAGGTCATACACAACATCTGGAGGAATCGCTTGACCTCTAAAAAGGAGAGAACCCGGGTTCGTATCTAAATAGATTCATCACAGGTACACATTTATAAATATGTAAGACAGACGCGCGTCTCATCTACAAAAGACTCCTCGGTGACACTCGAATAAAGAATGAGTAGTCGTAGTGTAGTGGTTAGTGCATCGGACTACTAACACAAAGGTTCCTGGTTCGATTCCCGTTTGGGATGAAAATTTCAGGAACTCAATTTTCGGCTCTCCCTTGACACCATTTGCGAGTATGGTCTTAAGGAAACGATGATAGTCCGTCGGAAGGGGACGATAAATGGCTGACCCGTGTTAAGAGAGAGCCATATCTCTTGCACGTTAAAGACACTCTTGTAGATTTCAAAAAAGAGTAGGCTAATGCCGCTACAAGGCAGCACTCGCACCCGCAAAGTGGAAAGGGATTAATATAAGTTGCAAAACTTGTTTCCCAATCCACTCTTAATAAATATGTTTCAACTAATTAAACTAAACTCGAATAAAAAAAGTAAAAATTGTTTAATAACTGAAAACCCAGTTGAATATTTGGGAATGAATCCCATTAGCTGCGATATAGACATATAAAAGTTTGATTGAAAATTTTAAAAATTAATAATCTCTGATGAAATATATAAAAAACTTAGTTGTCTTATAATCAGAATCACATTGAATCTTATTCAAGAAAATAAATGAAATTCTTTGAGCAAAATTGTAGGCTTTAAGAATAGTTAAACCATATTGAGACCCTACTTAACATTTGTGCCAAAATATATCATAAAAGTTACAAGAAAAACTGCTAAATTATTCCAAAAAAAGCACTATTAAAAAAAATGGGGTATCACAGACAAAAACCTAAATATGTAAACATGCTTTTTTAACACAATATAGACTTTCTTACTATTTTAAGGTTGGCTAGCTATAAAAGCAAGCTTAATCCATCAAGTTCTTCGGATAGTACCTGTGTTAAGTCAGCAGTATGACAGTTCTTCACCATTCCTTACGTTTATCTAACGTTTTATGGACTTCATTCTTTTTAAATTTACCTTGGAGATTGATATTTTTACTGATAGCTTTTCAAATCGCATAAAGATTTAAGATAGCATTGCTTTATCAGAAACTTTCGAGTTGAAACTTATTTAACAGTCTGTGGTAAAAGTATCGTTTATAATTTGATAAGAAATTTAGTTACCGATATGCGATTATTACTTCATTACATTTAAGTTTGGACAAAATATTTTCTAGAAGTTGCAACATTCGGTTATCTATATTATTCTTTTCAAAACTGGCTTGCATTTTGTAATACAATTTGAATGATTATCATCGTAGGCAGAGTGTGTGCTGTTCTAGTTAGGCCCTTCTTTATTTCTTTTAGGCAAAAGTATTTTGAAACGTAGTGTAGTTTGTCGGCACCTTATATATAGTTGTTGAGCGTTTTGTATAGGTTATTAGCTACATCCAGAAAAGTACCCGATTTGTCAAAAGCATTTTGATATACACTTTATGGAAGGTGACCGAAAATGGTTTCAGCAGGCCAAAAAAGTATTGTACAACTAAAAAAAGGATACTCCCAGAGTAAACCTACACAATTTGTTGATTTATAAGAATACTGTAATGCAAAAGAATTATATGGCTGCTGAGACAATGAATAAAACAAAGTATAACAAAAAATAAAAGCAAATTATAACAAAGAATGGTCTTCGAATTGATAACAAAAGAATACAACGAAATTATTAGACTGCTGTACACAGTTCTAATGACGGTGTTTTTTTAAGCGCCAAGAACTTTTACATGCTATATTTGTCACAAAATTAATATATAAACTTTAAATTTGACGCTTTTGCTCTGTACATACCTTTTGTTTTACTAATAAACAAATTAAGAAAAGTAAACCGAAGCAGCAACACATCATCACTTTTGTGGCATTATTTTTCTTCTCAATGTTCTGTGTTGAATAATACATAAGCTATCAAGACATTTTTCTATTTCTTTGCATTGCAGACTTATTTACGATTTTGGAATATGCTATCTTACTTAGTTTTTGTTCTGAAATGCATATTTTAAAAAAGAAACCGCAGATTTCCAGATACTTTGTGTTAAGGGTTTCACCTGTTCTGTCTGTTTACATGCATCCTGCTAAGAATGTTAAAGGTTGAAATGATTGTATTTACTTTTGTAATCTAACCTATTAGAACTGTCTTAATCTTAAAATTATATAATACAAAAACCTGAGAATCTGTAAGCACTAAAAGGAAAATCATATGTACTTTCTTATTACTTCACACACGGTTATCATCTCTCGAGTTGATGTTGACATCGTGTTTAAGAATTTAATTGCAATGATGTTTAAACCTTGCAGCATATTCAAAAGTATTGCAAGTCCTATTGTATTGTAAATTACGTAAATAGATAAAATCTTTTATAAAACTGCAGTCAAAGCTGCGATTGTGTGTCAGTGGCATAACATAATGTACATACAAACGGTCACTAAAATAAGTATCCGATAGAATGACCTAGTTCTCGGGTAAATATATATTCTCATTCGTACAACATTATCAGAACTATTTGTCATCCTTCTGTTGAATTATTCCATTGTATTTTACAATGACAGTCATAGTTGACTATATTTTTATTGGTAAAGGTAATGAGATCTTTTACCAAAACTCTCATTACCCAACTGCCCATCCTATGTGGGACAATGCATTCCGTTTTCGGGTGTGTAATTTAAGAGTTTTAGCTGACTTCAATGAGTCTGGTATACTTTGTATTACAAAAACAGATGGAAATGTAATAAGTTTCGCCTACAAGATTTAAGCCATGACTATTTACAACAAACAAACAGACAAACATAACAGAACATTCTAATTTAACAAAGAAAATATTAATTAATTTTGCATTTTTTTGTTTCACGAAGACGGTCAAAAGTTGAAAAACTACTGGAATTTGTATACTATATCAAAGTCTATACAATGTACCGAAAACCGTTGTTAATAAGTCTATATACTTTCAGGATATCTGATGTTATGCTGTGCTAACTATTTCGAATTAAGCCAATTAGTGAATTTTTACATGTTGTTTTGTTTATTCATGATATAAAAAAGCATTGAAAGATATCTGAATTTATTTGTAACTGCAAGAGAATTGAAGCGTTGGTTGATATGACCCTTGCTCAATATTCAACTGAGTCACTTTTTAAAATCTATGGATCCTGTGAAGACTGAGTCTTTATTAAAAAAAAAAAAAAAAAAAATCGCCATGTCACCTTTTTATTACCCTAATTATAATTTACTAGCTGCGCCTCGATTACATTTATAATATTTGTTTCAAATGTTAGAAATGAATTGTATCACTCAGGTTCTTTTCAGCAAATTAATAACTTATTTACAGATGTAATTTCATTTATTTAATTACGTCTTTACTGTTTGCGGTTGGATTTTTTTCGTTTTTTGTCTGGTAATTTTTTAATTTTCGTTTTTTAAGGATTTGATTTTTATGACGTTTTTCTTTTCATTTCGCGACCTTTGAAAACATCGTTAACCAAATTGGGTAATTTTCTAATGTAGTTTAGTTTTATATTTCGGAAGTAGCACTTTTTTGACAAACAAAATAGATCTCAAATAAACTGTGTCCTCTCAATTCAATCACTCTGAAAATATAGCCTATTGTAAATTGCTATCAGAATTCGTTGGTAACAAATATTGAATAATTGAGTTCCCTTTTATCATTTAAATGAAAAAATACTTTTAAGTTAGATTTATGAAGTAAATTGGTTTTCCTCTTTCATTTCTTAAGTTACATCTAAAGAGTTTTCGTATATCAAATTTTTTTTTATAGAGGAATATTTCTGTTTTATATCGTACTTTTTGATTTTTTTTTTGCAAGTACGGTACTGTCGTCCGCCGGTAGATGGAAAGTGATTTCTTTCTGAGTTTTTTTTTATTTTAACTGACAAATCATCATTACATCTTAAAACACAATGGTCTGTTTTCCTGAATGAAAGATAAAAACTAGAGTTTAGGAATTTGAAATTGCATATAAAGGACTTAACCCTAATGCAACTTTTCATAGGGAAATAATTGAGTCTTAATTCAGTTGATATACAAAATTAGAGAATTTTAACATAATTAGAATCTAGCAACACGAACAACAACAAATTAACGACAGTATAGCTTTGTTGTCCACATTTTTTTCAGTTACATTTTACAAAATAAAAAAAGTTCGAAGTATTTAAATCTCAATGTCTGTGACGGAATATTTTTTTAATTTAAGCGACAGAAACAGCTGCGCAAAATTTCTTCAATACAACCTTACCTGTCGGATTTATAAAAAATTGTAATTTGAGTTAAATTAAATTTCGTATTGTATCAACCAAAGATGTACGTTTAGAATGTATCCTTTAAATGATTGCATTACTAAACAAACTCTGGCCACTGGAAGGATTGGAACAGTTGAAGAGATTCACATTCCACCATCTGAGGGACAGTCGATCTCATGATAAAAACGATTTAGTTGCATCTGCTTTATTGATCATTTTAATGATTTTGTTGCTTAATTATCTTTTGCATCTGCAAGTTCTTAAACTAGAAAAAGGGGAATAATGTACATGATGAACACTCGGGATGAACATCAAACGTAGGTGTATTAAAGTTTGTGGAATAATAATCCAGAATTCCCCACATACCTCATTAAAATGGCATGTTTGGTTGTAGATAGCAAGTCTAAAGTAGCTCCTATTAAATTACAAATTTGTAAATGGTTGACCATTTATTTACATGTTTGAACAGAAGGTTTACCTTTATTGTGCCTACATGTTGGTACAGTTTTTCTCTTTTCGATTCACATTGTTGGAATTATTTTTATTCAAATCATTCCAAGAACCATATATATATATATATTTTCTTCATCTTTTGTAGCATTCTTATAAAAAATGGACGTGTTCTAGACAGTTTTCATTATTCAATGGTGATATAGAAATTCCTCCCTGTAACGATATATGTGAAAATGTTCAAAACAGGTGTCCATTCTTTCGTCCAAGTATCAATACAGTTCATGCCGGTGAACCATCATTTTTATGCAAATGTAAGTACAATTATAGTAGCTATATATTTATTTTCCGTAGTTTATTATTTTTCAATTTATCAATGACAATTTTGAAATGTGTGTAAGAACTTTTTACTAGTGAAAACAGCTTGCATTGTCGCCTTTGATTTTAAAATAATCAATGTGTGGTAAATGCTTATGACAATTTTTACTGTTACACGATGCAAACGAATAATACAAACAATACATGTCAATAGTGAAGAACCTTGCAAAATATTAAAAGACATCAGAAATTAAAACACTGTATTTTGTAATAAAATCATAGTATACAAAAAGAATTATCAATGCTAAAAATAAATAACAAAAATACCAAACTTGGAGGATAACTCAAAATTGAAAGTCTCCAACCAAACAGCAACACCAAAAGTTCAAACAAATCAAAATAATTGACAACGACTGTCACATTTCTGATTTTGCACAGGCATTATCCAATGTAGAAAATGGTGGCCAAACCGGACCGATTAGCTAGCACATCCTCTCACTTGTATGATTTTCGCATAAAATTCCAACGATGTGTGAACAAAACAAAATACATGATAGGTTAAAATGTCAAAAATAGAGGAATAGCAGTCAAAAGTGTGTTATTTATCTTAATCACTATACAAACAAACAGTTCAGTACTAATATACCAATACATGCAATGAAAATATAAAACATTTAGGAGTAGTTACAATTTACCTTGATAAAATAGTGATCTTAGTTTTTAATTTAAGAATACCGCTGTATTTGAAATGTTATTTTTAAAACGTACCTTAAAGCATTATAAGTTATTTCCTTGATGAAAATAAATGCTCTTTGATATACAAAACGTACAACAATAGATTTCAAAAATATTAAAGGGGAATTAATTGCTTATGAATTGAAAATAGAAATTAATCTCAATCTTTTATGGTTAATCAAACTATTTAGTTCCGCAACAGTTCTATATAAAGATTTTTTTTACATTCGAAACCTTTTTATTTTTGTTTTATTCGTTCTTCTATTTGATACTAATTTTATTTTCCTTGGTCATTAATAATATTTAGAAAACAGTTTACCCTTCGGTAGTGTGCACGGGAAAACAGCGATGGATCGTATTATATACTATGAATATAAATTTTAAGTTCTAGTTTGAATATATCATATACGTATATTTTGTTACAGTTTTTTTCTTCTTTTTGTCAATGTGATGAGTTAAGCCCTTTTCGACATAACGAAAGTTTGTTCTTATGTAATACGATTACACCAATGATCCAGATTTGATTAGGGTTGCTGACCTCAAACATGTTTAACCCCGCCACATTCTTCATGTGCCTGTCCCAAGTTAGGTGGTTATTGCTGTACATCATATTTGTTTTCGTTTATTGTATTGTATAGTGTTTTCTTATTTCGTGCTATAGCAAAACTGTCCCATGTGGAATAGATAAACTTAGCTGTTTTTGGTAAAACTTTTTTAGGAATTTTCGGTCCTCAATACTCTTCAACTTCGTATTTTATTTGGACGTTTAAACATTTTTTGATTCGAGCGTCACTGATGAGTCTTATGAAGACGAAACGCGCGTCTGGCGTAAATATAAAATTTTAATCCTGGTTTCTATGATCAGTTTATATGTAAAGGGTTTGGTGTTTTCAAACATTGTTAACCCTACCACTCTCTTCACATGCCTGACTGTTTATAACCAGGAGCCTCATGTTCAGTGGAGGTGTTTGGTTCATGTCTGTCAAATTTGATTTTCGTAATGTGTTTATTTATAAATTCACCTGTTAGTTTTTTCAATTGAATTGTTTCATATTATTTATGTCGGGGACCTTTTATAGCAAATTTTACAATATGTTGTTTGTTTTCGGAAGGCTGTTCAATTGCCTATAATTGCTAACAACCACTTCATTTGAACTTTGGTAAACATTGAGTCGATGCCACCCCTGGTGCCGTTTTAATTTCCCGAGGGTATCACTTCTGTGCTGACATAGATTGTCATTGATATAGTCATATTTATAAATTAACTGTTTACAAAACTATTCAATTTTTGAAATACTAAGGCTTTTCTACCTCAGGAAAAGATTACCCTTAGCTGTATTTTGCATAACTGTTAGGAATTTTTGTCCTCAATGTTCTTCAACCAAATTCGTACTTTATTTCGTTATTTTATCTTTTGTGGATTCGAGCGTCACTGACTAATGAGTCTCTTGTAGACGAAATGCCCGTCTGGCGTAAATATAAAAATTTAATCCTGGTATCTTTGATGAGTTTATATCTTTAAGCATTATTTAACAAATACTGTTTATTATTTGGGGTTCTGCCTCTACGCATTGAAGGTAAAAATTGTTCTTATGTTTTATATAAGTTATATGAAATGCACCGTCTACATTAATAAAAAAAAATCAAAGCCCAAATGTTTTAACACACATATACATATTCCCGGGCTTGTATTCCCTAACATGATTTCCTAAATAGAGGGAAGCTGCTCACACGAAAGCTATTTAAAAGTTCCAAATGGTGAATTTGAAATCATCCCTTCTGAATTCTACGGACGCCATCACGAGTTAGTTGACCGTTATGAGTTAACCGTTTCACAGCTGATATCGCATATATTCCTTATGTCATTGTGTCTGTGTGTTTTTAGCCATTGCGTTTTCTGTAAAATTTCGATCTATGAGTGTGACTGTACCTCTGGTATCTTTTGCCCCTCTTGCATTATAAACACAATTGTTACAAAATGAACATTAAACACAATGAAAATAGAAATAGGCATGGGTAAACTTGTCCCTTAAAAGCATGAAGCTAAACAATATATCTATGTATAATATGATAGAAAAAATGAGGAATCTCATGTCGCAATTTTCAATGCCTGTTGAGGAAATACCATAATATTTTACTTGGGTTTTAGGCTAACAACGTTCTATAAACTATTTGCGATCTTATTTTTATACGTTCATGTCTATTTTAAACTTACAGATAACCTTGAAGTTGCATGCATCTGCATAAAATTATCGGCTGATCTCTAAAAGTACTTATTTGTTTTAATGATTTATTCTGTGTACTACAATTAGGTTTTGGGATAAGATAAAAATTAAAGACATTAAAGCATATTGAAAAGTTTTTTAATCGAATATTATGAATGAATTGCAAGATAGTTTATGGCTGGCAAAGTATTCAAAATTGATGAGATATGAATATGTATATACATAAAGTGATTAAAGCTTGTTAAATTGCTCAAAGGAATTGTATTTAAAGAAACTATTCTATATTTTACATTGAACTTACATATTGGAAAATTCAACACGATGGATGCTAAATACAGTGCATTCATTATTATTGGTTGGGTCCAAAAAAAATCATACAAGTAAAGTACGGGTTTTTTCTAAAGTGAACATTGATTGGTTAAATATTTCTCAGTGATGTCCCGTGTTTGAATTTGTTTGTTAGCTTTTTGGTCATGAATGTTTGTCTCTAATATTTAATTAACTGTGCATTTGTATTCAGATATCGCAGATCAAATTTATTCGTTCACTGTGTAATCATACGTTTTTTGATTGAGTTAAGTCTGCCAATTGATATTTTATCGTATGTTTTTCTATGTTGTGATGTTATGCTATTGTTTCAGAAAAAGGGAGAAGGTTTGGATCCATTAAAACGTTTAATCCCGCTGCAAATGTTTGCACCTGTCCTAAGTCAGGAATCTGATGTACAGTAGTTGTCGTTTGTTTATGTAATATATACGTGTTTCTCGTTTCTCGTTTTGTTTATATAGATTAGACCGTTGGTTTTCCCGTTTGAATGGTTTTACACTAGTAATTTTGGGGCCCATTATAGCTTGTTGTTCGGTGTGAGCCAAGGCTCCGTGTTGAAGGCCGTACTGTAACCTATAATGGTTTACTTTTTAAATTGTTATTTGGATGGAGAGTTGTCTCATTGGCACTCACACCACATCTTCCTATATCTACGAATAGAATTTTCATTTTATTTTCATGGATATCAGTAAATCATGAATTTAAATGCATAATTTTGTATAAACATATGTTATATATGGTTTATATGCATACTTTGACAAAACCACGAAATATAATATTAACGAAAATCATTATCATTATTATGTGATTCAAATTTTAATATGAAGAGTCTTGTAATATAGCAGGTCCTAGGTGGCTGATTGCTCTTAGAAGTTCAACTACTGTGTCATTAGCCTGTCAAATTGGTGTTGTAACTTCGAACCCCTCACATGGTTAGTGCGTTCCAATCAAATCTTAATTGACTAAGATTGTTAGTTTTTCTGGTTCTCTCAGGTACTTTCTCCACCAATAGATATAGACTGGCAGGAAATAGCCAATAGTCATGATAGTGGTGAAAGTAATGTTTAAACAATCAAGCAATCCTTTTTCCTTTGTCAATGTTTTTTTTCAAAACTAGTCACATGCCAAAATAAAATCAGACCCCATTAATGAAAAAAAAAAAAAAAAAAAAAAGTTCCTTTCAAATTTGGATGGGTATTGCATTCTGTTTCATTTTTTTTTATTCAGACTATCATTTTGTCATCTGGATCACCGTTATGGGTTTTTTTCTGACTGTCATGTTCTTATGTAGAAATTTTAAGTACAGAATTATTTTTGTCAGGTAATATCCCCTCCCTCAACTCTCACTAATTGTCATATAATCAAGGTTCTCAACACTGAAAATCTTCACTCTTTTTCGTTCTATAAATATTGTTTTTGAATAACAATGCAATATTGAAATGGTATGCATGTCTAGAAACAATGACCGATTTTTCCTAAAATTAAATAATGTTCACATTGCGTGCTCGAATAAAATAATGCAATGCTAGAAACATTACCAATATAACCAAATTAAAGAAAGAATTAATGACTTGATCATTCTATTGGTAAATATGAAAGTTTCAGAGGAATCTGTATTTTCCCTTTGAAATACAAATCCGGAAGAGAATGACGTATTATCTGAATTATCTATAGATGAAACATGATTTTTCGGAATCGGGCTTTTGTCTCATAAGTCTTGCTTTCCTTAAATTATTATTCTGACTGCTCAAATACTTAATAGTTATTTCGAAGACATCTGTACAAAAATCATTTATGTATACTATGACACCTTACGGATCCAAGTTAACCAAATAACAAATGACATTAAAATAGGATATAAGGCAAAATCTTACTAGGACTCTGAATTGGGATAGGCAAAGTTATATGGTGTGGGGAAGCAAATTTGTTTGTTTATCAACGCTCCCTCGTTCAATTTTGATCAGTATTCGACCAAATGTACATAAAAGAAAAGACCCATGATTTTTGTTTAATGTCCCTTAAGTTATCAAAGCCTTAAAGAACTAAAACATATATTGATATGAAAGTATGCCGCTCTACTCTTTCTGCACTCTGAAAACATGAAGAAACAATCAAATGTTTTGAACAGTTGACAAATCTCGAATTCAGATAAAGAAGCATTGAATGATTGCTTCAAAATATGAATAGGTCCGGTGCCTGTTTAGTGGTTGTCGTGTGTTGATGTGGTGCATAAGCATTTCTTGTATTTCGCTTTTTATATAATTTTGAGCATTGGTTTTCTGTTTGAATGAAATGTTTTGTACTAGTCATATTGGGGCACGTTAAATCTTGCTGGTCAGTGTGACCGAAAGCTTCGTTTTGAAGGCCGTACTTTGAACTTTAATTGTTAACGTTTTACATAGTGTGGCTTGGATATACAGTTGTCTCATTGGCATTCGTAAAACATCTTCTTATTTCTATATACTAGTAGTATGCATAGACACAATGATTAATCATACTATACAAATGACTTGGACGTACAATAAGTCAATACTGTATAAACACTTCATCCACCGGCGATCGGTCTCTAATAAATTACATGTTTAGATGTAGAGATGTTAAATGTATTTCTATGTGTATCTATCTGATGAGTTAAGCCATTTGCAACTGCCTTTTATTCAGTGGTTATTGTCTGAATTGTTTTACATTCGTCATTTTGGACCCCTTTATAGCTTTCCTCATTGTTGAAGGCCATACGGTGACCTATAGATGCTAATTTCTGTGTCTTTTTGTCTCTTGTTGAGATTTGTCTGATTGGCTATCATACATCCTCTTTTTTATATACACGTCCAGTTAATGCTGGGTATATTGGAATCAGACCATCATATTCCTCTATAGATAAATTAAGCATTGTTTAGTTTATATTGACAAAAAAAAATATTTGCTAGAGTACACATCCTCAAAACAATACGATTCATTAATTCAGGAACAAGAAATAAGCAGCTAATGACCATTTTAATAGGTCTATTCATTATTGTGTTAATCAATATATTTTTTTCTTTTTCATTTCAGCTCTGAGGGAAGCGGCAAATGATAGTCTTTCTAATAACGATCAGTGTTATCGAGCATGCTATTTAGACTTTGCATGTTTACCCTTGGAAATCAAACCAGAAGTTGTAACCTCAAACTCCTCAATACCATCAAACTGCTGTAGTCATCATATATGTAATTTTTGGACTAATGTGATAGGCTTGTTTTGTTTGTGGTTGGTTAGAACTTTCATACAATATATGTCCATAGGATTAACATAGCTTATGTACTATAGTATAGAATATTTATATAATTTAACAAAAGGGATAATGTTTTGTAAATACAAAGTGTAAATGATAAGAAATGTGTGTTTAATAGTGATAAATAAATAAATATATATATATGTATGTTCTATTTTGAATGACAAATGTGAATTGGTGAAATCAAAACATGTGTATAACAGTTTGATATTTAGGTTGGTTAGTTTTATAATACATGATCATACATTTCCAGTGTCGCGAGACTACATTAATAATGTGTGACAAATCAATTTTTAAAACATCAAGCGCTGTCTAGCTATTTATTCTTTGATGAAAAAATCAAAAATAAAATAATATTCTTCAGTTTGCTGTAAGAACAATTGATCTACGGTTTCTTTGCACCTCGTTAGTTTCGTGATTTACTATAACTTGGCATTTGTAAACCGCATAGACAACCGCAGCAATGCATTGGGTATAGCATTTACAAATTATTTCATAAACTTCAGCTGATTTGCAGTTCATCTGTTAATTATAAATTATCACATCATCTGCTGAAAAGTTATTTTGATTTACGAGCAGATTTTATTCAAAGAATTGTATTTCAACCATCAAAGTAATTTAAGTACTCCCGTGTGCAAACAATTTCCAGAAAAATCTGTGTATATATACTGAACCTTAAAGTACTGATCATACACTTTTAAAATAACGTCGCTCATGCTGCTGTTTGCATTAATTGAAGTTCCTGAACCAGCATTACCAACATAATTATCTTTGTATCATTCATATGAGGAAATATATATCTCTCAAACATGTTGAATACATTTAATAGACAATCTTTTTAAACTAGTCTTTTTCGTTAGAATTTTTAATTTTATATCACAAATATCTCCGAGCAGGCATGTAAACAGCTTAGCATAATAAGCTATTGTTAGTTTTGTTTTGCATTTTCTATATTCCCTCTACAATGAAAGGACAAGAATTATGGCATTATAAAATTAGTCAGTTATGATCGTTTTCCTTGGTTCCTTTTTCCATACATTCCTTCTTTGTAATTATCAAAGCCTAACAAAAATCTTATGTTATGTTATTTATTTATTTATGGGTATTAGTTTACAGTGATCAAGTCTTTGAAGGCATTTTTTCATACTGCATTAGTGATTATTGCCAATGCATCACACATAACGTGATAATTGCGATACAACTATACTGTTACAACAAGTGATAATCTGCAGTTACAGACTTGTGGTATTCTCTAAAATCTAGACGATTATTACAAAATCATATGAACAACTTAATGAGTCTTTTCCTTGCCCAAATGATAAAGTTATGTTTGCTTTTGTTGCTGTTTATTTTTGAAATGATAAGAGTGTAAATTATAACTATTGAGGCAAGCTGATAGTTACCTGAGATCAAAATAATACAATGCTAATCTATTTATAATGTGTTCACCATCTTCCATATAATTTTTTTGCAGATAAATAAATAAAAAGATAAGTAAAAAGTGGTAATGCATTTCAATGTCATTTATTTCATTTGTTTTGATTTCCACTTTCAACGATTTTATAGTAAATTTTTAAACCATAGAGCTGATATTGCAAGTTTTGAAATTTTTATCATTTACAATTGATATTTACATATAACTGCTCATATTTGTTCAGGATATAACGCCTAGTTTCAGCAATATATTGCAATAACTACATTGCAGCAGGTTCAGTATAAGACAGGTTTTTGTATGTAGTGATTCTGTATATAAAAATCTTGCCAGTTATAGAGGTTTTGTTTTTAACAATTTGATTGTTATTATGTGATAATCAGCATTTTTGTATAGTTTTTGTTTGTTGATTTAATTATAAGCAATAGATTTATTAATCATGTTGATACCTCGACAAACTAACTGGTTCATGTGCTCACGGCCTTCCTGTAAGATAATCATATCAGATTTCTTTTTGGTTTCGTTTTATTGTGTATAAATATTTGATTTCAAACAAAATTGTCATTGTTTATTGTTAATACTTGATATAAACCTAACTGTCAATGTCAGTTTTCGAGAGTTTTCTATGAAACAACCATCTCATGTTGATGTCTTAGCTTTGTTTCCATTTTTTGTTTTGTTAAAACGTAAGACTACCAATGGCAGAAACGGAATCACCCAAACGTCTGTGTCAGTGACGTTTTGTTACCTGTCAGTGTAATATAGAAAATTGTTTCCATAGCTTTTGAAATTTTCATAACAACTTTTCTTCCAATTTTGAAACATTTTAAAAAATAAAACCTAAAGTTTTGACATTTTATAGATAATATTTAGTAAAGCCGAAGGAAGAACACTCGTGTAAACTAACAGCGTCAAATTGGCTATAATCGTCTGCCGTTACAATTCAAATAAAAAAGACGAACAAAAACACCAAACTCAAAGGGAAATTAAAAAAGTAGACAACAATGAAACTGACAAAATCAAACTGCATGAACAAAACGAGTGAAAAAAAGTGTTTTGTGGAAACATTTTAATTGTTATCGAGTTTAACTAGATGAGATGTGGTATGAACGCTCTGTTTATTAAGTTTTACATTTAGACCAATACATTCTAAACATACAGTTACTTAAAGAACGTTACAAAACTACAGTTGAGAAGAGTATGCATTTCCATGCAAAAGAAGGATAACTCTGCCACATAAATAGATATTTATTTCCTTTAGAACAATACATAAAGTTACATTTTTGAATTATTTTGTAAATATTTATATAGGGAAAATTAGATTAGTTTTATAGTAGAAAAGAAATGCTTAATATTCTTTGTGTCAAAATGTTTATTTAAATATTATCAAAAGGTTTTTCTCATTTAATTGAGTCAAAATAAATACGAATTGTCACTGACATTTTTCTGTTATTTTCCATTATTCAGTATGGTTACCTCGTTTCATAGTTATATGATTTATAACTTTGTTTAGTAGGATATAAGACCAACGACTGTCTTATTTCATAGTAAATGACTAAACTTCTAAGAACGTGCATTTCATTTCCACCAAATTCTCTAACCACCGAAGCAGCGTCTGTAATTTTCCTTATCATGCCGGTTAAGATTGACATATATAAAGTTAAAGTTGGCCGTTTTCAATTCAGAACAGGGATCGTTTAATTTCAATTTTGAGAGCAGTTTGCGTTATCATGGTATTTGGTATCAAGGTAGTTCGGAAATAAATATGATTATTTAAATTATTTAAATTTAAACACTCAATTTTCTACCTTTTTAATAAAGTTCATTTATTTAGTAACCTTATCAAGATTTTTGTCTTTTATTTTGTTTAGTCAGGATCTTGATTTTTCCGTTTCTTTAACTACACAAGTTTGATTGGAATTGCCACAATTGGCATCTTACCAAAGCGCTAAACTGATATTAATGTGTTTACAATTTAAAATTCCAATGGGTCGAACAAGTAATACTGAAAAACGCCCAAACGATATTTGAACATAAATTGATTGCTTTCCTGGTTAATTTTGGACTCGAGTACTAAGTATTATATATTGTTGTGACATGTGATGTATGAATCTATTCTTTAACTATACCATTATATATCTGTGCTGAACAAACTAGTATCTTTCGAAATTAAACATATTCAAATACATTAAGGAAGACAACAGTTAGGTCTATATCAATTCAAGACATAAGAAACTAGGTATATGAGAGCATATTGTGTATAAAATTCACCTGGGCAAGTTGTGTAGATTATAAAAATGATTTTGTTATATGATTATCTAATATTTGCATTTAATGAATGAAACAAATCAGCTGAGATGACAAGGCAAAGTAAAAATTATTCTGGCGTACTAAATTATAATCGAGGTACCTTTGATAACTATTATGAATGATAACGATGCCGTTAAAGAAATAAACCTTGGCTTTGACAATTTTGATTCATATTTTTTAAGGGAGTTTTGTTAAATTTTTAAAAAAAGAACGCATTTAATTAAACATACGCTACATTTAATTTGTTAACAAATTAATTCTAATGAAACGATTGTTTTATCACCCATCTTCTTACAAGTCTCTTTTGATTATGACATCAATATTTTTTTTTATAAAAAATCACGACTATAATATTCTATATCAGAAATTGAATTTACATTAAAAATATGCAATTTTCAAAAGTCAAGATTAAAAACTTCCTTTTTTTCATATATCAGTAATGTATGAATAGATGAAAATATCTGTCGAATATTAAAAAATATTTAAATGATATTCATACCACATAAATCAACACTGCTAATAAATTAATAAATGTAGTTCAACTTAACACGCGTCTTTATGATGATTTTTTTTTAGAAAATTCAAATTCATTAGCAACTTTGATTTTAATTTTGACATAGTTTTGACAAAATATATGTTCTTAAAATTTTAGACAAGTTTAAAATGATTTATGATGATAAAATAAATACCTCGTACAAAACAATATTTACTCGAAATTTTCCATTTGAAATAATCAACATAAAACTGGCCTTGTCAGGTTCATGGTAGTATTGAATGATCAGCTCTCGTAGCCAATAATTATATGCAAATGTTTATTTGAATAAAACATGTTGAAATGTTTGAGACTTTTTTGTTATTAATTAGCAGATAAGTAAAGTAAGCAAAAAGCATCTGTACTATTTTTAATATATACACAATCATTTTGTTTACTAAAGAGGAAATCTTAAACATGTAATAAAGTATATGAAAATAATGTTATTAATTATTTTTGACGTGTTAAAATCTTTTGAGACGTTTAAGTTGAACTACGTCCTGTTGGTGTCCTTTCAATTCGATATGCAGTTTTCTTTTCTACTTTCTACACAACACTTTCACACAGTTTTAACAAACAGAAGAGTTGCTTAGCACATAAGGCCACGTAATCTGATCTCATCACTTGGCATCTTACTGTAAACTAAAATAGATAGGAGAAAAACTTTTAAATGCTCAAATGATCAGCAAGACAGGTTCTACAAATACGTTCAATGGTTGGAATTGTCAGTCGACTCTTTATTAGGGTCATTTCTCTTTGATCACGAGTTTTGTCTTCTTGCCTAATATCAAAATTAATAAGACACAAACTTAAATAATCAAAAAATGATCAGCAAGACACAATCTTCAATTTTAAAAGACAATATGGAGGAAACCGTCCGACGACTCTTTATTGGGGTTATTGCCCTTTAATTACTATTTTTACACCGTTGTGTTTGCGTTTTGTCTTTATAATAAAAGTTGTAATACTTACAGTAGATACTTTTAAGTATATTGTTTTTCTGTTTTTCTTTTTCATTTTTGGCCATGGCGTTGTCAGTTTGATTTGGATTTGTGAGTTTGACTGTCCCTTTGGTATCTTTCGTCCCTCTATTAATCACAAGAATGACCAGCAAGGCATGATTTACTTACAATATTTCGAATTATGTTATATGTATCATGTTCATTTGAAAATGGCACTAATGATGGTAAAGCTGTATGATTATTTGAAGCAATAAATAATATATCCATACCATTTAAAGCTACAACAGCTTCACAATTTGCAGGATGAGTTGGTCTTTGGTGAAAAACAAAAGCTGCTTATACTGATGGTTGTACCGACATTTGTGGTTCAAATAGATATAGGAAGAAGTGGTGTGAGTGTCAATGAGACAACTACCCATCCAAAAACATTTATAAAAGTAAACCATTATAGGTCAATGTACGGCCTTCAACACGGAGCCATGGCTCACACTGAACAACAAGCTATAAAAGCCCCCAAATTACTATTGTAAAACCATGCATACAATATATAATTTGCGTTCGTTTTTCAACCGAGAATAGCAAAACCTCATGAAGTATGTCGTTCGAGCTTATAAACTACATTTAATCACCCAATGTGCCATGATTGGCTTTCTTTTTTTTTCGTTTTTTCTTAACAAAGCGTGGTTGGTTACATTATATGAATTAACTTACAATTTCAGGATTTTATTTTCTTCGGAATCAGAAAAAAATCACTATCCTATGTCGAATACCTAAAACTTGGCAAAGAATATGAAAAGTGTTTGATTCATTTTTCAAGTTCAACGTTAATTAATCCAGTCAATTGAGTAAAAGAATAGGCAGAAGAAGCAACTTGGGGGAGTCAATGAAAAAATATGTGAATTGGTTTTTCTTTTATCCTATATTGAACTTTTGATGTCTTCCCTTGATTTAGAGGAGACATTTAAATTGAATATTTTAACTGTTAAGATTTTTAAAAAAAGTTTAAACTTTACTACCAATTGCAGAAAATTATAAAACCAATGAATTTCACATTAATAAAAGCTAGAATTGATGTATGCGGATACGACGATGGAAGCTTTAAACGACCTTGACCAGCTACGTGAAAATTAATCAGTCCATTCAACGTTATGGTACGTGTGTTCTATTTTCGCAGGTGTGAGGTCGAAGGTTTGAATCGACCAATGAAAACGATCGTTCCTTAGTGAATTATTCTAATAAAGTTTGTTTGACTGATTATGTCGCACGACCTTTCACGAAGCTTGACCGCAGTTAGGTTATGTAAATCTAAAATCGTCACTAAATGAAACATAGGTTGATAATTATATTAACATGAAATACGGCTTTTTCTCTTAGATAACTGCATTTTTCCAAAAAGTGAATTGAAGTTACCATCGAACATATAAACTATGAGTTGACACTCATTCATATCCAGATAAAATGCATTGTCCTTAATAAATAACGTTTAATATGAACTAGTAATTATAGTTCAACCAGAACTTTATAAATAAGTAAACCAAACTCAAATTAAGAAAACAAAAAGGTAATAAATAAGTATTGTACTTATCTTGTATTGAATATTTCGATGTTTCCTCTGCATTATTTCAACATCGTTTATATTGGGATATAATTGTCATACTTTATAACCAAGTTCCCGATGAACCTGCACTTGCACTTAATAATGAACACACCTAAATTTTATGACATTCTTGAGAACACTTTTATCTTAAACAAAACTGAAAGATTCGTGGATAAAAATAAAAGACCATTAACTATGAAGACGAAAAGCAACGCCCGATGTAATTGTTTGTAAATTATAAACAGGTGCATTGTTATTTGGGGTGCCTTTTTGTCAATATATTGATTCTGTAAGTATGGGTATAATTTGCCTTTATGAGTGACGTAAAGATACAAGGGGCGTTTCCTTACTATCTTATAGATGGTAGAAATACTATGTTTCTCCATCTCATCTCATCTTTTCGTATATTGTTTGTAAAACAATCTCATCAAGGATACCACTTTTTAGACAATCATATGTTCTATAGAAAAAGTGAAATAATAAAAATACCAGACTCTAAGGAAAATTGAAAAACGAATAGTCTCTTTCTTAATGGCTACATCAAAACTTCAAACACATCAAACGAATGGGAAATATTCTCTCAAATATCTTGATCAAAATCAAGTAAAATCTGTTTCAACGTCAAAAGAGTAAGGAGTAGTTGAGATATCGGTCATATTTAGTCCAAAATATTAAGTCTGCTTTTTAAAGATGTAAAGCGTTTCAAAGTGATGCAATGAAATGATATGATGTGAGCAAATGAAATACATTATTTTTTATAATGATTTACACAATGTTGCTACTTAGGACTAAGAAATATATGACGCACGGTAAAACAAATTATCTGTAAAAATCGGACAACAAAAAAAATGATTTTTTTTACCAAAGGGTAAGTAAATAAACTCATCATAGATACCAGGATTAAATTTTGTATTTACGCTGTCGTTTTCGTCTACAAAAGACTCACCAGTGACGCTCGAATCCAAAAAAAATTTAAAAAGGCCAAATAAAGTACGAAGTTGAAGAGCATTAAGGACCAAAATTCCTAAAAGTTTGGCTAAATACAGCGAAGGTAATCTATTCTTGAGGTAGGAAAACCTTAGTATTTTACAAATTCAAAAGTTTGTTATAATTGTTTGGACGAGTGATGAATATGTTAACAGTCATAAAGCAAATGCAAATATGTTTTTTCATCGAAAATTGGTGGAAAATTGAAATAAGAGATACCCATTACGTCAAAAAAGAACCGCTATATACACTAATGTGAAAAAAAATAAGTAAGCAAGTATTTAAGAAAGTAAGTAAATTGTTCATTTTAGTGACTTGAGTAAATCAGCATAAATAAATATATTTGTATGGAATATAAATATAGATTCTACCACTGCATCGAGTGTAATACGATATGTTTATCCACTCTTGACAGTAAAATTGATAATTTAACTGTCGAGAGTGGATAAATATCGTATTACACGATATTTGGTGGTAGAATCTGTTTCTCTAATGATTTTCTAACATTATGCAGGCAAACTTATTCCTTCTTTTCGAATAATCTGCAAAAAGATGTGTTCTTTCTATGTGACGTCGTCAGGCATGGTCGCCTTTTTTCATGCCGTCACAATAGGAAATTCAAAGGAAAGCAAGAAATTCGACGTCACAATCGGATTTTAACCAATGAAGTACTGAGATCATACGAATCACACGTTGATTATTTTTTTTATACAATGGGTGCAGAAAGGGATAAATTGACGAAAAATTAGAGAATTACATATATAATACACCCGACCCAATGGACCAATAGGTTACCTTTTACTTTCAATTCAAAATAAATATTCTTATTATCTTTTCATTGCTTAACAATAAACTATCGTATTAAAAAAAAATTATCAGTTAAATCCTATTGAAAATCTAGCTAGAAACAATGTCAACATTTGAAATTTGAAAACATCTGAATGGTTTTTTTTAATTGCGATAGTTTCTATTTCAAAATAAGATTTACAAGATTATGTCTTACAAAAATAAAATTCAAAGATACCAGCTTATGATTGTGGACGACAAACGCGTTCATTTTGTCTACAAAAGAGGCTCTAATAAAGAAGTTAAAAGGTCACATAAAGTTCGAATTTGTAGAGCATTGAGGACTGATATTTTCGGAAAAACTTTTTGCAAAATACAGACAAGGTAATCCCTACATGGAGTAAAAAATCATTCGTATTTTATCAATTCAAATTTTCGCAAATAATTTATTGATTTAACCATATCAATAATAATTCATATCAACACAAAAGCGCTGACTACTGGACTGTTTATAAATAGAAACTCATCAAAGAAAACCAAAGCAACACATTTAAAAACTGTCGTTCCTTGCAGAATGTAATAAATGTAATAATTCTGTGTTCTTATCTATTTAACCTTAAAGGAAAGTGTAAAACACTTAATATAGATCCTACATAGTTGTTTTACAAGGTACATAAATCTACAAAAGAATTGATATATGGATATTCATTCATAAAAACTATAAAAGAATTATCATCTAACAAACTTGTGTCTGCAAAACAAAGTTTACCGATCAATTATATGTTTCATTGATAAATTTCCATTGCTTTCAAAAACATATGAAGAATCTGTTCTGACAAATTACTGCAAATGTAAACTAATCTTAATTAAGTTCTCTGACATTTTACATTCAACAATGGTTGAATGATTAAAGTCATGAAGTACAGTTATTTTGAATGTTAAATGTAAACGACCCAGTGTATATTTCAATTCATATGTAAATAAGCTTTTGATAAATATTTCAAACTCAAATAAATATTGATGTGACTGAAGATCTGAAATAACAGATTAAACCAATAGGTTTACCAAAACTAGGTTAGGTAATCTGAAATAACAGATATGAACCAATGGGTTTACCAAAACTAGGTTAAGTAATCTGAAATAACAGATATGAATCAATGGGTTTACCAAAACTGGGTTAAGTAATCTGAAATAACAGATATGAACCAATGGGTTTACCAAAACGAGGTTAAGTAATCTGAAATAACAGATATGAACCAATGGGTTTACCAAAACTAGGTTAAGTAATCTAAAATAACAGATATGAACCAATGGGTTTACCAAAACTGGGTTAAGTAATCTGAAATAACAGATATGAACCAATGGGTTTACCAAAACTAGGTTAAGTAATCTGATAATTCTGACTGAACCAAGGTTTTATGTAAAATATCTTACAAATCTCAAAAATAAGACTACTCCATTATAACGATTTTTTTATTATTAGTGACATTTTTACAGATTTTGTAAACAAATAAATTTTAAAAATCACCTTCATATAATTGTATAAATTCAACTACCGGTACAGTCTGTTCATACAAAAACGATTAAATACTGAGTACTTGTTCATTTTGCCCTTAATTTCTTTAATAGATATAGGAAGATGTGGTGTGAGTGCCAATGAGACAACTCTCCATCCAAATAACAATTTAAAAATTAAACCATTATAGGTTAAAGTACGGCCTTCAACACGGAGCCTTGGCTCACACCGAACAACAAGCTATAAAGGGCCCCAAAATTACTAGTGTAAAACCATTCAAACGGGAAAACCAACGGTCTAATTTGTTTCAAACCATTTTACACTTTCATCAGAATAGCAACTTTTTATAAACACAATCTAAGGAATATAGCCCTATGGTTTGTTTTCGTTTCACTCCGTTTGTAATTCCTTTAAGCAACACGACGGGTGCCACATGTGGAGCAGGATCTGCTTACCCTTCCGGAGCACCTGAGATCACCCCTAGTTTTTGGTGGGGTTCGTGTTGTTTGAATTTTTGATGATTCAGTATTTTCACACTAACATATCTGGTTTTAACTAATACAGTAAAAGGGCAGTGATTCTAGAGGTTTTTTTTAATATATTTAGTCAATCAGATTTCAGAAAAGATATAGAAGTCATGGTTCTGGATAACTTGGCACCAAATTGATAACAAACGGAAAAGGCCTTGAAAGGGTTTCAGCAGGATTCAAAGGTCAATAACTAACAGCCCGACGACCCATACCTAATGTTGGTTTATGAAGTTTTTAACGAAATCATATAAAGTACCATTAAAAGTCTTGCTCCTACACGTTTGCAGCTAATGATGCAACCCAACAATACAGGATTCTATAACAATATTGTATTGAGGCAAGCTTTTGATCAATTTTAAAACAAAATACGAAAAAATCAATGTTTCGTCATACTTACTTTTTAAAACTTCAAACCTGTTGATCCTGCGGTTTTAAACGAAATACAATAACTTAACAGATATTGCATTTTAATTAATGTGATGAACATCACTGGTGAAAAGATTGGAAGAGAGGTATTCATAATTTCAAATCATTTCTGAATCTTCCATTGAAGAATGGTTGTTGACAATAGAAAATGATATGGTATTATACACTGCAGAACTTTTAGAATAGAAGAACACTTTTCAATAGCTAGAACGAGCTAAAGGTGCGACAATGTACTTTTGATAGAAGAACACTTTTCAATAGCTAGAACGAGCTAAAGGTGCGACAATGTACTTTTAATAGAAGAACACTTTTCAATAGCTAGAACGAGCTAAAGGTGCGACAATGTACTTTTAATAGAAGAACACTTTTCAATAGCTAGAACGAGCTAAAGGTGCGACAATGTACTTTTAATAGAAGAACACTTTTCAATAGCTAGAACGAGCTAAAGGTGTGACAATGTCAGTATGTCACTTAATTCTAAACCATTTTGTTTAAAGTCATAAGAAACCTCAAATTAAAAAAAAATCATGCATATGTTTTTTATAACTAAATGGATCGTTTTCATTATACAACTTATTTACATATAGTTTCTCTGAGGAAAATTCTTTAATTTGTCCACATAAAGAAGAAGTTTATCTATTTTTAATTGCTGGCTTCCAGGAAGCAATTCGCCGACATATTTTCCGTATGCATAGTGACCTGAGCGTAAACCTGTTCGTAAAAATCCGTCGATTGCAATACGCATGGATCTGTCATTAAACACGTGCTCAATACCCATGTTTTTCGTTATTTGTTTACTATAAGGTGACAATCGGTAAACTTCGGCTTTAAAACACGGCATTTAATGAGCCTTAATTGTTAAATCATAACAGACAGAGGGGAAAAAATGACGATTTTACAATATATTTGCGTAAAAAATGACAAAATCGTGCACAGAGTTCTAAGTTTATGATATATACTTGCATTGGTTCAATAATTGGACAAACATTATTTTTCACCACTCACTGGTTTCATATGACTTTAATTGCTCTTAAATTTTTTTATCGAATCATGCTGACACTCTCAAGCTTTTAGCTAACATTTTCTTTTAAATAACCGGGTTAACAAAGTAAACATTTCTCTTCAAATAAGTTGTAGTTCCCATTTTAGATCCTGGACAAACCACTAAGATATGTTTCTCCCAAAATATACTTTAAATGGTTGTGTTCAAAAAAAGATACAAATACTTTTTCAACTCCTTTCATTTATATCTTAATTCTCATTGATCTCATTGGTGTTTTTTTTTTATCTAAATAAATCTGACGTAGATGGAAACTTCAAATGTTAATTTTCAAAGAATGTTGTAGCGTATATTTCTATTGATATTTTATGTAGTGTTTTCCAGGAAAAGATGCTGAAATCGCATTATTTCAACATCAACAAAATAAGTAACTGAGTTTTATGAAAGGAATTATTGTCATAGAAAATACCTAATAACTACATTTCTTGTATTCAACCACCTTATACTGTAAAACAGAAAACTAATGTGCAGTTAATTTTACATATTTCGTTTATTTCACTTTGCTCTGATTAGAGCTCTGCACTTTTATTTATTGTTATACTTTGATGAAAAAGCACTTTACGCCCATATGGGCCAATGTTAGCTAATCCCTGATAATTGTCATCTTATTCCTGTTTAATTACAATTTTATTAGTAGAACAGTTGTTTGTTTCTTTTCTTGAAAAAAAACATGTCTTATTATCCTTAGTTGTTTATCGTTAAGACTTTTTTACAGAAAAGTTTTGTACAGAGTAGTTGAAAAGTAATGGGTTAATAATTTATTCAGTACTATTATGTAATAAACATCTAATAGACTTCTGAGGTAAAAAAATTGAAGCGTGAAATTTTGTTTAGTACGTGACAATTTCAACTATAGTCTGGTTTTTTATCATGATTATATAGGCCAGTTGCACTTTAAAGATATATAAAGAAAACCATATACGTTAGTTGTACTTTAAGATACTTAATGTTTGTATTTATTCACTCTGTCCTGTTTTTCATTGTAATATTGTTTATCTGTTGTACATGTATTTTGCCTATTGTCACAGTATATGCTGTCAGAGTGGTCAATAAATTCTTAGATATTGAACAATTGTAATAAAAAGGCACAAAAATGGTGTGAGCCAAAAGTTAGTTGTGTAATTAAGAGATACCTGTATTGTATTTGAGGACGTCCATGGTTAGTTTAAATGTCGCAAATTTAGTTTACCTGGTGACGCATAGTGGTGACTATAGTTGAAATTGTCACGTACTAAACAAAATTTCACGCTTCAATTTTTTACCGCAAAAGTCTATTAGATGTTTATTACATAATAGTACTGAATAAATTATTCAAAAGTAATTAACACTTCAATTGTGTGCAACCTATTTGTGACGTTTTGCTGATCCATGGTTGAAAACTGTAAGCTGACTTTGCTTGCACAAAATCAGCAATGCACTTTGAGCAACCTTTATTAGTCAGGAAATTGACTAAACTAATGACTAATGACTAAAAACAAGAAACAAATTTTCATTTGCGCATATTAACAGAAATGAGAAACATTAGGAACCATATTTCGTCATGTATTCAATCTGTTTGCAAGAAGAAACCATACATTATTAGGTATCCATAGGTGGGCTATTCCAAGGCATAATTTCTGCTCAAGTCGATTAAAACCACACTTTCTACTGGTACTTGAAAGTTGATGAGTTGATACCTTGGCATAGAATTGGAGAGAAGTATCAGCCTTATCCTGAGTCTAAAATGAGCTATAAAAAGTCATAAGGTGATAATTACAAAAAAAATAGAACTGAAGGTACTAATAAAATTGAGAATGGATATGTGGAATGTGTAAAAGACAAAGGCCAGAGGCTTCAGACTTAAAATATATTTTTGTGCTCTCAACCCTCCCCTATACCTCTAGCTTATGTAGAAATAAACAAGCACACAGCAATATGCACAGAAAAAGTCAGTTCAAGAAGTTCGAGTCCATTGTCAGAATAGGTAACAGAAGAAACCAATAACTACATGTATATAACTTAAGATGATGCAAACCAAGTTTGATCTCAATAAGATCATTGATGTCAGAAGTGAAGACTTAACGAAAGAGAGAAAACAATGATGGATATCATTAGCTCGAAAAACAAGATAAAAAAACAGGTAATGAATTTCATACAGGTTAAATGGCTTTAATTAATGGTCAATCTGCAATGGAGCTTAAATATGATTTTTAACTAAAACGTGAAATATCAGTTCAATATCTGATATGAGAACAAACTTTATTAATTTGATTGATTTATTGTTGCCTGCTTTACTTTCTTTTTTATTATAAAATCCATGGGTCATAATATTTGTTGAAAAGTAAGTTTACCTGAAAAAATTTCACGTCTACGTAAGCTGATTATCTATTGGATGAATATCTAAAGTTTTGACCATTTTACCTCCAATGTTCTACTCATAGTAAAACCATACCCTGTTAGTCTCTTATAAAGCACAACCAATTTTATATTTAATCTAGATAGTTTCATGATGATTTTTTCCATGTGTAGTCAAGGGTTTCAATATAATGGAATTTGATACCACTGTTGTACAAGTGAGAGGTGTAGCGATATAAAAATAGGTTCAATCCACCATTTTCTACATTTTAAAATGCCTGTACCAAGTCAGGAATATGACAGTTGTTGTCCATTCGTTTTTATCTGTTTATCATTTGATTTTGCCATTTGACTTTCTGTTTTGAATTTTCCTAGGAGTTCAGTATTTTTATGATTTTACTTTTTTAAAGAAATGAAGGTCAAACCAACAAAGAAAAAAAAAATTTGGAAAACTGATTTGCCGCACTGACTGATGGACAGACAGACAGACATAAGAAGTGCAATCCTGAAGCTGACCCCTTCAATTTCGTTTGCAGGGGACTAATAACTAAAACTTCTGAATTACCACTCAAAGGTTGCTTCTAACTAGGTTATCTTGTCTTCAAAATAAAATGTAAGCTGTAATAGTTACAAAGCATAGGTAAATAAAAACCTCTATTTGATTAACATTTATTATGCTACAAATTTTACAAACATGGCAAAAATATAGCTTATCTGTGTATATAAATCAATGAGGCTGCTACACTACAAATTTTTTTCCAGACCAATTTACGTCAAATTTATTATTGTTATGTGTTTAACATGTACATACATAGTCAGAACAAGGAACATATAATTATATTATTATGCAAGTGTTTCACCTTTATTTATTTCTGACATCGTATAAGCCGAAAAAATAGAATCACAAAAAATCTAACAACAAAATAATTCTCAGCTGGATTCATCATTGACAACTTCAACAGTTACAGGATTTTAACAAATGGAAGCCTTAATAATCAGAAAAAGCACTTAACAATTTTTCAAAATAGAGGAGAGGGCTGACATCTTGGATTCCACTAATTTATCTATGTAAAGATTGAAGATTTTTTGAACTTTTTTTTTACAGCTTTGGTATATATAGCTAAAAAGGATTCATGGTTCAGTAAACTAAAACACGATAACTTTAATTTAATGTTTTAATTATACACTGAAATAGATCAATTATAGTTTACTGATGCTAGATTTTTTGATTGGATTTTAATTAATATAATTATATTCAGCCTCCCACTACTTCAGTATTATAGAGCGAAGAGGTAAGACTCAAAAGAGAAGCACATGGTTATGCATGGCACTGCAATTTATTTTGCTGGCTTTCATTTTTATGTCTATTTCTATCAGGCATAAAAATAGATTGAAAGCAATTCCATATACATAAAATATAGACTGAGGTAAAAATCTATTATCTAATATGCTAAAAATAGGTACATATGTAAAAATATAATTTTAGACTTTTTAATGTAAAAAAAAAAACAAATAAGAATACAAATTGCTTTAATAAAAAATAATATGACAAAGTTGAGAAATAAAGAATTCTGTAAACTTAACAAAAAAACATCATTTTAAACATAAAAATAAGTAAAGAAAGAAAACTTGAATAAATAGCAGAACATTATAATAGTACATAATTATGCTTATCAATTATTAGCAAATCTATTTTGCTTTTTTAGTTGCATATTGGGTACAGATTTACGTACCTTTATTCACCTAAGGACTCTAGTGGACCTAAAAACTTTTGAAATATCATATTTCAATATTTCAAGTATTATGATTACTGCAATCTTCCAATGAAATTTTTTTTTTTTAAATACAACTTCACCTTCATGATTTTTTAAAAATCTAATAAGCAAGTAATGAAGGTCATGAAACAATAGTTTAAAAGACAAAATAATCTTAAGATACCAAAAACTAACAAAAACAAAAAAGAACGGTGTATAATAAATTATTTACTTCAAGGATGTACATTAGAGTTGATAGTCAAATTATTACAAAATAATTCTGGCTAACATACAGCAGTACTTTTTTTCATTATTGCAAAAAAAAAATATTTTACACAGTCATGACAGTTGCATGTCAGTTTGTAATGATAATTATTATTAACAAAACATATTGAAGTTACCAAAAATTTATCATTTTTAGAAATATTTTAGGTTAAACTGTCAGATACAGTACATAAAATGATAGATCAAATTAATAGTGAAACATATCCAGTGTATAAATCATCAATAGCTTGCTGGCAAAGACATAGTTGATGACAGATCTATATAAAATTCTGAGATTTTGTCCTTTAATATTTTTTTTCTTCATTTACAGTTTGATAGAATGTCTACATGTCAATCTGACAAGTGTTACTGTGGATTCATTTATTTTTCGTGGATACCAATTTTTTTGTGATTGAAGAAAACTTACACTTTCTTTGATTTTCAGTCTCATGGTTTTGCCAAAGTCTGTATACAAGCAAATAGATAATTGCACTTCGTTGAACATTTAATTTCGTGGTTAACCTCTATCCACGAAATTTGGTATCTAACTAAAATTAATAAATGCACAGTATTATAAATATCTCAAACAATTATAATATTATAGTATAATCACTCATTTATTTCTTTATGACACAAACACCTTAAGTTGTTATTGCTATTACCCTAAGTATTTCCAAAAATTAGATATCAAAAGAAATTTTGTTTGTCTAGAAATAATGTATGGATTGTCAAAGAGTACTTTTTGTTTCACACTATAGCTATATTACATCATCCAAAAATTTACATTTCTTATTGGTACATCTTCAGAAATACCAATGCCTATAATAATATCTGAAATGCCAACCTCTTTTCTATATTATATAAAAAGCAATCTGACAAAAATAAAAATATCAACAACTAGAATCTTGAAATTATAACTAGTGCTCACACTAATGCAACTCAATAACATCAACGACAAGAAGGTTATACAATATTGGAAGTCATAGATTTAGATTAGATTAGTCTTATAAGTCATACATTTAGATAAGATTTATCTTGGAAGTCATAGATTTAGATTAGATTAGTCTTGTAAGTCATACATTTAGATAAGATTTATCTTGGAAGTCATAGATTTAGATTAGATTAGTCTTATAAGTCATACATTTAGATAAGATTTATCTTGGAAGCCATAGATTTTAGATATAATTATACCAAATGCATTTATTCAGGAACATATATATTGATATAGACATACTGTTCCCAGATTTATATGAGTGGGATACAAATCACTTGATCTACAGTACTTATCAAATTCAGTGGAATAATTGATTAATATTCATACCAACTTTTCTTTGAGATCTTTAAGCAATGAGTTTACAGAAAAGTATACAATTTATCTAAGAATGTCTGCATCTTAAAAACGTATTTCTAAGTGTTTTGCTAGAGATTTCAGGGTAACAATTTTTACTCCCTATGAACCTATAATATTGATTTCAGTGAGCATGACATATGGAAATCCCTTCATTAGATATCTAAACACCAAATGTTTGACGGGACAACTTTGCCCATAGCAGCTTAGTCTGTACATAAATAGTTACATCTTTTACGTTATCAATTTGCAAAAATTAACTTATTCGTCCCCTCAAAAATGCATATGCTTTATAATTGGTTGGAACCCTTGGGCCCTGCAAAATCATCAGCAAGTCAAGACCCACCCAATATATGATAATGATTGAATTCAAAGTAATTTCTCAACAATATATAGCATATCACTACCAGTTCTAATATCTTGATTAATAATGACATCACTATTTAAATTATATATTCTATACTAGCAATGACTTAAGGCATACATAAACAATAGTTTGTGTTTGATATACATTCTTGTGTAACAGGTGATTTTATCCAATTTCAAAAACATTGTTCTTTTAACCAACACTTAAAACATTATAGAGACATGCACAACGTGACAGACTTAAAATTTAACTTAAACATCAAACAGCTTCTTTTCTATTGAACTTAAACATTTTGAAATTTACTTTCTAGCAAAAAATCCATCCAAAACAACTTATGGACAGCACTGTAATTTTTGCACACATATACATATGTAGTTTATAGTGGTTTTGTAATTTTTGCACACATATGTAGTATATAGTGCTTTAACAGTCATACATTCTGTTGATCTGCTCCTTGAATTCAGCTTCAATACTTTTTCTTTTAAACTTCATGGAATCAGTAACTAGTCCAGAATCTGGCATCCATACTTCAGGGCAGAGTAAAATCTTCCTGGGAATGCTAAATTTGTCAAGCTTGGCTGCAAAATTATAAAGGTTAAGAATTATTGTTCTATTCTTTTTGTCAAGCCTTCGACTTTAGTCGAAAAAGCGAGACTAAGCGTTCCTACATTCCGTCGTTGCGGTGTCATTGTCGTCTACAAATATTCACACTCTGTGGTTATAGTTTTTGAAATTTGAAATTTTGTCATTTTTTCAGTAGTTTATTTATAAATGGACTTAGTTTTTCTGCAGGAAAACATTACATTCACTCTGTGGGTAAAGTTTTTAAAATTTTAATAACTTTCTTAAACAGTCCTTGGTTTGTACCAAAAGAAAAAGAAGCTTGGTTATGATCATTAGATAGTATCCAGAAGTAAATTTTGTAAAACAATAAATCCATTTTTTCTGTATTTTACTTTAAATGGACTTAGATTTTCTGCCAGGAAACAACACATTCACGCTGTGTTTAATTTTTTTTTTCTTTCTCTCTTATACTATTTTTAATTTGTACCAAACTTGGACAGAAGCTTGTTTATGATCAAAAGCTAGTATCAAGAAGGAAATTTTGTGAATATTTTGTACCTGTGTATCTGTATTTTACTTATAAAGGGACTTAGTTTTTCTTCCAGTTTACATTACATCCATATAGTTAAAGTTTTTAAAACATTTCTTAGATTCATAAGCTATCCTGGATTTTTTCCAAACTTGGACAGAAGCTTCTTGCAATCAAAAGATAATATCAAGCAGATTATTTTTATTGATTTTTTTCCCTCATTTTTGTTGAGCCTACAATTTACAGCAAAAGTAGGCGAGACACTGGGTTCCTCAGAACCCTTACAATTTTTTTATATATGAGTTAATAAACAATTGAACTGTTTTTGTCTGACTCCCTGTCATAAAAAGTAGCTAGTGTACAAAAATATCACTGCCTGGACTCCTTCAGTCTGACAGTTAGAAACTTGAAGAGTCCCTTGTTTGGTTGTAAATGATGCATTACTTTGATGTGCAATTATGTTAGATGGAAAACATTCATTCCAAATTCTCTTTTGGCTACTTTTGTTGCTATATCGCAATGTTTTCCATTCCAAATCAGTTCAAACATGTATACAAGTGCAAATTTTATTTGTGAAGGTATTTTATTAAAGAAATATTTTTTTCATCTATTGCTGTATGCTCATTTAATCATGTGAACCTTTTTGGTGATTGGGCCCAGAAAAACACACAAAAAAGCTTCTCATTGTGGCCAGCAGCTGATATCTTGTGATATGTTATTTATCATATGTATATGTAGAAAACTAGATAATCCGTTATAAATTATTTTATTTACAAATTTTTGAATTTTTTGAAATACTAAGGCTTTTCTACCTCAGGCAAATATTACCTTAGCTGTATTTGGCCAAACTTTTAGGAACTTTGGTCCTCAATGCTCTTCAACTTCGTACTTTATATGGCCTTTTTAACTATTTTGGATTCGAGTGTCACTGATGAGTCTTTTGTAGATGAAACGTGTGTCTGGCGTAAATACTAAATTTAGTCCTGGTATCTATGATAAGTTTATTTCCACCTTTCTTATTCAGTTTTATGCTAGACAAAGTAAGCCTGATTATGTCTCCTCACAAATTGTGACATTGATGTAGCTGATAATGTCAGCTCTGATCTCAAAGCTGTAAAGTTGAAGTTGAAAGGGAAGAACGATAATCTAGTATAAATGTAACACTAACCTTTAATTCCATACTCTGTTATCCTTTTGATAATTTCCTTCTCAATCAGTTTATTTTTACAAAGATCAGCTATCTCTCCTTCAAGGCTCATGGATTCTGCTAACTCCTTTAATGCTTTTGCTGATGGTACAACAAAGGCTATGGTGAAATCATGATGTGATGACCCGTACACACAAATCTGTTCCACTATGGTACACATCTTCAATGTTGTCTCTACTTGACCAAGGGCTATGTATTCTCCAGATTGTAACTTGATTAGATCTTTCTTCCTATCTATAATAATATTTTACAGTTTATTGAAATATTTTATCTTAATTTTTCAAACTGTCTGTTAAATGTTGCGATGTCCTATCATTCACAAAATAACTAATAAAAAAATTTGGATACTGAAAATTATCTAGTTCAGAGTCCAAACAGCTCTTTGATTTACATATAAGTGTAGTGCTTGAGAGGAAGATCAGTGTTTTTCAGTCATGATGTGAATATTTATCATGTTATGAATATTTGCTTCCCTGGATAAGTGGAATAGGCCAAATTGGAAAGAGTCAACAACCTCCCTTCAGCAGGTAAAATGGCAATCCTACAAATTAAATTCAGAGTTGCACACATCAATCGTGTACAAGCTATTAATTACTGTAGAGGAATAACTTAAACCACTAGGCCATTGAGTCCACCCTTATATTGTTTAGACAACTGAATACTGTTAAAGGCCCTCTGCTAACTTCCACTTGGTTATTAGACTTTTTGTGTTGTTTGGCTGTTTTTTCATTGACATATACCCATATAAGGTTGTGATAAAAAAATAAGTTCTATTGCGGACTATATGCCATTCGTTTTTCTCGTTGTTGAATTCCAAACAAAGACCTGTTATTGTCTACATGAATTTCATTAAAACTTTGGTAGAAATTTGTCTCATTTTCAATCATACCTCTCATCAACCTCCAAAGTTTTATATTGGAACATTTTAATTTATAATAATTATACCTATAATGGCAACACAACCATCTTCTTCGACTTGGCCGATATCACCAGTACAAAAATATCTTACTCCATCTATCTCAATAAAATCTTCTTTTGTCTTCTCTTCCATTTTGTAGTAGCCTTGTACAATGTTACCACCTCCTAGCAATATTTCTCCTCTTGGGCATGGTGTGTCTGTTGATCTGTAATTGCCTGTAAAAGAGTATAAAACAAAGATTCCAGTATTGATTTCAGATGTTTTATAGATTATTCATTAACAAGAATGTGTCCTCAGTACACGAATGCCCCACTCGCACTATCATTTTCTATGTTCAGTGGACCGTGAAATTAGGGTAAAATCTCTAATTTGGCATTAAAATTAGAAAGATCATATCATATGGAACATGTGTACCAAGTTTGAAGTCGATTGGACTTAAACTTCATCAAAAACTACCTTGACCAAAACTTTAACCTGAAGTGGGACAGACCGACGGACGGACGAACCAACCAGAAAACATAATGCCCCTCTACTAACGTAGGTGGGGCATAAAAATTTAGTATATTCCTAACTTACTAAGTTTCTGTTCTAGATCTTATTCAAACCAGTTTTAGAAAAACACATTTTTACCAACCTTCTGCCCAGTCTCTAAGTCTTAGCTCAGTACAAATCAATGGTGCTCCAACTCTTCCTGTAGAAAAATCTGCAACTACAAAAATAAATGACAATCAAAATACAAATATAAAAGTTATGTTTATTTCTTACAAGCAGAGAATGCAAACAATAAAAGATAAGAATCTATATATTGCTATGTCCTCCTGTTTAAAATTTTGACTTGAAATCTGCTCTTTACTCTTAGATCATATGTTAAACTCTCAACATCTTTATTTTTCTTTTCTTTCTTGTTGTTGTGGTGCTCTTTTATTGACATTTTCCCTCAACATCTTCTTTTATTCATAAAAATGTAGAATATGTTAAATAACTCAATTTTTCATAAATGTATAGATCCTGTGTCCATTCACAACTTCTCAAGAATTTGCTCAACAGTACATTGAATCTTTTCATTTTTTTTTATATTTGGTCTCAGGATGATTAATAGCTTAGCCTTTGACTCATGTCTCTAGATGTCTTCTCTGACTTTATTCTGGTATGTGGTTGCTGTCTCATTGCAATATACTTCACATCTATTTATACTCATACATTAAACCTCTTGTAGTACACATGCTAATTTTATGTGAAATTCATGTGAAAAATTTCACATCAGATTCATGTGAATCTCAATTCACGTGAAATTCACATGAAAATTTTCATGTGACTTTCATGTATAAGCTTGATTGAGGTGAATTTTTTTCATGTGAAATTCATGTGAGCAAATTTTGCCTGTGTAATTCTATACAATATCATATCTCTAACCTTCTGTAATAGTTCCTGCTCCACACGTTTCTGTAAGTCCATAACCCTGTAATACTGGACAACAAAAACAAACATTCATGAATATCTGTGACTTCTCCGATAATGGAGCACCACCACACAACATCATTCTTATTCTTCCTCCAAGTAAATTCCTAATTTTCTGGAAAAGTATCCTACAAAAAGACCATTTTTACAAAAAATTTCATCTTAAATGCAATACAAACAAAAATAAAAAAGATTACAGAGTTATCTATAATATGTTAAAAGTTATGGTAATATGTACTATAAATTATCTAAAAATTTGGACCTGACTTTAATATAACAAAAATAAATTACATTGACAATATATTGTTATTCTAAAATTCAGCAGGGATATCTGCAGTTTTTGAAGTCATGTTATAAACTTTATTGATAGATCCTGGTCTATTTTAAGAATCAACATGGTTAATGATGGTACCACTACCTTATATTGACCTATGAATTGGACATTGATTTGTAAACACTGCTTCATATAGAAAATATTATTATTATTACTTGCTACTGGTAATTTGTTTGACCTTTTCTTTCAATACTCTTTAAATATATGCAGCTCAAAAATAAAAAGTTTTCAACATGGTGTGATATAAGCTGGGTCAACATGGTCAATATCCCAAATGCTCAAAATGAGGAACTCTAAAGTTGTGTGTAAACAAAAAATATCTGTGTAATGATATTGGACATGTTTCTATTTTTTTTTACAAATGACTGAGCTTAACCAGTTGTGGTGATTTGGAAAGTAGAAGAACATAGAATAAATGTGTAAAAACTATGAAGCTATGAGTTCAAAGTATTTGATTTTCAAAGAAATATTGTGTTAAAAAAGGTTTTTTTTACTATGAGGAGCCCCATAACGAAAAGGATTTTCGGGGTATGCTAATTTACTGGAAAAGTAATCTCAATTTCTACCCAATATTTGGCCACATACGTGAAAATGTCACAGCTTCGAGACGAGCTATCATACATATCCAAGTTAACGGTATGGACTAAGCTACAGGAAAAAACTTTACCATTACCCAGCTGCTACTCCTTTACTTAGAAACAAAATTACCCACATAATACCAAGTAAATCAAACTTACTTGTCTAACAGTGGTGTGCTGTACCCATCCACTAGCCTTCGTGTTTTGTAATCACAGGCATATTTAAATAAGGCTTTAGAGAATTCTCCATCTTCTGTGACCTTCTCCCACACTCCCTTATATAATCTGTCCATAATTTGCTATAAAATAATTTCAATTGTAAACAATAATTCAATCCTTATACTCAACTACTTAAACTTCTTACAATTCTCTTGAACTTAAAGACTACATAAGGAAAACATATGAGGGCACAGTATTTCGTAGTATTACTGGTAGAGGCAATTTTACTGCAAATATCTTCTGCCCATCATCAATGAGTTGAAATGTTACAAATGGCCCGTCTCAAAAAGTTGAAAAATCTGCAATTTCAATAACACATGTGGACACAAACATGATGGTAGTCTCACATATCAATAAAATTGAGAATGGAAATGGGGAATGTGTCAAAGAGACAACAACCCGACCAAATAAAACTAGAGGCTCTAAAGAGCCTGTTTAGCTGACCTTGGTCTATGTGAATATTAAACAAAAGACGCAGATGGATTCATGACAAAATTGTGTTTTGGTGATGGTGATGTGTTTGCGGATCTTACTTTACTGAACATTCTAGCTGCTTACAATTATCTCTATCTATAATTAACTTGGCCCAGTAGTTTTAGAAGAGAAGATTTTTGTAAAAGATTACTATAATTTGCAAAAAAATGGTTAAAACTTGATTATAAAGGGCAATAACTCCTAAAGGGGTCAACTGACAATTTCGGTCATGTTGACTTATTTGTAGATCTTACTTTGCCAACATTTATTGTTCTTTTACAGTTTATCTCTATCTATAACAATATTCAAGATAATAACCAAAAACAGCAAAATTTCCTTAAAATTACCAGTTCAGGGCCAGCTACCCAACAACAGGATGTCCGATTCATCTGAAAATTTCAGGGCAGATAGATTTTGCCCTGATAAACAATTTTACTTCGTGTCAGATTTGCTTTAAATGCTTTGGTTTTTGAATTATAAGCCAAAAACTGAATTTTACCCCTGTGTTTTATTTTTAGCCGTGGCAGCCATCTTGGTTGGTTGACCAGGTCACGCCACACATTTTTTAAACTAGATACCCAAATGATAATTGTGGCCAAGTTTGGTTTAATTTGGCCAGGTAGTATCAGAGGAGAAGATTTTTGTAAAAGATTACTAAGATTTATGAAAAATTGTTAAAAATTGACTATAAAGGGCAATAACTCCTAAAGGGGTCAACTGACCATTTCGGTCATGTTGACTTATTTGTAAGTCTTACTTTGCTGAACATTATTGCTGTTTACAGTTTATCTCTATCTATAATAATATTCAAGATAATAACCAAAAACAGCAAAATTGCCTTAAAATTATCAATTCAGGGGCAGCAACCCAACAACCAATTGTCCGATTCATCTGAAAATTTCAGGGCGGATAGATCTTGACCTGATGAACAATATAACCCCCATGTCAGATTTGCTCAAAATGCTTTGATTTTTGAATTATAAGCCAAAAACTGCATTTTACCCCTATGTTCTATTTTTAGCCGAAGTGGCCATCTTGGTTGGTTGGCCGGGTCATGCCACACATTTTTTAAACTAGATACCCTAAAGATGATTGTGGCCAAGTTTGGATTAATTTGGCCCAGTAGTTTCAGAGGAGAAGATTTTTGTAAAAGATTACCAAGATTTATGAAAAATGGTTAATAATTGACTATAAAGGGCAATAACTCCTTAAGGGGTCAACTGACCATTTCGGTCATGTTGACTAAATTGTAAATCTTACTTTGCTGAACAATATTGTTGTTTACAGTTTATCTCGATCTATAATAATATTCAAAATAATAACCAAAAACAGAAAAAAATTCCTTAAAATTACCAATTCAGGGGCAGCAAACCAACAACGGGTTGTCCGATTTTATCTGAAAATTTTAGGGCAGATAGAACTTGACCTGATGAACAATTTTTCCCCCATGTCAGATTTGCTCTAAATGCTTTGGTTTTTGAGTTATAAGCCAAAAACTGCATTTTACCCCTATGTTCTATTTTTAGCTGTGGCGGCCATCTTGGTTGGTTTGGCGGGTCACGCCACACATTTTTTAAACTAGATACCCCAATGATGATTGTGGCCAAGTTTGGTTAAATTTGGCCTAGTAGTTTGAGAGGAGAAGATTTTTGTAAAAGTTAACAACGACGAGGACGGAAGAAGACGGACGACGCCAGACGCAAAGTGATGGGAAAAGTTAACTTGGCCCTTCGGGCCAGGTGAGCTAAAAACAACAGCAGAAGGTCACCAACAGGTCTTCAATGTAGCGAGAAATTCCCACACCTGGAGGCGTCCTTCAGCTGGCCCCTATACAAATATATACTAGTTCAGTGATAATGAACGCCATACTAATTTCCAAATTGTACACAAGAAACTAAAATTAAAATAATACAAGAAAACATGAGCTCAAATTCTGAAGGCGTATAGAAAAAAAAGTCTGCACAACTGTAATTTTCAACAATTTATCAAAGTCATAAACCCTTAATTTTGGCAAACATCAGCAGAGCGGAACTAAAGTTAAACTGATCTGTAACTCATTGTAGTTAACTCACATACCATAAATCAGCCCAATATTTAAAGTTGTTTAGAAAAAAGTCTGTATAACTGTGATTTTCAACAATTTTTCAAAGTCCAAAGCCCTTAATTTCAGTAAAAAATAGCTTTTCGGAAAAAAACTTAAACTTGATCTGTAACTCATCATGGGTAACTCACATACAAAAAATCAGCACAACATCTGAAAGAGTTTAGAAAAAAAGACTGTGTAACTTTGATTTTCAACAATATATCAGTCCAAAGCCTGTAATTTCAGTAAAAATTAGTGGAGGAACAAAACTTAAACTTGATCTGTAACTCATCATGGTAACACACATACCACAAATCAGCCCAATATCTGAAGACATTTAGAAAAAAACTCTGTATAATGGTTTGTTGTCGAATGACCGAATGACAATAATGACGGACAAGGGTAAAACTATATGGCACTGACAACTTCGTTGCAGGGCCATGAAAATTACATAGGTATGGCCTCAACAACGCCTTTTTTTCTTTGAATGAGACCACACTTTTAATGCAATTGACAACAGGTTTTTAAAATCACCTCTAGCTGATAAAAGTTTTTACAATGTACTTACAGGAACTGAAGCCATCAGAGTTGGTTTTAATGCTGTAACATCTCCTTGACTACCTTTCTTAATCTTACTGGACTTAAAATACAAAGAAAACACTATTACTAACTGTTCAAACAACTACATACATTCATCAATGCAATATACAGTAAAATGAATGTGCATTCTGGTCAAACAAGGTGATAGCAGATAGCACAGAAATTAACTCCTTGTATTAGATACACCTTGAAAGTGTTAGCCCAACCAGGTGTATCTCACTCATGTAACTTGCACCATGATAGTATGTCAATGCAGAATGATAGATTTTAACATTTTTTAGGGGTTTTTTTTCAGCGGTTTGACTTTCTAATGTTATTGAAAGCATGATAAATGTGACAACATTTTGTTGTAAATACTCGACAAAGAAATGCTGTAAATATTGTATGCAGTATAAATAAACCACACCATAGTACAGTTATGATTGAAGTAATACAAATTGGCTGGTCTCAACAAAAACCTTATCAAAAATTAATTTTACCTTTGAAAACAATTTGCAAACTTTACCCCAAAAACATCACTAGTGAATGAATATGTTGAAAAAGCCATTTTTATTATTACTTCATCAATTATTTGTTCAGATGAAATTGGAATATTGCATTTCAAATTCTATGCATATGTGATTTTTAGTCTCGTGTACATCAACTTCATCTCTTTTATTTTACAATTCTTATTTAGTGCAGTATATACCTTATCAGTAAGTGTCAGTGGTGAACCATAACCAATACAAACTCCTTTAGACAAACATGCTATTTCTGTAATGTAAAATGTAACATTTAAATGTCAACAGTGAACCATAACCATGATAACTAATACAGACACCTTTAGAAAAACATGCTATTTCTGTAATGTAAAATGTAACATATAAGGATCAATGGTGAGTCATAGCCAATGCAAATGTAACATTTAAGTGTCAAAAGTGAACCAAAACTAATACAGACATCTTTAAACAAATATGAGAGTTCTGTAATGTAAAATGTAGCATGTTAGTGCAAGTGACAAACCTTAACCCAAATACAAGTAGCTTTGGTCAAACATGATTTTTCTGTACTTTGGATTCAGTACTAATCATGATATACCCATTTTTGTTGATTTCGTAGGTATAGGTGTACAACTTATTTAAATGTTCAATGTAGAACAAATATTAGTTCAGCTAGTAAGCAGACTTTTGCAAAACTATGAAATCAAGTATTGAAATACAATTGTTTTCAATCCACAAATACTGGTACACAAGAAAAGTAAATGATTACATATAGTAATAATGCAAAATCTAGAATGTGTATTCATTGAAATCAAATTTAATGTGTATGTTAACAAAAGCATCAAAGAAGATAAATGTTAAAATTATGTCTGCTTGTTATGATCCAAACTGATATTCTCAGATTATTTAGGTAGCTGATCATTATTTGCAGAATTTCAATGCATTATAAAAAATTAACCTCTGTGTAATTTTCAAAATTTTTAAACCTGTGGTTCGATTGAATTTGAAATTTCCATAATTGGATGTGTTTTATTGCACTTTTATCACTCAGTTTTTTAATCAAATTTATTGTTATAAAACATCTTTCTTGCTGTCACTTTGACCAAACTAGGGATTTTACAGATATGCTTTTATTATTTGGACAGATTTTGGATTTAAAACTGTATATAATTACCTAATGCATGTATGAAACAAAAGGCTTCTACAAGTCAGGACTTTTCATGTAAACTTTTTTTAATATATTAATATATATTTTGGTATTATTGCATTTGTTTACTTGAAATCATATTTTTTTTCTTCTTCTGAAAAAACGCAAGTACACCCTTATATTCTAGAATTTACATACCTGCACTGAGCTCTAGAACATGGGCCAATGGAAGATATGCAATGTAAGTATCATCAGTTCTGAAATGTATCACAATAGGAAAGAGTCAGTGACTAAGTTTTTGCTACTGGATTTTAAAGGCATATGAAACAACGTCCTTTGGATCCCAATGATTAGAAAATTATTGATCAAATGTATGCAAAAATTCCTAAACTAAGTTTACAGTGTATGTTTCCTTAAATTTGTTAAGAATCCATAGCATATAAAGGACAAAAAATATTTCATTCAGTAATTGTTAACTAAAACTTTGACTGCTTATTATTTTTTGGTTTTTGGTGATAAAGTTTACAATCTGACAATCAATATAGAATCATGAATCATAATGCAATGCTTATTTGGGATTTTTAATTTTTAATTTCATGCATTATAACTTTAATCTAACTTCGTCATAACAGTTGTTAAATGATTTGGTGCATTACAATTTTTATTTTGAAATTTGTTAAAAATATACATGTAGTACTATTTTCCTTCCATATTTGTTTACTTTTCTTCCTTAACCGTTTTCCCTTCACACCTTCACACAAGAGGAACTTGAATCTGATAAAGGAAAATCTGACAGTGGGAGTAATGGTGATGGAAAATGAAAGAAAAGGAAAAAGGAAATTAGACCATGAGGAAGAAATGAAATTAATACCCCAATCATTTATTACTTAAGTTTATGCTTCAACTAACTTACCCCAATCCCAGGATTTTCTCACACTGTCCTGACATTCCTGATGACAAATTCCCATGAGATATCAATACACCTAAAAATAGTAAAAGTAAGTTCAAAACTGAAAATATACTTTTCTATTATTATGTTATCAATGTATTTTAGCTGTCTTCTATATAAATCTTTGTTTTATTAAATTCATATATTAATAGTAGTTTAAAAACAATCCATGTATTCTTAATGGTATAACTAAAGAATTTGCCAACAAACTTGACAATCTCTGAATTTTGTCAATCATTACATATATATAAATTCTGATTTTTTTACATACACATTTTTGTATTTACTGGAAGTGGCCTTATTTTGGCTCAGTGTTGCTTAAGAGTTTTAAATGTAAAAATAAAGGGGCTGGTTGGGATCCAGCTAACATGTTTAACCCCTCCAAATTCGGTATGTATGTGATTGTTTCAAGTCAGGAGCCTGCAATTCAGTTGTTGTTTGTTGCTGTGTTCAATATTTTGGTGGGTTTTCTTGTTTGAATTGTCTTACATTTGTCTTTTCAGTGCCTTCTATAGCTGACTATGAGGATTGGATTTGCTCTTTGTTGAAGGAGGTATGGTGACCTATAGTTGTTTTAAATTTCTGTCATTTGGTCTCTTTTGAAGGCTTGTCTCATTGACAATCATACCATTTCTTCTTTTTTATAATTATCATAGATACCATGACTAAAATTTTCTATGCTAGCCAGTGTTTCGTCAAGAAAATAATCGTCAATGTTGCTCGAATCAAAAAAGTTAAAAAGGTCAAAATAAAGTACAATGTTAAAGAGCATTGAGTAATTAAAATTCCTGAAAGATTTTGCCACACATGCACAGCTAAGGTAATCTATTTTTGGAGTAGAAAATCCTTAGTATTTGGAAAAAAAAAGTTTTGTGAGCAGTAAATGAATATCCACTAAATTGACTTAATCCTACCATTCCATGGATAAATAAATAGGGAACGGGATTCCATTTATAATGGAGCATAACTCAAGAATGAAAAAGTGACGCCACCCAAATTCACATCTGTGTATTGTGGTGATAAGCATTGTGTATAAATTTCATAACATTTGGTTGAGGCAAACGAAAGTTAGAGAAACAGAAACCAATTTCGGAACATACAGACTTACGGATAGACAAGTGTAAAACCTAAAAGGGGTAGAAAAGTCATAGAAAAACAAATAATGTTCAATAGAAATATTATTATTGCAGGAAAAAGAACCAGTTTTCTCTGTCAATGTTATCATAACCAATCTATGCTTAGGCTAAAACAAAATTAAAAAAAAAGCATGGTTATATTACCTTTAGGTACACCTGTAGAACCGCTGGTATACATTATAACTGCTATATCTTTTCTTTTTGGTTTTGTTAGAGGGGTTTTCACTGTAATAAAGAAAATATGATTACAAGCATGACAAGAGATGGAGAATAAATACTTAGAAACAAAAACATGTAGTGGCAATATAAAAACACTGTATATCTTTTTAAACTATAAAAAAAAAAAAGATTCTGCTTCATTTGATAATCTGTGGATTTTAAAAAATATCATTTATATAACTTACAATTATCAGGTATGGCCCCAATATTTTCTACTTCGTCCATGGATAACAGCTTTACATGTTTAGGTAGATCTTGGTCCTTCTGGTAGGGTCTCTGAGTAGGTATGTATATAATATGTGTCACTTTAGGCATTCTGTCCATAATTCCCTAAAAATATCAAAATGATATGATATATAATTCTTACACACATTTGACAAAAATACTAAAAACCTGTTAAAATATTTGACGTGTTATTTCCTAGCCCTCTTAAATTTGTTTGTGCTAAAAAAATATATTATAGTATACGTTTTACAGAAAAAAAGATCTCATGATGAAGCCCAAACTTTAATCTTTTTCTATTCACTAAATTTGTGGCACTCATACCACATCTTCCTATATCTAATTATTAGTGAGGAGAAATCAAGCGTTTCAAAGATTTGTATTTTTCAAACCGCTATATAGCCAACCAAATTATTCCTGTAAATTGTGCAGTTCAAATTTCTAGAAATTTAAATATTTTTGTAAACAGGTCAGTGTAAATATTTTGACAATCTATTTCATTCAAAGTGTTGGGTACCCCCTTAATAAACTTGAAACAGATTTTTTTTCGAGAAGACTTTTTTATCTGTCCATTGAAACCTGTACACATTTAGATAATATTGAGATGACTTACTTTAAATCTAGGCAGCAGTTGAGCACTGGTGATAATATATGATACTTCAGCTTATGACTTACTTTAAACCTAGGCAGTTATTGAGCACTGGTGATGATATATGATACTTCAGCTTATGACTTACTTTAAACCTAGGCAGTTATTGAGCACTGGTGATGATATATGATACTTCAGCTTATGACTTACTTTAAATCTAGGCAGCAGTTGAGCACTGGTGATGATATATGATACTTCAGCTTATGACTTACTTTAAATCTAGGCAGTAGTTGAGCACTGGTGATTATATATGATACTTCAGCTTATGACTTACTTTAAATCTAGGCAGCAGTTGAGCACTGGTGGTGATATATGATACTTCAGCTTATGACTTACTTTAAATCTAGGCAGCAGTTGAGCACAGGTGATGATATATGATACTTCAGCTTATGAATTTCTTTAAATCTAGGCAGCAGTTGAGCACTGGTGATGATATATGATACTTCAGCTTATGACCTACTTTAAATCTAGGCAGCAGTTGAGCACAGGTGATGATATATGATACTTCAGCTTATGAATTTCTTTAAATCTAGGCAGCAGTTGAGCACTGGTGATAATATATGATACTTCAGCTCATGACTTACTTTAAATCTAGGCAGCAGTTGAGCACTGGTGATGATATATGATACTTCAGCTTATGACTTACTTTAAATCTAGGCAGTAGTTGAGCACTGGTGATTATATATGATACTTCAGCTTATGACTTACTTTAAATCTAGGCAGCAGTTGAGCACTGATGATTATATATGAAACTTCCTTCAGCTTATGACTTACTTTAAATCTAGGCAGCAGTTGAGCACTGATGATTATATATGATACTTCAGCTTATGACTTACTTTAAACCTAGGCAGTAATTGAGCACTGGTGATGGTATGATATTTCAGCTTATGACTTACTTTAAACCTAGGCAGTAATTGAGCACTGGTGATGATATATGATACTTCAGCTTATGACTTACTTTAAATCTAGGCAGCAGTTGAGCACTGGTGATGATATATGATACTTCAGCTTCATTGACTCCATGTACAATGGCATCTGGTCCTAGGGTGGCATACAAAGTTACCACTACAAAATAATAAATCAGTTCTTAAGTGGGTTTTTTCAAAGTCCTTGCAGAAATGCACATTCTATTGATCATTGTATATTTTCCTTAAAATTAAAAGTATTTATAATTGTATGCATCTTAAGACTTGGTCACTTATGATAAGTGGATTTTGTTTTTTCCACACATGCACATTTGTACCATCTAGTCATTTCATTTAATGGACATACTGTGTATAATGTTTGATCATAAAATTTACAAAAGTACAGGCCATTGACATAAGCAGATAGACATTAAACTCGACAGTTGATAAGAACTCAACATAGATACCGGAAATTAAAATTGTGTATGCCAGATGCAATATGTAACCAAATACAGATGCGCTGCTCACAGTAGTTGTGTGAAGAAAAAAAAGTTTATGAACTGTCCTTTGCCTATTTTATATTAACACTGATTTGAAACACATTTTCAAAGTCTGTAACTGTAATCAAGCTATATTTGTATGCATTTTAATTGTATTTCCTTACATAATAAACTCTTAAATATGAGTCAGATTCTACATTATTCTACCTGGGAAATTATACTTGAAGCAAGCCTGAGCTGCTATCATCCAATAAGGGCTTGTTTCAGCAAAGATTAGTATGTTCTGTCTTGGAGTCTTCCCAAGGGCAAGTAACCCACTTCCAAAATTAGTGGCTCTGGTATAAACATCGTCATATGTCATCCAGTTATAATCACCAAGCATAACCTATAAAAAATATAACAACAATATTGGCATGTCAAATTAATACATTGATAGACTTTTTACCTTCCTTTATATATTTGTGAACAACAATTTCAATTGTATTTTAAAAGACCAGTAATAATTATTGCTACTCAAAAGATTCTTTCTATATCAAAATGTTACAATGTTCCAGTTGATATACTAGGGTAATTCTAATATTCTTATAATGAGTGAATAACAAGTGATGTGTGAGCTACTTAAAATTCAAAATTTGGTAGTTGACATCATCCCAGTCTTTTATGATTCTATATTTGAACAAGAGTTAGTATAACATATCAACCATCATTGTACCTTTTTGAACACTCTGCCATTTGGTTGCTTCTCATCTTCTTCTCTGAGCACCTCCCTGTATCCTAAACATTTCCTGGTGGAGTATGACTGGACAGCATTACTAAATAAATCATCCAATGTATCACAGTTATGTAGCTGTGTTGATAACCCACCAAGGCTTTCCACAGCCCTATATGGACCACTTTTACCTCCAACAGACTTGGCCTAAAATGTAATAACAAAAAATAATATTCATATCCGTCTGGTTAATTAACGCCTATGTGAATCATTTTCATAGAGTCCTTGAAAAAGTTGGTCAACTCCTTTATCCATAGAAATATATCTTTGACAAAAGTAAACCAGGTAAACCTCCAAATATTTGCAATTTTTTATCTTAAAATTAGCTAGAATAAAAGATATTAAATTTGTCATATGACCTGAATGGTTGTTTTCTATAACAGCTGTGTTGTTTTTGTGCATAGTTGTCTCTTGTTGGCATCTAACCTATAGATCTATATGTTTGCTGTCTAAATGCAAAGATTCTAAACACATGTACGTTTTGAATTTCAAATTCTATGGTTTGTTGAAAAAATTAAAGGGTTTTGTTAGAGAACTATTGAGATTTAAAATTGTATGCATAAAAACTTGATGAAAGATTATTTTTTTAATGCCAGTCATTGGTAAAGAAAATTAGCTATGAAATCTGCATATTGGTATCAATGCTTTACTTTGCTGAAAGTACAAAAATTCATTTGGAAGTCATCCTGATAGATGTTATTCTAAGTGAATGCTGATGTTAATATTAACTCTCTACATTTAAAAAGCAAAATAATAAATCCTTGTAAATCAATGTTTTCAGTTCATTTATTTCAATCATTACCTCTAGAGTTTTTTAATCTTATGTGTACTTTAAGTTTAAATCTTTACCTTTAATCGATGACACTGTTTTACCCTCAGATCAGGTCTGTAGATTATGTAATAGGGAACAAAGGATATTACATCATAAACAAATGTGATGAACTTAAGAACTGTTATTCCAGCAGTTACCCAGATATCTCCCATCTTTACAGTGTATCATACAGACTATCTGAAAAATAAATACAATATATATCATTGTTACTTCAGTACTGTTTAAAACATGAACATTCCAGTCTTATAAAGTACTGTAAGTGAGCCAATGTACATGTACAGGTGATCTTTTAATTGCTATACAAATGTATTTTTTTTATCATGCATAGCTATATCCCATTTTGTTTGTAAATCTGTAAACTCCCATTTTGAAATATTTTATATAGATTAAACAGGATATTTTCTCAAAATTGTAAAATTTAAAATCGCATTAAAGTCTAAAATGGCAAAATCGCAATAATACTAGTAAATTAAATGAAAGCAGTGATTTCTGAATTTGTACAGTATATGAACATAGAAGAAAAACTTCAAGAAAATTGTCATTAGAACACTTATGACAAACTGCATTTAAAAAAAAAATGTTTTCAAATTTTATCAAAGTGTTATTCAGATTTATTTAGAAGTATCAGTATCCATTGACTAAGAATACTTCCTCCTACATTTGTCCTAACACTTATATCATGTCTTATAAACTACTATAAAATTATAAATTACGCAAAAGTACTCTAGGTAAGCTGATATCAAGTATACGTGCTTTGATAGCATTAAAAGCTGCAATATCTAAAATACATCATAAGACGCAAACATTTTTATTAAAGAAATATGGTTTAGAGAGAACAATTAAGTTAACTTGTAAAACACATGTGCATCTATTATGAACATGAAACAAATACCAAAAGTAATATACAAAACTGTAACAACATGTATACAATGTATGTTTATATGAAAAAAAGAAGCTTGTAATTTTACAACTTTCACTTTTGCTTATAAATATTAAAATTTAACTTACATGGTTTTTAGTGATAGGTTAAGGTTAAATATGAGTTACCTGTTTATAAAAATCAATGATCTCTATAATAAAACTATTTTTCTGATGATATAAACACTAATCCATCGGTGATATAAACGTGTTATCAGACAAACATTTCTTAAACACTCAACACACTTTTGTCTTTAATCTACAAAACATACTTCAACTTGAGGAAATTTAAAAACACTTCAGTGTGGGTGTTATAAACACAAATAATATCATCCAATATTTCAGTCAATTATTGCTTCTTTACATATAAAATCCTGTTATGAATATATCTACATGTAGTCATTGCAATTGATGAGCCAACAAAGAAGGGATTTAAATAAAATGAAAAAAAAACCCACATTAACAAGAAACTAGCTATTACATGTACAATTAACTTTAAGCACAATATTTAAAGATTAAAGAAATATTCTTTTAAACTGTAATAAACTTATCTGAAATTATTTCTAAGTCTTTGAAACTTATGTGTACACATGCTCACATGAAATGTATGCATAACAAATTAAACAAAGCTTAACTGCCAGAAAAAATGTAAAAAATAGAATGGATCTCTATATGTCTTTTGATTTTTAAGTTACCTTTTTGACATCACTGTACATTGAACCATCTTACTATTCCAATATATATATCCTTTCATCATGTTCATGCATTAACAAATATTTGTTCATCAAAAAATTACTAATGCACTTAACTTAAGTATATTACTTAGGCTTGTACTAAGTTGTATCTAAGTATAGCATCCATCTGTCTATAGGTCAAATACATTATATGTAATATCATACAGTATATTGTCAGAAATTTGACCACAAAAACTCTTAATTGAGGGGAAATCGTTTCTAGGTCATAATTCTACATTTATAACATACATGTACACATTTGTACAACTTAATATAACCTTAAACTAGAGGCTCTAAAAAGTCTAAGAAACAAGATATTTTTTTTTACTTGTTACTTGCTTTGAACAATTTTTGAAGGCTTAAATTTGGGCTACAGTCTTGAAAAAATATATCTTGCCTGATTTGGATAAATGCTTGCACTATGTCAGCCAATATACTGATAATCATGATTAATACACAACTCATTTTTCATCACTGTAAATTTATAATGTAGATACCTGATTTTGAGTATAAAACCCATAACAAGGGATAAAATACCCATTTCTGACATTGTCTGAAGGTCTTCCACAACCTTCAGAATATACCTCCATGTATTATTTATCTCCCTTCTTCCCTGGATCTTTACATAGGATAACTATTACTAACTTTTTACGTATTACGAATAATTCCACCACCAAGAAAAATCACTCCCGGTATACTCTTTGTAAGTTACCAATTAATTTGTTTTTACATTACTATATATAAATTATTTGTACATGTTGTGATAATGCATTAATTAAATTTCTTTTTCAAACATCAAAATCTCTTTCCCACATTGTCACCACAATAATTTTTCTGCTGGCTCTGGCACATTATAACCTCTTGGACCTAAGTGCTACTTTTCTGGCTAAGGCAATATAGTTATCCATACAGTTTTGCTATTATTCTGGTCTTATTTCATATCTTTATCAGACTGGATGAATTTATCTTTTTTTATTGAAATCATTGATGTTGGAAAATGGAAGACAACACTTTGTTGTGAAATAAAATGGAATTAAGCAATATGTTTGACTCATTTGAAGAGTTTAAGCAGACAATTTTGGAGAACTTTGAAAAGGACAAAAAATAATGTTTAACTCTGGAAAAGTAATTCTAAGACTGTAAAGTCTTTGAAAACATGAGCCTCAAACAAACCTTAATAACGATCTAGTGACTTATGAATCATTACAGACTGCTGTGTTCAAGTCACAAAAATCACAAAACTTAATCCACTGCTTAGTCATGTTGTCAAAGTCTAACATGTAAATGCATCTCAATTTTTTTTATCTTTCAACTGTATACATATAGAATGTGTCATGCATTTTAGATGAAAAGCAGCACAGAAACTTACAGTAATATTGTGAATGGAAATGATGAATGTGTCAAAGAGACAACAACCTGACCTAAGAGCAGAAAACATGAATATTTAAAAGTTCATGTTCATGATGTTTTTGCAATAGAATACGAGATAGATGTCAACATATTGTTCTTTTGGTGAAATGTACACATATAAACATGCAATATATATATATATATATATATGAGGGTACTTTTTCTAAAAATGAGGGTACTTTTTATATGGCCTTCCATATACCATTTCGATCCCTAACATCACTGAAGAGACATTTATTGTCGAAATCCGGATCTGGTGTACTAAAAAATATTGACACTGTATGCATGGTATGTTTGTGGCATAACATCGTGGCCACAAATTAAATTTCTTTTCTGTTTAGTATTAAATTTATATTAAGATCCATTTTGTTACATCTTGTGATCAATTTTATTTGGCAATCGCCAATGGCAGTCAGCAGGGTTAAAGAACATCAGTTGTTCGACCTGTTAGTCAAATGCGTTTTGTTTAAATATACTTTTTCATTTTTTTGGTCTTTTGGAAAATGTTGTTTGTGCTGTTTTTAGACCCTTCTACAAAGATTTTTTTTTACATGCACACGTATAAAAATTGTGGTTTTTATCCAACGCAATCATAGGTTTGAACGTAGTTTTCAATTCAGACTCGTTTATATTTTTTCGTTTGAGCTTGTATCATATTTTCCCTCCGGTTTATATGATCCGTTCATCCTATAATGACTGTTAAAATTCAAGAGTCTTATCTAAAAATGAGGGTACTTTTTATATGGCCTTCCATATACCGTTTCAATCCCTAACTTCACTGAAGAGACATTTATTGTCGAAATCTGGATCTGGTGTACTAAAAAATATTGACACCGTATGTTTGTGGCATAACATCGTGGCCACAAGTTAAATTTCTTTTCTGTTTAGTACTAAATTTATATTAAGATCCATTTTGTTACATCTTGTGATCAATTTTATTTGGCAATCACCAATGGCAGTCAGCAGGGTTAAAGAACATCAGTTGTTCGACCTGTTAGTCAAATGCGTTATGTTTAAATATACTTTTTCACTTTTTTTGGTCTTTTGGAAAATGTTGTTTGTGCTGTTTTTAGACCCTTCTACATTTTTGTACAACGAAATTTGTTTTACATGCACACATATAAAAATTGCGGTTTTTATCCAACACAATCATAGGTTTGAACGTAGTTTTCAATTTAGACTCGTTTATATATATATATATATATATATATATGTATCAGACTTACTATATAGATGTACTTATAAATATAATTATTTTCTATGACTGTATCTTACATTAATTTATAGGATCCTTTACTATAGATAATTTAGCTGATCTGTAACAATAACATCTCCATGCCTTATATATCATGTACTGTAGTACGCCGCTAGATTAAAACTGACGAGGAAAGGTAACACAAGGCCACTGAAAGCTTTATTATTGTAGAGCCCAGGTTGTCGTGTGGTCTAGTGCGATGGCTGCAGTGCAAGCGATTTGGTGTCACCATATCACAGTAGAATGGGTTCGAATCCCGGCAAGGGAAGAACAAAAAATTTGCGAAAGCAAATTAACAGATCTATCTAACATTGTTGGGTTGATGTTTAGACGATTTGTATATATATATATATATATGTACGTCTGAGTCAGTGACAACTCTACAACAGATTTATAGGTATGCAGTGCAGGCGATTTAGTGTCACAATATCACAGTAGCATGGGTTTCGAATCCCGTCGAGGGAAGAACCAAAAATTTGCGAAAGCAAATTTACAGATCTAACATTGTTGGGTTGATGTTTAGACGAGTTGTATGTACATGTACATTATGTACACAGCCATGTATCACCACCATTGATGGCGATCCGATGGATAAATCTGTTGTAGAGTTGTCACTGACTCAGACGTACTTATGAATATAATTATTTTCTGTGACTGTATCTTACATGAATTTGTAGGATCCTTTACTATAGATAATTTAGCTGATCTGTAACAATAACATCTACATGCCTTATATATCATGTACTGTAGTACGCAGCTAGATTAAAACTGACGTGGAAAGGTAACACATGCCCAGTGAAAGCTTTACTTTTGTGAAGCCCAGGTGGTCGTGTGGTCTAGCGGGACGGCTGCAGTGTAGGCGATTTGGTGTCACGATATCACAGTAGCATGGGTTCGAATCATTTCGATTGAAGAACCAAAAATTTGCGAAAGCAAATTTACAGATCTAACATTGTTGGATTGATGTTTAGACGAGTTGTATATGTATATATATAAACAAGTCTAAATTGAAAACTACGTTCAAACCTATGATTGCGTTGGATAAAAACCGCAATTTTTATACGTGTGCATGTAAAACAAATTTCGTTGTAGAAGGGACTAAAGACAGCACAAACAATATATATATATATATGTCTTATGAAACTGATTTGTTTGCTGCAAAAAATTTGCAGGAACACAAAAAATAGTGTTTGCAGATGTTTGCCACTAGCTGCAAACTTCCAGCAAACATAGCAGCAAAACGCTGCAAGTTTGCAGCAAGTTTGCAGGAACATCAATGTTTTCCGTAAGATTGCCAGAAAGTTAAGAAAATAAAGAATGATTGCTGGAAGATTGCAGAAAACTTTGACAATTCTATATCATGTATATGGGCCAATCCCGAAATCCTGAGCTTGAAAACACCCGATCCCGGAGTCCCGATAAAGGTCCTATCCCCTCTGTTTTGAAAATGCATTTCAAATACGAGAGATCTGAATTAAAGGAGGCATTTTTGTTCAATAATATAGGGTATTCAATATGTAATATTAGAGATAAGATGTGCCCTTTAGTTCTAAAAAGTGGCTATATGAAAAAAAAATTATCACTTGAATACTCTTAAAATATCACTTTTTGGCCACCATAGACCTATTTACACTTGTATGCAAATTTGTCCGCCATTACGTAGAATCACACATGTTCCCGTAAACTTTGACATAACAATTCAAAAAATTTGACGTAACAATAAAAATGTGATTATTGCTTGATGTCAAAAGGTTATTCGGAGGCGATCTAAGGTCATTTGGAGACAAAATCCAGCCAAATACCAAAAGTGTAAATACGTTTTATTACTGGACATTGTGCCAGTTCTAGTATAATTTTGACACATACATGTAATACAAAATATCTGAAGCCACAATGGAAAAGTGATTGTTGTATAAGGTCAATAGTTCAAGGGTGACAAATTCTCCGATCAAGCAGGAATAGCAATATTAAGGTGTATACCACCCCTCATAAAAAATCTGACTGTTCGTCCTGATTCTGGTTTCCTCTTCTTCTTCTCTTCTGCTTCTGCCAGGTAATGGCCACAATCAACAGACTGATTAAACTGCCATGGTTTGGTTCGCATATTTGACCACCCCCCTCCCCCAAACCCTAGTACCTACAGGTCAGCACTGATACTAGTCATAATAATTATGACGTCTGTCTTATATATCATTCACTTTAAATAAAAATTAGATCCCATGCACGAGCGGCATAGTAAAATCTGTGCCCGGCACATTATCATCAGTATGTTGATAGAGTGCTGAATTATAAAGAAGAAGAAGGCTACGAAGGTGTCCCAGAAAAAAATTAAAGTAGCCTTCCCAGACGTCATAATCATTTGGACTACACTGATACATAGTTCATCTACAGCTAGCTAGGGTCCATTTTGTGGAGTTGTTCTGTTAAATTTACTAAAATAACTGCAGTTCTAAACTCCCACTCATGCACTGTCTAAAACCGTAAAAGACTTTTTAACAACAAAATCCAAATTTGTAAACATTTCAAACATGTCACACGTGCTACCTATAGCTGCAACATACTTACCTTTCCCACTCATGCACTGTCTAAAACCGTAAAAGACTTTTTAACAACAAAATCCAAATTTGTAAACATTTCAAACATGTCACACGTGCTACCTATAGCTGCAACATACTTACTTTTTAACAATGTTCATGTGGTGTCAATTGATCGATGTATGCGAGGAGTAACAGGTGAGTTCCTCAAACTCCGTTCTTTTTTTACAGGGGATGTGAAGGCCAGGGGACTGCAACTGGTATAAATGGGAAATCGTGATCAGCCGGACGCTTTTCAAAATAATATTTTTTCCACCAAACCACTGTCTTCATCAACATACATATTATTTAGTCTGTGACTTACTTTCATCAAGTCTACATGGCTTCAGATGACGATGATTGGTTTTTTGACTCTGTCAGAAAGTATGTATATCGCTGATTTTGAAAAGTTTTGAGTCTCTTTTACTGAACATGCTAAACTGCTAAAGGGGTCCCTGTATCTTTTATAGCACACACCCTTGTTTCTATCAATGGGCATGGTACATCTACATCGACATAATACTTCTTAACTTCAGTATGCAAGAAGGCACATACTAGACTTCATGGTTCAGCTAGCAAGCCAGATTTAATACCAAAGATAATACGAGGCAGGCATTTACCTTAGCTGCTGAACCGTAGCTCATAGGTTCTTATGCTATTTTTTTACTATTTGCGGACTATAGCAGCAGAACCGTAGCTCATAGGCTCGGGGGGCCACTTCAAACTTTTTTGGGTAGGGGTGAGCAGCTGAGACATCAACATGATCAAGTACCCCACCCTTTTCATATATTTCGTTTATCAAAAATATATACCTTGTCATATATTAATGAACAAAAAACAGACCTATAGATATATTTGGATATTTTTCATCTTCTTGTACATTAGATTTTACAAAAATTTTGAGGTCCCACTCATTTTACGTTTTTGTTTAGATGCAACGCAGTCGCAATAATCACACCTTGCTTTTCCAATAAATTCTTCACTCCTCCATTTGCCCCTTTTATAACTTTAAGTATGAAGAAATTTCAATTTGAAAAGACAATAAATATTGTTTTACTAGATAAATGTAGTAACACTTCAGATAGTATCACTTTTACTGAGTTTACATTAATTAAAAACTGATTTGTCGTTCCCTCTTGAAGGATGCTAACACTATATATATGCTATGGAATTTCTTCAAATGTTTCATGTATGCAAACTTTTCAATGTTAATTAGGTGGAAATGTCAAAATGATTGGATTTATTGCATCTATATCTAACCTCAGTGGAAATACTACATTGAATAAATAGAGTTTAATTGGTTTGACAAATAGCTGATGCATTTAAGACTGAGGTTTAACCGCATCAAAAATAAATAGAACATTTGATTAGTTTCAGATACTTATAATATATATATCCAGCAAGTAATAATATCAACCTATTGATATATTTAATCTGAATTTCTCACCCTTTTCATATACATGTATCATGAAGCATGAAATAGTGACCTATTCCAGCGGCTCATCCCTACCAGTCATTACATAGGAAGTGGCCCCCCCGGGCTCATAGGTCCTTAGATGGTCTGCAAATAGTCAAAAAATAACATAAGGACCTATGAGCTACGGTGGAAGGGGACGATGTCTGTATGATTTTTTTTTTAATTCAAACATGTTAAAAAAAGAAACGGAAATACTGTAACTTAATATGATGAATATAGTTTTATTTAGCCATGTATAACAGTTTTCGATTTGGCATAATGATAAGTATTTCTCTTTCAACTAATTTGAATAAGAGGAGATGTTGAGTAAACAGTAATTAAACAGTAACCCAACAGTAATACCCCCTCCCCCCCCCCCCCCCCCAAAAAAAAAAAAGGCATCATACAGTAAAAAAAATGGACATCATATATATATATATATATACATGATACTGTGGATTCATTATTATTCGTTGGATACCAATTTTCGTGGAATTCGTGGATACAGATAAACCACGAAATTAAATGTTCAACGAATGAAGTATATTCTAAAGGTTTGTGTGCAGACTTCAGCAAAACCACGAAATTAAATATTCACGAATATGCAAGTTTTCATTAATCCACGAAAATTGGTACCCACGAAAATAAATGAATCCACAGTATATGTCAAGCTAGAAATTGGAAGAATTTAGCATGTTGTACAAAAGTCTGTAAATTTCACAATAGACCAAAAAGCAACTTTGATAACCAAGTATAAATAATGACAATAGAGTTTATCTTTAAAAAAAAGTATTGGGATGTAATTTGAATAAGTACATGCATGTAAGATGCAGAATTACAGTATTATATAATATATTGTTGTAATTATTGCATGATTATAATCTTAAAACATGTAATGAGTACATGCACTAATATACTTTAAATCAGAGCCTGACTGTTAAGCTCAATAATATCTGTAGAAAATTTGATATTTTCAGCTACAGAAACCTGTTTATGTACGATTTACAACACCCTGTAACATGTATGGACTGGGTAGATGATAAAAGTAAGTTATAAACAAAGTTCTAGACTCTTTGAAGTACATGACAGTTATATGATGTGCTGTGTGTGGGTCAGCATGTCATTTCAGAGGTATAAATGAAGAATTGTAATATTAAACAAAGATCAGGTAGTTACTTTTTGGTACTAATTACCAAGCTAGAAGATCTATTTTTTTATACATAATTTTATACATAAAAATGAGAATGTATTATAAAGAAAATACACCAAACAAGACAATTATACAAAATATTTATAGTTACTATATATTTGCTTCACAATGAGGGGGAGGACAGGGGTAAGGGAGACAGGGAGAAAGGGGGTAGGAGAAAGGAGAAAAAATAAGATATTTCTTCTTTTAAAAAATGATCTAATATTTCAAGAAAAAATATCTCAAAAGGAGATGTTTTATTCTAATGGGAGAAAGGAGAACGAGGGTAGGAGAAAGGAGAAGAGTGGTGGGAGAAAGGAGAAGGGTACCCCCTGTCCTCCCCCTCCACAATGGACAGGTGCTCACATCATAGGTCAATTTTTTATTTGAAAAAAAAAATAGAAGTAAAAACTGACAGCAATTCACAAAATGTTTCCACAAAGTAGACTTTAAGAAAGCAGTGCATATTAAACATGTTAAAGTCAGACTGGCACTAAAACCAAATGACAATGTTTCAATTATCTAGAGTCTAGACTGGTCAGGCTGGTTGTGAATAGATTCAATGGTTAACAAATATTAATGGTTTGAAATTAACATTGAATTCTTTAAAACAAGAAACAAATTATTATAGAGCACTGTTGAAGGACTTTGATTTATTTGGTTTCATAATAATAATAAATTCTTTATTTAAAGAGGGTAACTCAATTAGAAATAGTCTAATTTTCATTGAGGCCCTCAAACAAAATACATGCATACAGTTAACATTGATACATTAATTTACAATATATATTACTAGTATATACAAGAGGGTGGTAAAGGGTTATTTTCGTGCAACGTTTTGGGCCTTTTTATTACACATGTTTTTCGTGTTTTGACGTTTAATTTCTCGTTTTCTCATGTTTGGTTCGACGTGCGAGCCTCATGTTTTCCTTTATTTATTTTCCGTGTTTCGTGTCGGTAATCTTAATTTCTCGTGCTTTTCTCACATTTGATTAAAAAGTTAACCAGGACTGAATTCAAAGTCAGTCTGCAGATTGTTTTAAATTATGAGTTTCCAGAATATTTAAAAAGGCTACCAAATTAATTATTATGAATAATATTTTTCTCTCAAATCAGTTGCAACTATAGCGGACGCTAAAAGGTGACTGCATGGTCATAATATCCATTATATAATGACTAGATGATCTCAAAGAAGGGCTGATTAATAAATTACTTAACTTTTTACATTAATATTTACTATTTTATTTCTCGTGCTTCGTTTTTTCAGATTTTTATTTTCCGTGCAACGTGTTCTCGATGTTTATTTCACGTGTTTCCGTGTTCAATGCCCCCCTTTACCACCCTCATACAACAATTCAATCATTGAAATATACAAAGAGTAATAAATGACAATATTTGATATAGTTTTGTTAGAGAAAAACAAATTATTTGACTTGCATATAATTTTCAAGAAAATGGTTATAACTATGTTTCTTGAATAATTCCACATTAGGACATTTTTTTTTATTTCGAGTGGTAAATTATTCCATACTTTGGTTGCAGAGTAATGAAAAGATTTTTTATAAAAATTTGTATTTGGTCTTGGAACAAAAAGATCATTATTAGAGACAGATCGTAAGTTGTGGCGTTGCACATCATCAATATTTAGAATTGCTAAGTAATCAGGTGTTAGCCCATTTACAATTTTATACATTAAAATTGATTGTTGGTATTTTATTCTTTTGGTAAAAGATAGCCATTTTAAAGAAGAAAACATGAAATTAGATGGAATAGAAATATCACATTCCAGTATAATTCTTGCTACTCTTTTTTGAAGTTTTATGATTCTATCTGGATCTTTTTGTAATAAATTTCCCCAAACTGAACTACAATAGTCTATACATGGTAGAATATATGCATTATAAAATAGTTGCCTTGTGTGTATTGGCAAATATACTTTAATTTTATATAAAAGTGATACTTTAGATGCTCAACATGATCTTCCCAGCTTAAATTTTCATCAATGTCAATTCCAAGTAATTTGAAAGAATGGACATTCTCAATACATGTTTTGTTGATGGTAATGCATAATTCTGATAGTCGTTTAAGTTTTGGTTTTGAACCCAATTTCATACACTTAGTTTTTTGTGCATTGATTTTCATACTGTTATTGTTACACCAAGATTGTATAGCATTTAAATCATTTTGCAATATGCTGTTTATTTTTCAATGTTTTTTATCATGAAAATGCAATGTTGAATCATCAGCATATAAATCCATTTTGGATTGTTTAACATGAAGTGGTAAATCATTTATATATATTAAAAATAACAGTGGACCTAAAATAGAACCTTGAGGCACTCCATACTTTACAAACGATTTATCAGATTTAATGTTAGCGTACTGGACTTCTTGTTGTCTGTCAGACAAATATGATTTTATCCAATCTATTATATGTTTTCCGATATGATAAAATTTTAACTTTTCGAAAAGTATGACATGGTTAATAAGGTCAAAAGCCTTACTGAAAACTAAAAACACGGTACCAACTATTTCTCCATTATCTAAATATTTTAAGCATTCGTCAATTAATTTAGTTAGCGCTGTTTGGCAGGAATGACCTTGTCTGAAACCTGACTGGGCGATATGTAACAATTTATTATTGTTAAGGAATTCATATAACTCACAGGGACTCGGTTAGCAGATTAAAATTTTGTAAATCAATGTTTTTAATTAATTTTTTTTATTATTTCCTGTCTATTTGCATTACTTATTAACGTATTTAAAGTTGCCATCACTATTTCTTTGTTTTCTGGCAATGTGCAGTTTACTATCCATATCCATATACTGAAAAGAAACTTCACCACACGTACAGCACACTTCACAACTGATAAAAAGAAATACATCTAGTACACAAAAAGTCAACTTTACAACCTGTATTTAAGAATGTTGATGATTTGAAATATTTTTCTTGCAGATTTGGTTGTTGCGACATCAAGTGATGCTAGAAATGAGATATTAGAGTTATCTGTCCCTGACAAGCTTTTATCTGATGATTCAGAGAGTGCTGTACGTATTAAACTAGAAAATCAGTAATGTCATGAATGTTTACATTTCATATTTATGATTTAAACTAGCACTGTAGATAAGTGTTCCATCTAAAACAAAGTTGATGTTAGACAAAATTCAGTCAAGAAAGTCTGTCCAATGTCAATGACTACTACCAAAAAATACATATATTAAAGTAAATTTATTGAAACTGTCAAAATCTACACATGGATCATACTTAATGTAAATTCTTATTTTTCTTACAGCCTCATTTGGTAATCAGAGTCCAAAATTGCCAAAGGTTTTGAAGACCAATTACAGGAATAATACTGAATCTAATTATCTTTGGACAGACCTTTATCAAGTAAAATGAAAGGGAAAAATTTAGAATACCTAATCATCAGTCAGGGGCATTACTTAAACAAGTAACAATTAAAATAACTTATACAAGTAATGTTGAAAACGAGGCTAATTTAAATATAACTTATATAAGTTATTTTTCTGAATATTATTTTTATAGGTGTCCAAGAATACAGATTTTACTAGCTTTAAATAATTTTCACAGTTATCTGGTTATTTTTCCCTTGATATATAAAAACTAATTCTTCTGAAACACTAATTAACTTTCCGACGCACGCACTTATCTTTCATACCGAAGCTTCTGGGTCAAAGATTGGTCTCTTGGGACTATTAAATTATCATTTTCCTCTAAAATCTTGAAGGTAGACTGATATAAATAGATAGATACTTGTGAATTAATTAAGACCTGAAGTTATTTATAATTTGTAACCTAAATCAATTAAATATGTGCCTTAGATAAGTGTTATTGCTATTTTTTTCAAAAATGTTTAAAATAACTTATTCAGGTAATATTTTTGTCATTATTTTCAAAGTAACCCTTTATCTCTTTACTCCTCTCAAATCTGATAAATTCTTTATTTTATGATATAAAATGTTGTTTAAAATCATGAAAACTTCATTAAGTGTAAGTTTTTATTGAAAATTAAAATAACTCTATTAAGTAATTTTATTATTTTTAAAATAAAAAATTACTTATATAAGTAATTAAAAAAAATAACTTGTTTAAGTAACGCCCCTGACTGATCATGCTAATACACATATTTAACTGTATTTGCCTAATCTACATTTTTCATGATTTTATAAATAAATTAAACACAACCCTTTTCATGTAAAGATGTAGCCAAAGGCTTTAGAGGTTATAAAAAAGACAGTCACACATAAATGATATTGATTTACACCTAAAGAAGGTCATATAGACATACAGATTGTTTGGTAATCTATGGTTGCTAACTCCCATGTCATCTGATAGAGAGTTGTCTTATTGGCAATTATACCACATCTTCTTATTTTTATGCAACATTGGAAATAGGATGATCATGATGATAAAAAAGAGTTATAAATAGTATAATGAAAACTAAAATATAGTATACATGTACTGTTTTAATTAAAACAAATATTAGCTTATGAAAAAAAAATTAATTAAGAATTCTATGACAGTCTATTAAATTTACCTAATTAACTTTGTTTTTACTTTGTCTCTAGGGTTTGCTGAAAGACAGAGATTTTCGCCAAAAGAATGGTGGATTCAGTACTAGCAAAATATGTTGTATAAAACATATCCCTAAATCAAGGTGGAGTCATACGAAATATATACAACAACAAAATTATAGAACTCTTTCATTTGTAAAAGAGAGACTAATGGGACATTCAAACTCGTATCTAAGATGAAAAATAAACTGACAATGTCATGGCAAAAAAATGTATGTGAATAGTGTCAATTTAAATGTTTCTCAGTTCTTTGTTTCATCCTATGGCCCTCTTAGAGTATTTCCAAAAGTTAATTTATAGAAACAAAAGATAAACTGGTGGAACTTGACATTTTTATTGTCAGAATATACTTGATACAATATTTTTGCTCTTTTAATCTATTGGATAGGAACTGCTTAGCCTTACCCTTTAGGCTTTCAGTTTGGAAATTGAAGAATTATTGATACAAATGTAGCACTTATTTGTATGTACTTATTACAGTGATCTAGAAACTGAACTTGTATTACCTTCAGTCATGCTTTCATGTATACAGAAATAATTTAATAACTAAGCAATTCAATCATAAACTGGACAAGAAGTAAGTTAATTGTTTTATGTATTTGTTAAAGATTTAAATTTCATTCAATTTGTATTGTTAATATTTTTACAGACAGGTGTGCACCAGTGATGAAACAAATACAGGAATACAGGTTTGGAGAATTGGATCAAATGGAACTGGTATGTATATTTGCTTATTGTTGAAGGCCGTATAGTGTCATTGTGGAGAATTGTCTGATTGGCAATCATACCACATCTTCTATTTTTTATGTTATATTCCATAGTTAATTTAGGAATAGACAGAAAATTTCTGTACAAGATATAATATTTATTATTTTTTTTCTCTTTGACCAATATTTTATTGTAAAGTATTTATTTGTCCAGTAAAATTTGTAAAGTTACATTACATACAATAAGGAAAGGGCTCCATCTTGGTAGATTAAAAAACTATGAAATCTTATTCAGATGAAAATTGATTTTCTTTTGAATGAATGAATCTTTATTGCAAAGCATAGACATGCTATGGCAAAATTAACAACATATATTACATAATATAAAACATTATAAGATATAAAGTTCTTCACCACCATTATACAGATCTATGAGAGAAATGTTATTTAGTAAAAATTAAAAATCAAGTCTAAGTCATTCGTTTTATGATTGCTGATAAAGATAAGTAAAGGTTGGTTGGTATACTTGTATAGTTGTATGGGGCACAAATTATGGCTTAGAAATTAAAGTAATAAGAATGTCCTCTTGCAATGATACTTATATCAAAGTAGGTATAATAACGCAACAACAGTGACATTGTATACATATAGAGCAAATATACAAATATATATGCATTCAGAAACAGTTGGTTTGTTAAGATCGTATGTCCCAGTCATTATATAGTTTTTGGTTGATACTAAGAAGGATGATGTGATTATTTCAACCATATTTATTTTAAAAAAAGAAATGGTATATGATGGTTTAATTTTTGGAAAGAAAATTTCAGTTTAAAAAAAAAAATTAAAAAAATTACTGCATTTATGTGCTTTAATATTTTGTTGTAGATCTTATTAAACCGATTGAAAGTTTAAAATCACAGCATGTAGACACAAGTAACAAAAAGTAAGTTTTTATTTAAACATTTATTTACAACCATGTTCCAATAAAACATCTCAAAATGACAAAAACTTAAATGTCAGAATAGAATATCAATAAGAGGAACATTAAGAAGATAAAAGACAACAATATCAAAAGACAAACACATCATATGGTATTAATCAGATAATGCAAGTATCTATGTTGTAAAACTGTATTATAAAGTTGTTCCTCATTGCTTGAATTCTAAGAAATATAATATGTCCGTTACTTTAAAAATACTGTAAGTTCATGAATTAGTGCAAGGTTTATACTTATATGAATAATGTGTCTGGATTAGAATGATTATTAATCATTTTAATATTACTGGTAGATAAAAAAAAATACATCAAAACTTTTTCACACACTTTTTCAAAACATGAGTATTAAATTTTCAAAATTTTACGCCAATAGTTCTGTTCCTAAAATTTCCAATTAAAAATTAATGAGTTGAATTTATTTTTAGATGCTTTGCAAAGATAGCTGTAAATGAAGATAAACCAGCTTGTATTGTATTTGGTTCTAGTCTGAATAATTTATGTTGTTTGGATTTAGAAAAAGAGACCACACATGAGGTGTGTGATAAAACAGGTACCTTATTATTACCTATGTTGTGTCATGTGTACTATTGTTTTTCTGTTTGTCTTTTTCATTTTTAGCCATGGCGTTGTCAGTTTGTTTTAGATTTATGAGTTTGCCTGTCCCTTTTGTATCTTTCGTCCCTCTTTTATTATAAATTGTTTAATCTTATGAAACTGCAAAATTTCCTTAAAACACCATGAATCAAGTGGCAGCAACCCAACAATGGATTGTTTGATTTGTCTGAAAATTTCAGGGCTGATAGATCTTGACCAATTGAACAATTTTACCCCCTGTCAGTTTTGCTCTAAAAGCTTCAGTTTTTGAGATATAAGCCAAAAACTGCATTTGACCCCAATGTTCTATTTTTAGCCATGGTGGCCATGTTTGTCGATGGATCGTAACATTTGAAAGAATTTATAAACTAGATACCTTAAGGAACATTTAGTTAAAGATTAAAGATTAGTTAAAGTAATTTGGCCCAGAAGTTTCAGAGAAAAAGATTTTTCAAATACTTTACGAAGACAACAGACGTCTATAGATTGCATAAGCTCACATGAGGCCCTTCAGCCCCGGTGAGCTAAAAAGAAGATGTGATATGATTGCCAATGAGACAACCCTCCACAAGATATCATCATTTGTTCCTTTTTCAATGTTTGTCCAACAAATATTTTCGTCACACCTTCACAGAACAGAATGATTTCACATTTGGTAAGCAGATTTACAATACATGAGTTGTAAATGCTCTTTGAGGATCCGTCAGATACCTAATTGATGTTTTACAATACTTTGAAATTTTCTGATTATTCAATATGTTGAATGAACTTTGTCACACTTTGCTTAGAAATCCGAACCAGAATGACTATTCATTTGGTCAACAGCTATTATAAATCAGTGCTGAGTTTTAAAGTGTGTGCACTCTAAAGGTTTTTCAGACATCTACTTCGTATTCTTTGAATTGCAAGTGAAGGTATGCTTAACAGAACAACCCATACATTCCTAGAGTGGGGTGCTCATTTTTGCCACATCTTTCCATGTTTTCTACAGTTTATGTTCAGGTCTTAATGTTTTTATACGACCGCAAATTTTGAAAAAATTTTCGTCGTATATTGCTATCACGTTGGCGTCGTCGGCGTCGTCGTCGTCGTCGTCGTCGTTGTCGTCGTCGTCGTCGTCGTCGTCGTCGTCCGAATACTTTTAGTTTTCGCACTCTAACTTTAGTAAAAGTGAATAAAAATCTATGAAATTTTAACACAAGGTTTATGACCACAAAAGGAAGGTTGGTATTGTTTTGGGGAGTTTTGGTCCCAACATTTTAGGAATTAGGGGCCATAAAGGGCCCAAATAAGCATTTTCTTGGTTTTCGCGCTATAACTTTAGTTTAAGTTAATAGAAATCTATGAAATTTTGACACAAGGTTTATGACCACAAAAGAAATGTTGGGATTGATTTTGGGAGTTTTGGTTTCAACAGTTTAGGAATTAGGGGCCAAAAAAGGGCCCAAATAAGCATTATTCTTGGTTTTCGAACAATAACTTTAGTTTAAGTTAATAGAAATCAATGAAATTTATACACAATGTTTATGACCACAAAAGGAAGGTTGGTATTGATTTTGGGAGTTTAGGTCCCAACAGTTTAGGAATTAGGGGCCAAAAAGGGACCCAAATAAGCATTTTTCTTGGTTTTCGCACCATAACTTTAGTACAAGTAAATAGACATCTATGAAATTTAAACACAAGGTTTATGACCATAAAAGGAAGGTTGGTATTGATTTTGGGAGTTTTGGTCCTAACAGTTTAGGAAAAAGGGGCCCAAAGGGTCCAAAATTAAACTTTGTTTGATTTCATCAAGAATTGAATAATTGGGGTTCTTTGATATGCGGAATCTTACTGAGTATGTAGATTCTTAATTTTTGGTCCATTTTCAAATTGGTCTACATTAAGGTCCAAAGGGTCCAAAATTAAACTTAGTTTGATTTTGACAAAAAAATAATCGGTTGGGTTCTTTGATATGCTGAATCTAAAAATGTATTTAGATTCTTGATTATTGGCCCAGTTTTCAAGTTGGTCCAAACCGGGGTCCAAAATTAAACTTTGTTTGATTTCATTAAAAATTGAATAAATGGGGTTCTTTGATATGCCAAATCTAACTGTGTATGTAGATTCTTCATTTCTGGTCCTTTTTTCAAATTGGTCTACATTAAAGTCCAAAGGGTCCAAAATTTAACTTAGTTTGATTTTAACAAAAATTGAAATCTTGGGGTTCTTTGATATGCTGAATCCAAACATGTACTTAGATTTTTGATTATGGGCCCAGTTTTCAAGTTGGTCCAAATCAGGATCTAAAATATTATATTAAGTATTGTGCAATAGCAAGTCTTTTCAATTGCACAGTATTGCACAATGGCAAGAAATATCTAATTGCACAATATTGTGAAATAGCAATATTTTTTTTTAATTAGAGTTATCTTTCTTTGTCCAGAATAGTAAGCAAGAAATATCTAATTGCACAATATTGTGAAATAGCAATATTTTTTTTAATTGGAGTTATCTTTCTTTGTCCAGAATCAACTCAAATCTTTGTTATATACAATGTATATTCACTTTTTACTACCAACTGATAAATTAAAATAATCTTTACCATTCAGTGATAACAAGCAGTTTTTTTACATCTTAATATTTTATGATGTATTTAAATGAGTAGTTATTGTTGCAAACTCCATTAGAAATTTAATTGAGATTAATTTGGAATAAGGGAAAGGGGGATGTGATTAAAAAAAATGGGTTCAATTTTCTCATTTGAAATGAAATTTCATAAATAAAATGAAAATTTCTTCAAACATTTTTTTGAGAGGATTAATATTCAACAGCATAGTGAATTGCTCTAAGAGAAAACATAAATTTTAAGTTCATTAGAACACATTCATTCTGTGTCAGAAACCTATGCTGTGTCAACTATTTAATCACAATCCAAATTTAGAGCTGAATCCAGCTTGAATGTTGTGTCCATACTTGCCCCAACCGTTCAGGGTTCAACCTGTGCGGTCGTATAAAGCTACGCCCTGCGGAGCATCTGGTTGAAGTATACTAATATTTCTATATGAAGATAACTTCAAATGCAAAATATTCTTAAGCTTGAAAACGGGTTTGTTTGAAAAAAATCATCTGAAAAGTTAGATTAAAGGGTGTATGAAATTTCCAGATGTTTTGTTAATGGGGGACACATATTCGCCGTTTTTACACATCTATTTAAAACCAAATAACCGCAGCTTTTACCAATCTTTATCAAATGAATTGCATTATAGATGAATAGCAGACATTTCAAAGGTGTAAAGAATTCAAAATTAGGGCATTCAGTCAAATATTTACTTAGAAATACTTCTTTGAAATTGTATTTTTTATTCAGGAAATTGTCCGAAAATCGTTGTCCGTTTTTCGGTCATTTTCAGTAGGAGCCGCAACTTTGTCTCAGTTTAAAAAAAATCATATTTGTTATAAAAATATAATTTACCGGTACATTTCTTCCATTTCAGCCATCCTTTGAAGTTTTTACACCTCAAAATCCTAAAACGGCGAAATTGTGTCCCCGGCGAAAACGAGCACCCAACTCTATATAGTTACTGGTATTCACATTTTATAGGTTTTATAAAGACATGTATCTGTTTATTTTCAGAATTCACTGAAACATCAATAATCAGTGAAATAAAATTCATGGATCAAAACACATTGATAAGTTGTGAAAATTCAGGAGAAATTAGACTCATTGACCTCAGAGTAAAGCAGGACAAAACAGACAATAACAGAAAAAGCACTTCAAACCAAGTTTGTGACAAATGCTCCATATGGACAATGGATATTACAGTTGACCTAGTTTATAGATTGTCGTCTGCTGGATCTGTTGTCATATCTGATATTAGAAATGGAAGTGATAAAATCCTACAAGAGATGAATACACAACAACAGTCTAGGACAAAACATACAGATATAAGTATCAAGGTTTGTACCCAATTAGAAACGATAGTGAGGCTGCTTTAAAGTTTTACTGTCAAAATTTGAGAAATATTATATTGAATTGTATCCTTTGTGTTTGTATGATTTTTAGATGTTTTTACATAAATAAGGCCGTTAGTTTTCTCGCTTGAATTGTTTTACATTGTCTTATCGGGGCCTTTTATAGCTGACTATATGCCGTATGGACTTTGCTCATTGTTGAAGGCCGTATGGTGACCTATAATTGTTAATGTCTGTGTCATTTTGGTCTTTTGTGGATAGTTGTCTCATTGGCAATCATACCATATCTTCTTTTTTAGATGATATATATTGAAAATTTTTAGCTTTCTTTTTAAACCAGATCGATGTATATATGAATCAATCTCTTACTAAGAAAGATATTTTACATTCATTAACAACTTTCAATAAGACATATTGTAGCAACACTTCTGCTGACGGAAATTGTTGACTAAATATTAAGGACAAGATCTTAAAGTGAGGCTTTTTTGACAGTATATGGGTCTTTGACCTTTGCATCCCAAAGAAAATATCTGACAAAATTCAAATATATGGTATATAAATACTGATAACTGACAGACTAATGGTAAATTTATTTGGTAGGTTTTAAGCGCTTTTGAATTTTGAATTCAAGGGTCCAAAAAAGTGACCCTCTCCTCTGGTGTTTTAGTGTATGGCTATATATAAGAAGTTTTATAGTTTAAAATTATTTTTCAGGCTTCTCCACAGCAAAAGCAAAAAGTATCTCTGTCAGGTAAGCATATCATACAGGGACAAAAGACAATTGAGGTTACATTTCAATTTCCCTTAGTAAGATTTGTAAGCCCTTGGCCTTCCATTGAATTAGAGCATGAATTTCTCAGTTGTTATGCATTTCTCTACTATTCATGCTATTCCCGTAAATTAATTATAAACTTTTTTCAGAGTTTTTGATCCTTTATTTGGTTTTTTTCACTTTTTTTATTCAAGCATCACTGATGAGTCTATTATAGATGAAAAGAATGTCTAGCATACAAAATTACAACCGTGGTATCTTTGATGACTCTTTTTTTTTTGTATGTTGCATATAAGTATATATTATTAAAGGGGATGAGTACAACCATGTAGACACTAGCTAAGGGTAGTGATTTAAGGTACAGTAGTTTTCTTTGACGACTGATATAAGAGACAAAAGTTCCAAGAATATTGCTATTTATGATCAGGACTTTGACAAACGAGAGAATGTGAGAAAAAGAAGATATTTTTTACATAAAATGCATATATGGCGATTCCAATTCCTAATCTTTAAAAACGGAGGTTTTAAGTTGGAAATGTCTACCAAAGGTTTTTGGTCTTTATATAGCAAAAAATAGGTGGATGACCAGGCCTTTGTTAAAATATACTTTATTATGCTGACTTTTAATTTTAATTCTTCATTCATATTTGCTTGCAGGATTTGATGGAAATGTTTACATTTATGATACACAGAAGTCACCAGTCCATGAATTTGGATGCAGTTTTACTGAACCAATATTTAATCATCAAGGCCATGTGAAGAACTGTTCCGACCAATCAGATGTTATAAAATCTTTAGCTCATTTGTGGCATCCATGGAAACCAGATCTGATTATGTCTTCAGGATCTGAAGGATCCTTACATGCCTGGGAGTACTGTTTACCAAATACATGATTAAAATATAGTGTCTCTAATGTCATTTCTGAAATTGTTTTTATCAAGTTACTTTCATGGTCTTTATTCTTTGATGGCTAATTATTGTATTTTGCTGTTATTATCACGCACATGTTATTACAGCGCATTTCATTGAGTGTGTAGCCAAAGGTAAAATCTTTGGTTAGCTTGCTTGTTAGCTGAACCATGAAGTCATTGTTAGGTTAGGTAAACTACCCCTCTTTAGGAATAGACTAGTTGAACAGAAAACCAATCTATCTGTCTGTTGGACTATGCTACTTCATAAGGAGGGTTGTATACCCGACCTAATAATGACTTCACCGTTCAGCTAACAAGCAAGCTAAACAAAGATATTTCCCTGTGGCTACACACTCAATGAAATGCGCTGTAATGGATTATGTCTTATTGATTTTGTCAAAGCATGTATACACTAGCAAAAAAAAAATCAATCTAGGAATATTCCTTTTTAGCTCACCACTTGGCGTCCGTCGTCGTCTGTCGTTAGCTTTTACAAAAATCTTCTCCCCTGAAACTACTGGGCCAAATTAAACCAATCTTGGCCACAATCATTATTGGGGTATCTTGATTAAAAAATGTGTCCTGTGACCCCGCCAACCAACCAAGATGGCCGCCATGGCATAAAATAGAACATAGGGGTAAAATGCGATTTTTGGCTTATAACTCAAAAACCAAAGCATTTAAAGAAAAAATTGTTTATCAGGATTTTAAAGATCTATCTTCTCTCAAATTTTCAGATAAATTGGACAACCCGTTGTTGGTTTGCCGTCCCTAAATTGGTAATTTTAAGGAAATTTTACTGTTTTTATACGACTGCAAAAATTAAAAAAAAATTGGTCATATATTGGTATCAGGTTGGGGTCGTCGTCCTCCAAATACTTTAAGTTTTCGCACTCTAACTTTAGTAAAAGTGAATAGAAATCTATGAAATTTTAACACAAGGTTTATGACCACAAAAAAAAGGTTGGGATTGATTTTGGGAGTTTTGGTTCCAACAGTTTAGGAATTAGGGGCAAAAAAAGGACCCAAATGAGCATTATTCTTGGTTTTTGCACAATAACTTTAATATAAGTAAATAGAAATCAATGAAATTTAAACACAAGGTCTATAACCACAAAAGGAAGATTGGGATAGATTTTGGGAGTTGAGGTTCGAAAAGTTTAGGAATTAGGGGCCAAAAAGGGGCCCAAATATGCATTTTTCTTGGTTTTCGCACCATAACTTTAGTATAAGGAGATAGAAATCTATGAAATTTCAAAACAAGGTTTATAACCAAACTAGAGGCTCTAAAGAGCCTGTGTCGCTCACCTTGGTCTATGTGCATATTAAACAAAGGACACAATTGGATTCATGACAAAATTGTATTTTGGTGATGGTGATGTGTTTGAAGTTCTTACTTTACTGAACGATTTTGCTTCTTACAATTATATCTATAATAAACTTTGCCCATTAGTAACAGAGAACTATATTTGGTAAAAATTTACATAAATTTACCAAATTAATGAAAATTGTTAAAAATTTACTATAAAGGGCAATAATTCCTTAAGGGTTCAATTGACCATTTAGGTCATGTTGACTTATTTGTAGATCTTACTTTGCTGAACATTATTGCTGTTTACATAATACTATAATATATACATCTAGTAAAAATGTTTATCAGGTCAAGATCTATCTACCCTGAAATTTTCAGATGAATTGGACAACTGGTTGTTGGGTTGCTGCCCCTGAATTTGTAATTTTAAGTAAATTTTGCTGTTTTTGGTTATTATCTTGAATATTATTATAGATAGAGATAAACTGAAAACAGCAATAATGTTCAGCAAAGTAAGATCTACAAATAAGTCAACATGACCAAAATGGTCAGTTGACCCGTTTAGGAGTTATTGCCCTTTATAGTCAATTTTTAACCATTTTTCGTAAATTAAAGTTATCTGTTACAAAAATCTTCTCCTCTGAAACTACTGGGCCAAATTAATCCAAACTTGGCCACAATCATCATTCGGGTATTTAGTTTTAAAAATGTGTCCGGTGACCCCGCCAACCAACCAAGATTGCTGCAATGGCTAAAAATAGAACATAGGGGTAAAATACAGTTTTTGGCTTATAACTCAAAAACCAAAGCATTTAGAGCAAATCTGACAGGGGTAAAATTGTTTATCAGGTCAAGATCTACCTGCCCTAAAATATTCAGATGAATCGGAAAACCCGTTGTTGGGTTGCTGTCCCTAAATTGGTAATTTTAAGGAAATTTTACTGTTTTGGGTTATTATCTTTAATATTATTATAGATAGAGATAAACTGTATACAGCAATAATGTTCAGCAAAGTAAGATTTACAAATAAGTCAACATGACTGAAATGGTCAATTGACCCCTAAGGAGTTATTGTCCTTTATAGTCAATTTTTAACAATTTTCATAAAATTTGTAAATTTTTACTTACATTTACCACTGCAACTAATGGGCCAAGTTCATTATAGATAGAGATAATTGTAAATTGCAAGAATGTTCAGTAAAGTAAGATGTACAAACACATCACCATCACCAAAAAATAATTTTGTCATGAATCCATCTGCTTCCTTTCTTAAGAACTCACATATACTTAGGTGAGCGACACAGGCTCTTTAGAGCCTCTAGTTCATAGATCTTATTAATCTTTTACAAAAATCTTCTCCTCTGAAACTACTAGGCCAAAGTTAACAATACTTGGCCACAAGTATCATTGGGGTATTTAGTTTAAAAAATGTGTCACGTGAACCGGCCATCCAACCAAGATGGACGCCACGGCTAAAAAAAGAACGTAGGGGTAAATCACAGTTTTTGGCTTATAATTCTAAAACCAAAGCATTTAGAGCAAATCTGACATGGAGTAAAATTGTTTATCAGGTCAAGATCTATCTGCCCTGAAATTTTCAGATGAATCGGGAAATTTGGCTGTTTTGGGTTATTATCTTGAATATTATTATAGATAGAGATAAACTGTAAACAGCAATAATGTTCAGCAAAGTAAGATCTACAAATAAGTCAATATGACCAAAATGGTCAATTGACCCCCTTAGGAGTTATTGTCCTTTATAGTCAATTTTTAACAATTTTCATAAAATTTGTAAATTTTTACTAACATTTTCTCACTGAAACTACTGGGCCAAGTTCATTATAGAAATAGATAATTGTTAATTGCAAGAATGTTCAGTAAAGTAAGATGTACAAACACATCACCACCACCAAAACACAATTTTGTCATGAATCCATCTGCTTCCTTTCTTAAATACTCACATATACTTAGATGAGCGAGTTTGTATATTGGCATCACTTCATTGACGTCGTCCCAAGACATTTGGTGGCCTGGTTAATGAACAATTACTCTTAGGTAAAATTTGGATTACCTCCCTTACACCGCTTTTAAATTATCAAATGGGTAATTATGGTTGCAATCTCCATAGGAAAAAAAATATTTTTGGAAGAAAAGAAGGGGGGGGATTGAAGGCACAATTTTTTCTTATGATTTCAAAAATTAAAAAGAAAATTTCTTATAACATTTTTTAAATTTTAATTATTTGATTTATTTTTTTGGGGGGGAAATGGGGGGGGGGGGGTAGCAGGGTCAATTTGCAATAGCATGGTGTATTGCACAATAGCCCCCAAAAAATGATATAAATTCCAATCATATTTATAACAATTTTTTAAATTCTTTGATTACAGTTAACTTATTATGTGTCAAATAATTACAATCCAAGCGCAAATATTATGTCCATGTTTCCCAAATGTTCAGGCAGGACATATATAGATATACTGTTCCCAGGTTCAGGGTTTGACCTCTGCGGTCGTATCCAGCTGCGCTCGGCGAATCAAAACTGTCAACGAAAATACCGGATAATGTAAGTTAATCCGGCATGTTTTTATGATTTAGACACCGATGAATGTCGTAAAAAATATTGTTTAGAAAGATGAAAATAATATAAAAAATTTAAAACTTTTTTTTAAGAAAAATGTATCACAGTTATCATATCTTTAACATAAATATTGTTATATAATTAAATGATTGTAATTATGACACCCTTACGTAAGTTGATGGGTGACTGATGAAATTCTGCTTGCAATTTCTTCACCTTTAAATAATAACACGCATTATTTCGAAAATGGTAAATATCTTATTTAGGAATGGAATATAGAAAAGACAGAGAAGTTAAGGTTGTAGATCTTACTCAGGTTGTGTGAACATTCCAACTAGGACAAAGCAAATGCATATCTGACCTCTGAAAATTATATAATTTCTATTTGCAATTTTGGTGCAGGGAATGAGGGACTTTCTATGCTAACAGTGTAGAAAGTCCGTGTTTGGTGGTACAAAAGAAGGTGTGGTATGATTGCCAATGAGACAACTTTCCATAAGAGACCAAATGACACAGAAATACATGTAATAACAGCTACAGATCACCATACAGCTTTCAACAATGTCAATGAGCAAAGTAGTTAGTCTATACTGGGATTACTGCATATACATGTAAGGTGACGGTACCCAAATTGTGTGAGTTCGTGGTCAAGTGGTTAAGACCGATGGCTACAGTGCTGATGGTCCCGAGTTGGATTCTCACTTTGGGTGTTAAAAATATCTACATCAGAAGGGTCATTTTCACCCTCTCACACACATCTCTGGTACCCAGACCGGAGTTTAACTTGAATGGGTACTAATGGGGCCTCGGTTGGTCAAAGTTGTCCCCTACTTTGACCTGGAGATCAATCTTCTGATATCTTTTTGGTTTGTCTGTTTACACCGAGTTGCCCGGTGGTTCCCTCTAATACTTCGGCTTCCTCCACCATAATAACAGACTTCCCGGTGTCCTACAAGCTCCCTTGGGCGGTGTTGGGTGGGGATTGTTCTGGTGGTGGGATAATATTGTAAAGGACACATCTCTATTAATGAATTTAATCCTTAGGGAGTGTACATGGATCCGCTGTACCCTTGCAGTCAATCAAGGGGTGCGTCTTACTTGGCGGAATCTCGAGTACATACATACCTATTTTGACACTTTTTTCAATTACATTTTTTTATGATCAAGACTAACCACATTTCCATTTTGTGTTTATTTTGCAGCCGTATCCTTCTTTATTATATAGGTACACCAATTTGATTTTCAATTCAAATGGAATCATAGAAAAATTGGTCTGAACTCAACCTCCAAACCATCAATGATTCTGTAATGAGGAGTACCCAAATTGCATCTATGCTTAAATTTGCATCGTCAAAAGCCGAATAACAGACAATGACAGAGCTTTTGTTTATTTTTTTCAAATATTTTGAACAAATGTATATTTACGATTACTCTTCTTTTTTTAAGAAATGGATACTTGAAACATATAGTATTTGCTAATTTTAAAAAGATGACATCGCATGGCAACGTTTCAGTACATTTTGCTTTTTCAGTAAACACTTCATCTGTTCAACTGTTGATAAATACTGTAAACTTATATCTAAATATATTTACCTATGTTGAAAGATGTGCATACTATCGGATCATAAAAATACAACTCGTTTAATCTCTAGCAAATCTTGTAAGATTTCTACTGCTCTTTTTGCTAAAGAGGTGCAATTTGGGTACCGTTACGTCAGTCTTAAGTCAGCTAATATGAGGCAGGCATTACCTGTAAATGGGGACGAAGTTTTTATTTAATTCAAACATGTTGAAGAAAGAAACGAAAATACTGTAAGGTTATCAATATACACCTTATTGCTATTTTTCCGCCATTACTGGAAATAACACAGGTTCCTGTAAAATTTTGACGGCATAAAACCAAATATCTGACGCCACAATGAAAAAGTTATTGTTGTATGTGTCAAAAGTTTAAACGGCCAGGTCAGCTGGGATTAGCCATAAGGTGTTTTGGTTCTAATGTGAGGGATTTAGTTGTGATGTTATTCAAGTTATGACGTCATATTCAATGAAAACAAAGAAACGGTGTCATCAAGTGATACTTTTTTATACGACCGCAAATTTTGAAAAAATTTTCGTCGTATATTGCTATCACGTTGGCGTCGTCGTCGTCGTCGTCGTCGTCGTCGTCGTCGTCGTCGTCGTCCGAATACTTTTAGTTTTCGCACTCTAACTTTAGTAAAAGTGAATAGAAATCTATGAAATTTTAACACAAGGTTTATGACCATAAAAGGAAGCCTGGTATTGATTTTGGGAGTTTTGGTCCCAACATTTTAGGAATTAGGGGCCAAAAAGGGCCCAAATAAGCAATTTCTTGGTTTTCGCACTATAACTTTAGTTTAAGTTAATAGAAATCTATGAAATTTTGACACAAGGTTTATGACCACAAAAGAAAGGTTGGGATTGATTTTGGGAGTTTTGGTTTCAACAGTTTAGAAATTAGGGGCCAAAAAAGGGCCCAAATAAGCATTATTCTTGGTTTTCGCACAATAACTTTAGTTAAAGTAAATAGAAATCAATGAAATTTAAACACAATGTTTATGGCCACAAAAGGAAGGTTGGTATTGATTTTGGGAGTTTTGGTCCCAACAGTTAAGGATAAAGGGCCCAAAGGGTCCAAAATTAAACTTTGTTTGATTTCATCAAAATTGAATAATTGGGGTTCTTTAATATGCCGAATCTAACTGTGTATGTAGATTCTTAATTTTTGGTCCCGTTTTCAAATTGGTCTACATTAAGGTCCAAAGGGTCCAAAATTAAACTTAGTTTGATTTTAACAAAAAATGAAATCTTGGGGTTCTTTGATATGCTGAATCTAAAAATGTACTTAGATTTTTGATTATTGGCCCAGTTTTCAAGTTGGCCCAAATCGAGGTCCAAAATTAAACATAGTTTGATTTCATCAAAAATTGAATAATTGGGGTTCTTTGATATGTCAAATCTAACTGTGTATGTAGATTCTTAATTTTTGGTCCAGTTTTAAAATTGGTCTAAATTAAAGTGCAAAGGGTCCAAAATTAAACTAAGTTTGATTTTAACAAAAATTAAATTCTTGGGCCTCTTTGATATGCTGAATCTAAACATGTACTTAGATTTTTGATTATGGGCCCAGTTTTCAAGTTGGTCCAAATCAGGATCTAAAATTATTATATTAAGTATTGTGCAATAGCAAGTCTTTTCAATTGCACAGTATTGTGCAATGGCAAGAAATATCTAATTTCACAATATTGTGAAATTGCTAATTTTTTTTTAATTAAGAGTTATCTTTCTTTGTCCAGTATAGTAAGCAAGAAATATCTGCAAGAATTTGTTTAAATTAGAGTTATCTTTCTTTGTCCAGAATCAACTTAAATCTTTGTTATATAATATACAATGTATATTCACTTTTTACTACCAACTGATAAATTTAAATAATCTTTACCATTCAGTGATAACAAGCAGTTTTTTTACATCTTAATATTTTATGATGTATTTAAATGAGTAGTAATTGTTGCAAACTCCATTAGAATATTTTAATTGAAATTAGTTTTGGAATAAGGGAAAGGGGGATGTGATTAAAAAATTGGGTTCAATTTTTCTCATTTGAAATTTCATAAATAAAAAGAAAATTTCTTCAAACATTTTTTTGAGAGGATTAATATTCAACAGCATAGTGAATTGCTCTAAGAGAAAACAAAAATTTTAAGTTCATTTGAATACATTCATTCTGTGTCAGAAACCTATGCTGTGTCAACTATTTAATCACAATCCAAATTTAGAGCGGAATCCAGCTTGAATGTTGTGTCAATACTTGCCCCAACCGTTCAGGGTTCAACCTCTGCGGTCGTATAAAGCTACGCCCTGCGGAGCATCTGGTTTCATATCAAACAATTATTAAAAATGATTAGTGTTAAATTCCGTCCTATATTTGTTGCTATGTTGATAAATATTCATTTTATTAAAAGTCAAAATGCAAACAAGACGGGAACAGGAAGTGGATCTGAAAAAAAAGATAACGATTTTGAATTTTTGAGTTCATCAGAAGAATGAAAAATTCAGGAAATTTACCGGCTTTTTTTTGTTTTTTTTTATTTTATTGATTTTTCTACCGAAGGGGCCAGCTGAAGAATGCATCCAGGTGCAGGAGTTTTCTCGCTGCATTGAAGACCCATTGGTAGCCTTCGGCTATTGTCTGCTCTTTGAAAACTTGGGTTCTCTTTGACACATTCCCTATTTCCATTCTCATTTTACATACATGTACATGTAAAATGATGTATTATAATAAATTCTACAAACAATTAACATCACAAATATTCATTCTGAATACAATTAATGTACATTTGAAAGAAATGAAACATTTGTAAATTCTTACATTTTCAAACAATTGTTGAGTTATTAGTCTGGTTTGAGTGTAAATTTTGAGGTCTGAAAAAAAAAGAATTACAATTATCATCAGTTGATAAATCTTCAGCAATCGGGTTTGAAAATTTTTCAAACTTTGAATTCCCTATTTAAAACCTATAAAAAAAAGGAGAGATTTTTTTTGTCAAACAAAATGTAAGATTACAAGTTAAGAAATTTATCAATTACAAGAGTAAATATTTTTATGGATAAATATACGAAAAAAAAGAATAAAATTGAAAAGTCAGGGTTACTTCAACATTGCAAAAATAATCTCAGTAGTGCTTTTTGCTGACCTCAATAGCAGTTCCATTAATAAGATTTATACATATAATTTACCTACATATTTTGTTTATTTTCAGACCTCTAATCTGATTCTAGCTGGACTTGGTATAGCAGCAGTGGGTTTTGGAGGTACGTTATAAAATATATAAATACAGAACTATATAAAAGAGAAATCCGACTATATTAGAGATGAAGCTGAAGACCTATCACCTGATTAAACTGAAATAGTAATAAGTGAACGAGTATGAGCTGGGAACAGTATATCTAACGGAAATGAATCTGATACGCTTTTCAGTTTTAATTAAAATATTTTATTTATTATACAGGCAGATATCTAACCAGACATGCAAAGACTGTAACACAGACTCTAAAGAAACAGATGGATGCATCTGGGGTTGGTAACTCTTTTGAATTTTAATTGAGAATTTGTCAATGAAATATTCAGTAGCATGAATTGAGTTCAACAACATTAATGGGCTGACTAACATCTGTTACTTTTACTTATTGAAGATGTCAGAAGTTTAAAATTGCAAAATTGAGTTAGATGGCAACTCATGATTATATACCGGAATATTATACAGTTAATTCCATCTTTATTTTTTAAATCTTCAATTTCAGGAAGAAAATTTAGTTTTTCACATTGTCCAATGTTTAAAAAGTTTGAAATGTTTTCAAATAAGTTTGATGAACAATGACAGTCACAGAAAAATTTACAAAAATATATTTTAAAAATCAAAATTTTAATTTGTACTGAGAACATTTTTAATGAAAAAAATTATATGCAACATTTTGCATAGTGCCAATCTCAGGTATTTTAATGTCTCTTATAGAGATATATACAATTACATGCATCAAAACATTGAAAGTTTAATAAAAAAATAAAATATATAAATATTGTTTATTTTTTCCAGGCCTTGAGCAAGTACTATAAAGGGGGATTTGATGCAAAAATGTCTAAAAGAGAAGCTGGTTTAGTTTTAGGAGTAAGGTGAGTATTTTAATTGAAATGTGCCAGCTAACTACCAATTAGTGATATGATGCTCAACATGATTTTATCCTAGAAACAAATAGTTGCTTTTCAAATGAAACTGCTTTGTCATCATATACTACATGTATGTCAATAACAAATAAATTTTAAATTGGCAAAAATACACTGCAAATGACCCAATTTTTATGAATGATCTGTGTTATACCCCTTTCAAGATAAAAAATAATGCAAGTATGTCACAATATTATCTTCTCTGAATATGCTGAAGTGAATATGAAGAAGAATTATATAACCAATAATTTCAGGACTCGCTACATACAAAAACAATTTTGAATCACAGTTGTCTGTCATAGAATAAAGTTTTTTTGTAAATATAGTATTTTTTTTTAAATGTCTTTTTCAGTCCATCAGCAAGTAAAGTCAAGGTGAAAGATGCACACAAAAGAATAATGTTATTAAATCATCCAGACAGAGGTAATCTTTACTTTGGAAACAATATTGTTTTATTATTAAATGGACATGTAATTTTTTACCGAAGGAAAGGACATCTGTTTGTTAGACCGGTAGTGAACAGATTTCTGTAAGGAGTATCGTTGGTTAAGACCTAGGGGAAATCTAATTTTATGAAACTTTTGGAACATTAAGCCAGCTATGGTGTGTTGAAAGACGTATTAATTTTGAACATTCAGATTGGGAAAAAAAAAATAACCACACATATTTAAGGAATGACTTTATATTTTTTCTGTATATTAATAAAGTTGCGAAAAATAAATTGCTTGCGAAAATATGTTGGTTTGCAGTATTAAAAAAGATGCATTCTTTTATTTCTTATTATTTCAGGTGGTTCACCATATATTGCATCAAAGATTAATGAAGCAAAGGACTATTTTGACAGTAACAAAGCATAGAGACCATGTGATCTTTTCAGTACCACAGTCTTTCAATAAATAAGCATTTATTGCTATCAAAAGATATAGACAGACAGGCCAAGAAAACAACAAATTTGATGGTCTATATTGTTGTCATGAACATGTGTCATTGCATCAGTCATCCAGCATTGTTGTCAGGAAATCTGTGTGATAATAAAACATTTTACATTAAATAGTATTTTTTTTCGATATGTCAAAAAACAAAATGCTTGTTATAAGTTTTAGAAACAAAATCTTGTTTTTTTTTTATAGGGAGACAATTTTTATGCCCCATTTTATGATCTACGATATAAGAGGGCATTATGTTTTCTTGTTTGTGCCTCTCTTTGTTCGTCCATTCGTCCCACTTCAGGTTAAAGGTTTTGGTCAAAGTAGTTTTTGATGAAGGTGAAGTCCAAGCAACTTCAAACTTAGTACGCATGTTACCTATGATATGATCTTTCTAATTTGAATGCCAAATAAGAATTTTGACCCCAATTTCATGGTCCACTGTACATAGAAAATGATAGTGTGAGTCAGTGTACTATTATTATCTTTATACTCTAGTCAGCTTCTTAAATTTCACCCATTTTATCTATAAAAGAATCCAAGATATAGAAGAGAAGTCAGTCAGGACAATCAAAATTATTAAGTTGAAGAGAAATCCAATAATATCACTTCATGAAGTCAAAACTGAAGACTGAGCACAATCATTATCAGTGCAGAAGGGTTAGCAAATTCAGATATACATGTTGTTTTAAACAAAGGATAAAGGCAAAACAAAGGCTGCTTCATATATAGATATAAACCTGATACATTGCATTTATAAAATTGTGGAGTATGCATCAAGAGATTACAACCCTACAAAAAAATAATCAAATGGAGAATGTCCCATGGACACAGATAATGCCCCTGCTTGCATGAAACATTAGATTGAGTTAAAGAACAGAAACAAAAAGCTCTTCATAGGTATATTAATCAAGTTGCAGCATCGTTGGCTTCTTAAAATCTTCATGTTTTAGAAGTTGGAACACCTGGATGCTTCATACTTTATATATACATTGTAGATGCCTTATGTTACAAAGTTTCCCTCTGTCATGTGTCCATTGTCCTTGACCTTTTTCATGGTTCACGGACTACTTAATAAAATGTTAAGATTTTTTTGTAATGTTACCGGGGTCATTTCTTTTTTGTTATTAGTATAAGATAACTAGATTTAGTATGTGTTTACCTTGCAAAGTCCTCATGTTCATCAGAAAATTTTCATTTGACCCTGACCTCATTTCATATAGACAGTTAACAAGATTAAGTTTTTAAGATCAGGTCCATATATCAGGTACTGTAAGTAATATGTCTTCCATATTTGGTGTTTTGAATGATTGTAATGTGTACATGTTCTACTGGCAGGTGTCATCTGACCTTGATGTTATTTTGATGGTTCATTGGTCAAAGTTAAGTTTTTGATTTTTGGTCTTTTTTTCTAATACTATATGCAATAGGTCAATTATATTTGGTGAATGGAAATATTTTATGATGTACAGGTCAGTTTGCAGGTATTATTTGACCTTGACCTCATTTTCACTGTTCATTGCTCTGTGTTAAGTTTTTGTCTGTTTTTCCTAAACTATAAGCCAAAGGTCAACTATATTTGTTGTATGTTTCATTCATAAAGGGGCATAACTCAGGAATGCTTAAAGTGATGCCACCCAAATTCGAATCTGTGTTTTGTGGTAATAAGCTTTGTTTCAAAACATTTGGTAAGGGAAAACTTGAGTTATAAAACCACTTTGGGGACATAAGGATGTACAATGGCTGTAATGCCACCTCAGCCATGGAAGGGGCATTAAAACAATCTACTTCAAACATCATTTCAACAATTTTTAGTATAATTGGGCGCAGCTTTATACGACCGCAGAGCTTAAACCCTGAACAGTTGGGGCAAATATGGACACAACATTCAAGCTTGATACAGCTCTGAATTTGGATTGAACTTATATAGTTGACACAACAAAGGTGTCTGACACAGAATGAATGTGGTCTAATGAACTTAATTTTATTTTTTTTGCTTTTGAGAAATACTGTTGAATATTAATCCCTTCAAAACAAAATATTTAAGAAAAATTCTTTTTAATTTCTGAAATCTGATATGAGAAAAAATTTACAGCTACACATCTCAAGACAATCCCCATTTCTTAATACATATTTTTTAAGCAGTGTAAGGGAGGTAATCAAGTAATCAAACATATATATAACAGTGTTCTTTAAATTTTAATTGGATTACCATCCCTTTACTGCTTTTAAATTATCTAAATTGTCATTTAATCAGAAAACCCTTGTTTTTTTGCCCCTAATTGCTCAATGATTTGAGCCTTAAGCCCCCATAACCATCCCTTTGTAGTATGGAAAATTGTGGTCTAATTTCACTTAAACAAAAGTTATTGACCTAAAACTACATAAATGCTTATTTATGCTCCTTTTTTGGCCTCTTACTTAATGAAACCCTTTTGGAGCAAAAAACCCAAAACTCAATTCCAGCCTTTCCTTTCTAGTAGTATAATTTCAGAGATCCATACACTTAAACACAAGTTATTGTCTGAAAACTAGAGAAACACTTCTTTTTGGCCCTTTTTTGGTCCCTTATTTCTTAATGTTCAGGGGCATTAACCCCAAACTGAATCTTACCCTTCCCTTAGTTATATGGAACCTTGTGGTACAGTGTCCGATAAAACAATACAGTTAAACATAGGTTATTGTTCTGAAACTACAAAAATGCTTGTTTTTGGCCCTTAATTCCTAGACTTATGCCTCATAACCCTTAAATTCAAGCCAAACCTTCTACTTTATGGTAATGAATATTGTGGTATAATTTCAGAGCTATTGAAATACTCATACACAACTTATTGTCCCGAAACTAGATAAATGCTTGTTTTTGGCACCTTTGGGTTCCTAATTCCTAATCTGTTTGGACCATAACCCAAAATTTCAATCCCAATCTTCCTTTTATGGTTATAAACAAACGTGTTAAAATTTTAATGATTTCTGTTCACTGATACTAAAGTTATTATCCAGAAACCATCCGTCTTAGGACGATGACAACATGATACCAATATACGACCAAATTTTTTTTAAATTTTGCGGTCGTATAAAAATCTTTCATTTCTGAGTGGTAATTTAATTACACATGAGGTTTAAAATTTCTCAGCCAACATTGATATTGTTTTGCTATTTTTATGCCATAGCTTTTTTGGGGCAATAAGTTTTGCACTTGTCCGTTCCAAAATTGGTTTCCATTTTCTTTAGTTTTCATTGACCAAATTTTATGAAACATACACAATGCTTATTACCACAATAAAAATATTAAGTTTGAATTTTGGTGGCGAAACTCTACTGTTCTAGAGTTATGCTCTTTTAAAAATTAAAAAAAATAGACACATTTCCCAGTTATCTTCTATGTGTTAATGGTAGTCTCTTTTGACATTTTTATAATGTGTCAAAATTTGATCACAATCCACAGAAGACAGCCATCAAGCTTGAATATTGTGTCAAGTTTGCTCCAACTGATCAGGGTTTCACCTCTGCAGTCAAATCAGGCTGTTCTCTGTGAAGCATTTTATTATTGTTTGTTCTTTTTTGTATGGTTACACCAGTACCAGGTTAAAGGTAGGGTTGGCCCTTATACAAGTTTTAACCCACTTAATTCTGCATGTTTCTATCCCAAGTCAGGAGCCTGTAAATCAGTTGTCATTTCTGGGCCTATTATAGTGGACTTTCCTGGTATGGTCTTTGTTTTGTTTAAGGCCTTACAGTGGCATTTGGTTATGTCTGTGTCATTTTGTCTCTTCTGGAGAGTTGCCTCATTGGCAATCATACCACATCTTCTTATTTTAATATGAAAACCAAAATTACACAAGTGTTCTTACAAACAGTAAATGGGTTTGCCAAATGATCCTGGAAACATCTTTTTGATCATTTCATCAACAATTGAACCAGACATTATTTTCTGTGAAACCACCTACTGAATTGGATGGGTCTATGCCTCTTTCTTCATACTAAGTAAAACATCAGCCTTCTTTCCCCCTTTACACAACTATTTTTTATTCTTTACTTAGACATACCCGTAGAAAGAACTAATCCAAATGTTGTATCGTGATAGAGAATGGAAGATGTAGACCTCATTGAAAATTTACTGACTTTGTTGATTGCACATCTATTCAATAGAACTTGAAATATTGAGGGCAGGGTTGGCAAAGTATTACCCGCCCGGGAATTCCCGGGTGGGAAAACCCGGGTTTACCCGGGCTGGGCAATACTCCCAGAAATTGTGAATACTTGGCATTACTGGGCAATATGATTTTTTAAGCTTATTTTAATATAAAATAGTAAAGTCTTGGTGTAGTTTCATAGTATTACAGCTAAATATATACTTTTTATACTGATAACCATTGACAGTCATTTCTAAAAGAATTATAAATTCAATTTCATTCCCTTCTATGTCATGTATGTAGCCCGAATACAAGATTTGCACTTTTAAGGAAACCTTGTTAATTACCAAGCATTGTTTCAATAATCCATACTTTGAAAAAAAAAATATTGCAATGTTTAAGTGAATTGTTAATTTAAATGTTATACATTTGTCATATTGCTAAATAAACACCCTAAGGGGTCAGGCCATTAACACTTATAAAATTGGCTGATTATTGTTACATAAACAAATCTGCATTCTACATGTTCTAATCAGAATAATTACTTACTAATTAGTGACAGTACATATACATTATTTAAATGAAATTTTTCTTACATGCAATTGTTAATTCTTAATAGGAGTTATATCTATTTTAAAAAAGTTTTTTGCTTTATGATTTACAGTTTTACCAATTCAGACAAACAAAAAAGGTTATACATACATTTTAAATGTATAAAATTTGTTTGATCACTGAATTCTCTATAAAATTCAGACTTGTTTTTTGTATTACCCAGTATTGCCCAGTATTACCCACTAAAACCCAGTAAAACCCGGGTTTTCCCAGTATTTCCCACTGGGCTGGGCAATACTCATAAAACCCGGGTTTTCCCAGTATTTCCCACTGGGCTGGGCAATACTCATAAAACCCGGGTTTTTGCCAACCCTGATTGAGGGAAAAAAATAGGTACAAATAATTCATATCTTGACAATGACAGTGAGGGTCATCTTACTTTCCTAGTTGAGACGATGTTTCAGTTTTTTTTTTTCCTTTTATAATTTTCTTGATACAGGGTTGCTGCTATAATGCAAGCTAATATAATGAACGTAAAGTTGTCATCTTTCATTAAAACTCTATATAGACACCATAAAGATTTAAATGACTTCAGATATCTTCCAGTTGTCATAGCAACAATCTTAGTTTTCAGTCCCTGTTCTGTGACGTGTTACAATGTTTCTACTGGACATGAGTAATGTCACTGTTGGAGCAGGAACATTATACTCATCTTCATTCCTAGGTTGTGTTGCTAAATCTTTAGTTTTCTTAGAAGTGTTTGGTAGAGAGTGGACTTGTGGCAATGCTGTTGCATGTATAATGTGTATTTTTAAAGCTTTAAATGAAGGCGATGGCAAACTGTTGCATTTGTATTTTTCACAAATATAAATAAACAGACATATCTAACTGTTTGAAAAAATCTTTTTTCTTTCAATAACAAAGCAATAATTTATACACTTATTTTATATATCACAGCTTTCAGTAAGTTAGTAGATTAACAGAAAGCTTTGGAGATTTTTGACAGTGTATAAATGTATAATGGTGGCAAATTATTGAGATTTCTGTAATTGATGTTGGATAAAAAATACTTACTTTAATCAAACTTTATACATATCAATAACCAGAACATAATTTATCCTTTTCAACTACTGTAGAAAATTAAATTTTGTGAGACTTATTAAAATATGGCTGGTGTCACACAAAACATTACCATTCCATTAAATTCTTTATTTAGAGAAACATGTGTAATCCTTTACAACAGTTCGACTTTAACATACCTTCCATCCTGAAAGCAGGGAATTTCTCCTGTATTCAAATTAAAAATTTAACATGCCAAATATTTTTTGAAACATTAGCTGCTTGAGCAAATAAAGTAAACTCACCAAAAAAACAAAAAACACAAAACAAAATATTCTGCTCATATTAATAATCTTTCTAAACGTAACAATTTTAATTTAAACTGCATAATCAATTAACCATTTGGCATTTTGAAATAAAAAAATGCATCTCAAAATTCAGTTGTCAGACAAGTTATTCAATGAAAATGTTAAATTTAAGATTGTCTTTCCTATTATTTAACCAACTCACAAACATGATCATGTATCTATTCAGTTTTAAACAAGGAAAATAACATGCAACAGAATATTAAATCTGATATACACTGTACAGTAAAACAATTCATTGAAAATGTGCGTAAACTATTTAAGTTATTTTTAAATCTTTCAGTTCCTTTAGCAGAGATTCTTCTGTCTTTAATTTGTCCAACTGTAAAGAAAACAATAGAAAATTTTATTAAATAAGGGACTATGATTTGGTGCAGCATGGTATGACTACAGCAGGTTCAGTTATAATTTCACTTTCAGTCTATCAAGGTTTCTGAAACAAAAACTTTGAGCCATTCATAGTGAAAAGCATTGGTTGGAGAGTTGTAAAGTAAGTTATTGCACAGAAAAATATATTTCCAATCATAAACTCTTGAATGGTAATGGTGAAAATCATCATTATCAAACTGGACCTCAATTTTGTCACTGGTAATGTTTAATAAATTATTGCATAATACAACATATAAGTGTAACTTCCAATTAAAGGAAAGAACCATTAATCTGTAACAGAAGAATGCCTGAGGAAGAGCGTTTCTTTAAGACAATAAATGTAAATTGAACCAGGTGCTCAGCATGGTGCAGCTTTGAACAACAGCTGTAGACAAACCCTGAACAGTTGGGGCAAATTTGGTCACAATATTCAAGCTTGATACTGTCTGAATTTGGATGGTGATCAAATTTTTGACACAAAATTGGTTTTTGTCACAATATAAATGTGGTCAAAGATCTAACAAATATATTATACAATACTGTGCAATTGAATTGAAGATTTCTTCTTTAAACTTTTGAAAACAAGCAGTGTAAGGGAGGTAATCAAGTAATCAAACGTATATATAACAATAATCTTTAAATTTAAATTGCATTACCTCCCTTACACTGCTTTTAATATTGTCTAAATTGTCCTAAAACCCTTGTTTTCCACCCTTTTGCTCCTAATTACTTAATTATTTGAGCCATAACCCCCCATACCCATCCCTATGTAGAATGAAAACTTGTGGTTTACTTTCAGGGAGATTTATACACTTAAACACAAGTTACTGATTAAAAACTACAAAAATGCTTATTTGGGCCCCTTTTTTTACCCCTCACTTATTGAAAACCCCCTCCCACCTTGAAGAAAGAACCCCAAAACTCAATTCCAGCCTTTCCTTGGTACTAAGAAACCTTGTAGCTTAATTTAAGAGAGATCAATTCACTTAAACCCAAGTTATTGCCTGAAAAATTCTTCTTTTTGGTTTTATTTTGGCCCCTTATTCCCAAATGTTCAGGGATATTAACCCCAAACTAAATCAAAGCCTTCCCTTATTTATATGCAACCTTGTGGTACAATGTCTGAGAGATCCATACAGTTAAACATAAGTTATTGTCCAGAAACTACAAAAATGCTTATTTTTGGCCCCTTTTTGGCCCTCAATTCCTAGACTGTTTGCCCCATAACCCTTAAAATTAATCTCAACCTTCTACTTTATGGTATGAACATTGTGGTACAATATCAGAGCAATTGAAATACTTATACACAACTTACCGTCCTGAAACTAGATAAATGTTTTTTTTTGGCCCCTTTGGGCCCATAATTTCTAAACCGTTGAGACCATAACCCCCAAAATCAATCCCAACCATTCCTTTTGTGGTTACAAACATGTATTGAAATTTTATTGATACTAAAGTTACTATCCGTAAACCATCCATCTTCAGACGACGACGTCATGATGCCAATATACAACCAATTTTTTTTTAATTTTTACCGTCTTATAAAAATCACACCTGGGCTTTCTCAATAAAAGTTTTAGTGTGGTGTACTATTTTAGGAACAAATTTATAGAAAAATTCACTAGCTCTAAACTAATTTTTATGTTAAAGGGGTTATAGATATCTTAACTTTGGCCTTTTCAACTGGGCTACTGTAAATTCAGAAATAATTGCGTGCATTTATTATTGCGATTTTGTCATTTTAGACTTAAACGCGCTTTTAATTTTTACGATTTTGCGAAAAATCATGTTTAATTCATATAAAATATTGCAAAATGCGAGTTTAATTTATTGCACTTACAACTCTGTCGCATTTTTCGCAATAATAAAAACCTCGCATTAATTTCTGAATTTAGGGTACATTACTATTTTCCTTTAAAGGTCTAACATGCATCAAAATTTGTTTTCAATATTATACAACCCTCTACTTGCTATAAGTTGGGATATGCATTCTGTAAGTATTGCATGGCAATACAGTCCCCTACTACTTTAATATTAATTACTGCAAAGTTCAAGGGAACTAGCTTGGTTTAATCATATTTACCTGATTTTTTTCCAGTGGTTTACCTGCCTGTTGTTGCTCCTTGAGTTTTTGTATTGCAGATAATTTCTAATGAAAAAAAATCAGCACCAATAAATTAAGAGAAATTGATATTAAATCAGATTCAAAATATTCTACCCAAATGTATTCAATAACAACATATAAACTTTCTATACATTGCAAGATTAGTTGCTTTGTTGTACATGTATTAAATTTTTAAATAGTTTTCTCTGCATGTTTAAATTTATCTAGAAAAAAAAAATGAATCAATTATTTTGTCACATTAATACAATAAAATAGCCCTTGAAACAATACTTGTTTCTTTTTTTGTTGTTGTTTACTTTTTGTTTGGGAGGAGTTGGGGCATATTTTCTTCAAAATGTAGTTTGTAGTTATTCAGTGTGTATTTGTTAGGTTGCTCTCTCATTTAAATATGGACAAATCAGCTGAGGCCGCCTGCCTATCCACTGCGAAAGACCCTAAATCAATATTAAAACTGGATTTCTGTTAGAAGCCTTTGTTTAAAGTAAAAATTAATGTATCAAGGCAAATCTACGTGCTGACTCTAAAGATAAATCTTACACTTCCAAGCTGTTTTCACCAGCATCAGAAGTTCTAACTATGTTATCTCTAGTCTGTTGCTACAAAATGTAAACATTTTCTAAAGCACCTACTTTGTTTAAATTTTTAATTTTCTTGTCCATCTCTGGATCCCCAGTTAATTGTGGTCGTCCTAAGTCAGATAGTGATGGTCCCCCTGGAACACTGGCTGTAGCTTCTGTTTCTGCTTGCTATCAAATAAAGAAGTTTTTTAAAATATTTGAATGCTGTCAGCAATTGTCAACAGAAGTAGAATTGTTATTGGTCAAACAAGTATGTATTTACCAGCTGAACTCAGTCATCAATTCAGATCAATAGTTAAACATGTGAAACAGATTTAAACCAAACACCTTGACTAAAATTAATTTGGCTCATTTACTTTTCATTTGATTTTGACAAAATATTGACCCTTTTAAAGAAATATAAAAAATAAAATAAAAATTGAACCACACATTTCATCAGAAATATTTCAATGGATAAATAGCAGTTTGCAAACACCAATTATGATCATTGGGAAGCTTAAAATTTCTTTAACAACAGAAGGTGATTAAAGCATTCAGAAGATTTTACAGAGATATCTCCCTGTAGTGCTATGTACCACCTTAATAACTGAAAGGATCAACAAAGTTAGTAATTATTTTGTCATGGTGGTCAATTTTACTGCAACAATGGTAACTTGTTCTATGTCAATTCATAGCTCTGAGTATGAATGTTATTCAACATGAAGATATTAATTTCAAATCTACATTCAACATAAAAGAAACATGCAAAAATTATTCCTTGTATATTTGGCCTAACAATATTTATACACAAGAATAAATTAATTACTCCTAAAACTTACACCATCTTCCTGTGCTGATTTAGCTTTCCTTGCCTCCCTCTTCTTCCTGTTTTTACTTGCTGCCTTAGATTCTTCTGTAAAAGTAAAAGTATTTGTTATGCCATAACTGACTTTTCAAGACCTTCATAGATATTTAAAAAGGTCATGAATCACGTCAGTAGTAAGTCAACAGCCCAACAAAAGTTGATCTTCTGGGCAGTAGTGAAAACTTGATGATTTTCAAAATATTGATAAAATCTTGTTAATGTAGCTTGTGTAATGCATATTTTTGTGACCATTATTTTTGCTACAATTATATTTCTTCAACCAATCAACTTTAAATTTAAAGTTTTGATTAATGTTATAATCAACATTCTTTATATTGTATTCAAAAAGAGTATCTTCACATCATAAAGAAGGTAATGTTTATTTTGATATGAATAACATTATGAAGAAAACTTAACATGAATGTGGCCTTTTATGAACTTACCCCCACTATGACCAGGATTTAGTTTCTTCGTTGGATCTGATGCAGCTTCATATTCATGTAGTTTAACTGATGCCTCTGTTCCTCTTGCTTGAGGTGGACGGTATGCTTTTTGTTTGACTGAAATTATAATTATGTCACTTAATTTAAAAAATTTCATAATGGCACACAGGATTACTTTTGACAAGGTCATACAGATGCACGAATAAAAGGCACATTAGATTACATAGGTCATTCCCAATCCTGCAAAAGATTTTTTTATGCCCCATTTATGGACATTGTGTTTTCTGATCTGTGCGTCTGTCCGTTTGTTCATCTGTATGTCCTACTTCAGGTTTAATTTTTTTGTCAAGTTAGTATTTGATGAAGTTGAATCGAAGTCTAATCAACTTGAAACTTAGTACACATGTTCCCTATGATTGGATCTTTCTAATTTTAATGCCAAATAAGTGTTTTTACCCCATTTTCACGCTCTTCTAAACATAGAAAATTATAGTGCTGATGGGGCATCCGTGTACTAGGGACACATTCTTGTTTATATTTAAACAAAAGATAATTGACACGTCAAAAATACGATAGAATTAAATGACCAGAAAAGTGGAAACCTGTTCAATTGTTGATATTTTAAACATATGTTCCATAAAACAGAAGTTCTAAGAAATTTTATACTTTACAAAACCCAACAGATAAAGATATTAGCAAATCAAACAAGAAGTTGGACATATTAGAAGATATCCTGGTTAAGTCATTTAAAGCATTTTAATTCAAAATTGTTACATGCAACAAATCTTTCTTCAACTTTTGAATATTACAAAACAAGTCTGAAATGGCATTCAGATAGTAAAACTGTAATGATTTGTATTGACATCCTGAAAAAGTGATTAAGACTCAAAATACCCAAAAACTAGATGACACTCATACCACATCTTCCTATTCTGTTTATGCAGTTTATATGTGTTTCTTGTTTTTATATAGATTAGACCGTTGGTTTTCCTGTTTGAATGGTTTTACACCATTGTCCCATTGACACTCATACCACATCTTCCTATTCTGTTTATGTAGTTTATATGTGTTTCTTCTGTGTCGCTCACCTTGGTATATTTAAATTAAACAAAGGAAGCAGACAGTTCATGACAAAATTGTTTAGGTAATTGTGATGTGTTTGAACATCTTACTTTACTGAACATTCTTGCTGCTTACAATTATCTCTATCTATAAAGACTTGTCTGTGTAGTTTCAGTGGAATTGTTTTAAAAATTTACAAATTTTATGAAAATTGTTAAAAATTTATTATAAAGGACAATAACTTCTTAGGGGGTCAATTGAACATTATGGTCATTTTGACTTATTATTGAGTCTTAAATTGCTGTTCATTATTGCTGTTTACAGTTTATCTCTATCTATAATAATATTCAAGATAATAACCCAAAACAGCAAAATTTCAATAAAATTACCAATTTAGGGGCAGCACTCTAACAACAAGTTGTCCCATTCACCTTGAAATTTCAGGGCAGATAGATCTTGACCTGATAAACAATTTTACCCCTTGTCAGATTTGCTCTCAATGCTTTGGTTTTTGAGTAATAACCAAAAACTGCATTTAACCTCAATGTTCTATTTTTAGCCATGGCGGCCATCTTGGTTGGTTGGCCAGGTCAAAAAATACAATTTTTAAACAAGATACATCAATGAAGATTGTGGCCAAGTTTGGATTGATTTGGCCTGTTAGTTTCAGAGGAGAAAATTTTTGTAAAAGATCATGGATATTTACGAAAAATGGTTAAAAATTTACTATAAAGGGCAATAACTCCTAAAGGGGTCAACTGACCATTTTGGTCATGTTGACTTATTTGTAAATCTTACTTTGCTGAACATTATTGCTGTTTACAGTTTATCTCCATCTATAATAATATTCAAGATAATAACCAAAAACAGTAAAATTTCCTTAAAATTACCAATTTAGGGGCAGCAACCCAACAATGGGTTGTCTGATTCATCTGAAAATTTCAGGGCAGATAGATCTTGACCTGATAAACAATTTTACCCCTTGTCAGATTTGCTCTAAATGCTTTGGTTTTTGAGTTATAAGCCAAAAACTGCATTTTACCCCTATGTTCTATTTTTAACCATGGCGGCCATCTTGGATGGTTGGCCAGGTGAAAAAACACAAACTTTAAACTAGATACATCAATGATGATTGTGGCAAAGTTTGGATTAATTTGGCCTGGTAGTTTCAGAGGAGAAGATTTTTGTAAAAGATCATGGATATTTACGAAAATATGGTTAACCAGATGCTCCGCAGGGCGTAGCTTTATACGACCACAGAGGTTGAACCCTGAACGGTTGGGGCAAGTATGGACTCAACATTCAAGCTGGATTCAGCTCTAAATTTGGATTGTGATTAAATAGTTGACACAGCATAGGTTTCTGACACAGAATGAATGTGTTCTAATGAACTTAAAATTTTTGTTTTCTCTTAGAGCAATTCACTATGCTGTTGAATATTAATCCTCTCAAAAAAATGTTTGAAGAAATTTTCTTTTTATCTATGAAATTTCAAATGAGAAAAATTTAACCCAATTTTTTTAATCACATCCCCCTTTCCCTTATTCCAAAACTAATCTCAATTAAAATTTCTAATGGAGTTTGCAACAATAACTACTCATTTAAATACATCATAAAATATTAAGATGTAAAAAAACTGCTTGTTATCACTGAATGGTAAAGATTATTTTAATTTATCAGTTAGTAGTAAAAAGTGAACATACATTGTATATTGTATATAACAAAGATTTAAGTTGATTCTGGACAAAGAAAGATAACTCCAATTAAAAAAAATTCTTGCTATTGCACAATATTTTGCAATTAGATATTTCTTGCTTACTATTCTGGACAAAGAAAGATAACTCTAATTAAAAAAAAATTTTGCTATTTCACAATATTGTGCAATTAGATATTTCTTGCCATTGTGCAATACTTTGCAATTGAAAAGACTTGCTATTGCACAATACTTAATATAATAATTTAAGTTTCCTGATTTGGACCAACTTGAAAACTGGGCCCATAATCAAAAATCTAAGTACATGTTTGGATTCAGCATATCAAAGAACCCCAAGATTTCAATTTTTGTTAAAATCAAACTAAGTTTAATTTTGGACCCTTTGGACTTTAACATAGACCAATTTGAAAACAGGACCAAAAATGAAGAATCTACATACACAGTTAGATTTGGCATATCAAAGAACCCCATTTATTCAATTTTTGATGAAATCAAACAAAGTTTAATTTTGGACCCCGATTTGGACCAACTTGAAAACTGGGCCAATAATCAAGAATCTAAGTACATTTTTAGATTCAGCATATCAAAGAACCCAACCAATTCATTTTTTCTCAAAATCAAACTAAGTTTAATTTTGGACCCTTAGGAAATTAATGTAGACCAATAAGAAAATGGGACCACAAGTTAAGAATCTACATACACAGTTAGATTCAGCATATCAACGAACCCCGATTATTCAATTTTGATGAAATCAAACAAAGTATAATTTTGGACCCTTTGGGCCCCTTATTCCTAAACTGTTGGGACCAAAACTCCCAAAATCAATACCAACCTTCCTTTTATGGTCATAAACCTTGTGTTTAAATTTCATAGATTTCTATTTACTTATAGTAACGTTATGGTGCGAAAACCAAGAAAAATGCTTATTTGGGTCCCTTTTTGGCCCCTTATTCCTAAACTGTTGGGACCAAAACTCCCAAAATCAATTCCAACCTTTCTTTTGTGGTCATAAACCTTGTGTCAAAATTTCATAGATTTCTATTAACATAAACTAAAGTTATAGTGCGAAAACCAAGAAAATGCTTATTTGGGCCCTTTTTGGCCCCTAATTCCTAAAATGTTGGGACCAAAACTCCCAAAATCAATACCAACCTTCCTTTTGTGGTCATAAACCTTGTGTTAAAATTTCATAGATTTCTATTCACTTTTACTAAAGTTAGAGTGCGAAAACTAAAAGTATTCGGAGGCCGACAACGACAACGCAGACGACGACGCCAACGTGATAGCAATATACAACGAAATATTTTTCAAATTTTGCGGTCGCATAAAAATTGACTATTAAGGGCAATAACTCCTAAAGGGGTCAACTGACCATTTTGGTCATGTTGACTTATTTGTAAATCTTACTTTGCTGAACATTATTGCTGTTTACAGTTTATCTCCATCTATAATAATATGCAAGATAATAACCAAAAACAGTAAAATTTCCTTAAAATTACCAATTTAGGGGCAGCAACCCAACAATGGGTTGTCTGATTCATCTGAAAATTTCAGGGCAGATAGATATTTACCTGATAAACAATTTTACCCCTTGTCAGATTTGCTCTAAATGCTTTGGTTTTTGAGTTATAAGCCAAAAACTGCATACTACCCCCATGTTCTATTTAGCCATGGTGGCCATCTTGGATGGTTGGCGGGGTCTAAAAACACAAACTTTAAATTAGATACATCAATGATGATTGTGGCCAACTTTGGTCTAATTTGGCCCAGTAGTTTCAGAGGAGAAGATTTTTGTAAAAGTTAACGCCGGACGACGACAGACGACGACGGACGCCAAGTGATGAGAAAAGCTCACTTGGCCCTTCGGGCCCGGTGAGCTAAATATGACCAAAATACTGTAATTTTTTTTCCTGTTCAGATGTAAGTACTTCTTAGTTTATAGTTCTTTATGGGTGGATTTGGGAATCTGACTATGAGTGTTAAACAGCTGTTTACCATCTGGTTGAGGTACATCAACTGGAGCTTGTACTACACCGTATCTGATAGGTCTCTCTGGGTAAGCTCCTTTAGGTGCTGGTTGCCATGCAGTTTCCCACAATTCATGGTTTTGCTCTAACAAAACTTGTTGCAACAAGGTACCTGTATAATGCCATACTCTATAGCTGCAAGGATAAAATATCAATGTCTTTAGTGCAATATTATATACAAGGCTGATGCACTTAACTAGTTTGTATACAAAATTCACAGACTAACAAACTTTTAAAGACTCATACTGATTTACTGCTTCACATTTTGTATAGATACCAGTCTATTTATAAATATAAATATAAATTTGAAGATGTATGTTATAGAATTAGACCAATATTGACCAGATACAATGTGACAGGGTGTTTCAAACTGTAGGCAAATCAAAATATACTAAGTCCATACTGTCTGTTCTTGAAGATTGTACATTGTTCTCTAGATGTCTTTTTGGTTATTTTTTTATGGTTTGTTGTCTAATTGATGTATATCTCTTATCTCCTTTTATTCTTATAAGATAAACCATGAATTGGAAAGAACAAATATCTCACCCATTAGCAACTCTGAGTCTTGGAGTACAAGTTGATGTTAGTATATGTTCCCCATCAGGACACCATTCAAAACTTGTAGTATCTGGAGACTGTGTTTGAGTTATCATTCGTTTTTGTTTGACATCCCAAAACTCCAAATTCCCTCTTAAATTACCAAATCCTGCCAGACACAAAAGTGTCACAGTTAAGGAAACAATTCAACATAAATATCAAGCTAAAGAATTATGACAATAGCAATTTCTTTATTTCTATAATTGATTATAGTAAATAGTTTTCCAATTTCTGTAGACTGATCTTAGAAGACTTAAATAAGCATTCATATCTAATTATAAAATACTGTAGTTTCCAAATTAGGATTAAATAGACAGGCTGACTCTTCTTTTTTTTCATCATTTATGTTCTTTTTCAGGTTTGTGGACTCATTGTTGGTAAATGGAATGCACAGGATGCATTATGGTGTGTTTTACAACTATGGTTGAGACCTATATACTGGTAGGCAGAAAGGCAGGCTGATGTGCAAGTTAAAACTAGTTAAATCTAACCACATTGTGTGTCAGTAACAAGTCAGGTTGTCTAATGTAGAGTTCGTTTTAGTTTTTTAGATGTTGTTGATTGTTGGTGTGGTCTGTACAATATTTTTGGTAATTCCTGCTATTTATTATATCTTATACAAATTTAAAGACAAATATTTGTGTCTTTAGTCTCATTAAAATAATCAAGGATATTGTTCCCTTGTGGATTGTAGAAACAGCAATTCCTTGGTCCAGTTCCAAAATCAAAGATAGGCTCTGTCTTCATGTTGTACAATGTGGCTTTAGCAGGCATAACTGACAGTCATTAAGAAATTTAAGAACAAATTTAACTCATTCATATATATATTCAAAGAAGCTAAAGCAACAATGTTATTATTGATAAAAATCTAAAATCTGATGGTCTAACATATTTCTATTACTTTACATTTCCATGCATTTTTTAATTGGTACAATGAAAAACTGACAGAAGTTATAATACATGTACAGTTGATAAGCTCAACTCAGTCTAGAACTATTTTTATGATCCTTAGTTATATCCTAATATCTACTTAACGATTTATGATCAATAGAAGGAATAGTTTCATCTTCAAACAAGTTATATTCCTGAACTTGTTTTATTTTTACAAGGGAAATAACTCTAATCAGTCACTCTAAAATTTAACCTGAATTTCATATTGATATTCACTTGTAAATTTCTGAGCTATGAACATTGAAAACAAGTCAAAGAAAGATGAAATAAGAAATAACATTTTATAAGTAGAAAAGGATACATCCATATACAACGCAAAATTCTGTAGACTTTGGACTCCAAGCAATATTATAAATAGGTCCATTCTTTGCTGTAATAGAATGAGATATTAGACATATCATCAATGAAAATATATCCCTATTTTTCAACAGAGCACACTCAATTAACACCTTGGGTCATAATTGCCAACCTCTGGTTATAGTTAATCATGTCATGACATAATATGCCAAAATGCTTATAAAAATATTTGAAACTCTGTTTTTTTTTATCTGAAAATCATATCCTATATTAAGCTGGTTATTTTAGATCACTGTTGGAATGTTAAATGCAAGGGGAAAATGAGATGAAACAGAATAACTAAATTAACACCTGGCATAAGTTTGTTTTTTTCTCAATCACCATTACATTTGATTATGTATGTGCATGTATGTAAATGTTTATAAACTCAGGTGAGTTGTTCAGCTTTAAATTTACTTTTTAAGCCTTATAAGCTCATCAACATTTACATCAAATTTTGGAATATTTTTGCCTCCAGCAGCAGTGAAGAGACATGAATTGTTAAAATATTAAACGTTATCACATATGTATTACAATGGCCAGTCATTATTAATGTTGTGTACCTATGTCACATATATATATCAAATTATATTGTATCACATCTTCTAATTCTCCAATATGACTTACATCTAGGTACAAGACATGCATCCCCATTGATATTCATGTAATGTAATCCTTGGTCACCGTAGTATGACTGATCAGATAATTCTGTAGAAGTTAAGGCCAATAATGCTGTTCCTGCATTGTTCCACAACATCTTCACATCCTCAGCTTTATAAAAACTTCTATTGGCTATGGCAGCTCCTTGTCCACCAAAATTAGGGTATTTATATAATCTAATAAATGATGGTTGTCCCTACATGCAAGTAGAATTAAATAAAACAAAACTATATAATTCATATTTTAAAACATTGTGTTGTACCAGTATCGTAGATCATTTATATTCCAGTATATATTTAAAATTTAGCAAATATATTCTGGGGCTTAGTAAACAATATGTCAATATAGCTGCAAGAGCCGAACTAGCTCAGTATACCATAGATGTCTTTATTATAGTAATCATTAAAGTACTTAGCAAGAACTTCCAGTGATGAAATTAACCCTTTATTATATGTTGCTTTCTGTTTATCTAAATGGCTTAGCACAAATAGTACATTTTCATGATTCTCATATGTAGAAAATATAGCCCATACAAATAAATAAATTTCTATTTAAAATGTTTCTAACATTTAATGAAGATTTGTTAACATGACACCAGGCAAATTGTTTATGCCTATACAATGTATTGTGAACTTTAAAAAAAAAAAGAAGACAAATTTAGGGTTAACAATAGAATAAGACAAGGAATCAAATGACACTTTTGACGATCAATCATTTTGCTCTATGAGTAGTTTGCCAGGAAGAAATGTAAATAGCCTTTGGCATACTAATCAAATGACATTTATGTACTTATTGAATACGTTAAATGAAAGTATATATCCTGAAGATAAGATTATTTTCCATTGTTAAAATAACAAATTTGCAGATTAAATTTCTATTAAATTTTTTCATTATTGTGTGAAAAAAAAAAACATTGTTTTATTTACTACTAAAAAGATATCCTATTTGTGAATTTTCAGAAAAACTTTTTTTTTTAATCTTTTAATCATGTTTATACTGGTAAAGAAGTAAATTAAGTTTTTTTTAACCCTGTCACATCATGTATGTGCCTATCCCAAGTCTGGAAACTATAAGTCAGTAGTTGTAATTGGCTGTAGTTCTGTCAAATTTGTTTTTAATTTATTATTTTAACATTTATGAACCCATTGGTTTTTATTTTTAATTGTGACCAATTTCATTAAGCAGGAGTCTATTATAGTTAAGAAAAAATCCAAAATATCTTCTTTAAGGCCAAAAAATTGTCTTTAAAAATTATCAATCTAGGAAAATAAAATGTACACACATGAATCTTACCTTGCTTCCTGGTACGTAACCAGCTACATAATATGGAGGGCCACTCACAGCTAAAGCAAAACTTGACACTTTCTGCATGTGTAACTTGGTTTTAATACTATCTGTTAAAATATATATATATAAATTATTTCAAAGTAATTCTGAATAGGTGAAATAATTTTGAATACAAGAAGATTTTGAGCCCTTGCATATACTGTTGCAACAAACTTAAAATTAAAAAAAAAACATTTATTAAACTATATTCAATCTTTTCATACTTAACTTAATAGAAACAGTGGCAAATATAAATACACAATATTTTACTGAATTAACTTTCTGAGTTGATTTTCAATGTGCTAGCTGGTTCAAGATACACAATTCATTTGTACTGCAGTTTTGGTAACATATTTTTAATTTCTCTGCCCATATAGCACACTTGGATTGATATGATCACTCATTTCAAAGCTGAGACATTTTCACATACATGTAAAGTTTCCATTTTCTATAATTTACAGTATACTATTTAATTATTCTATGGTCCTCTGCTCTTCAATCTTTTCTGAGTATACAGTTCTCTTATTATTTACTTCCATTAATCAGGGACTAAACTTAACTGTTTTTCTCTAGGGGCCAGCTGGGCCCCTAAGATATTTTTTTCAGGGGCCCGCTTAAAATTTTAGGAGCCCACTAATCTTTATACTAAAATAAAACAAAACTGAAAATTACTTAATATATACTTACTAACAGTGTTCCAGCTTAAATCTCAGGGCAGAAGGGTGCTAGTTTTCTGAAAGGGCACTTTAGCGCAATAACCGGGATTGTAAGGATACTTTGTATAAATTACCTTGAATATTGCTAGCTATAGGCTCAGCTAGAGAACATTAGTTGTATTTAAACCTTATTCAGAAATTAATATGTTCTTGATGTTGGTTCCAGTCAGATTTTTTTTTTATCAAATTATCATACCATGAAGCAAAGTAAATCATTTTGATGTTTATGTTAACAAACTTGTACATTTGTTTAGTGCTCCCACGTAAGGAGGATCATTCATACAAGAAGTAAAACAGGAAGTAGTCTTCATATATATGTTCAAATACAAACTTCTTTGATTCGTCTTTAAATGTATGTTCATGGTATGAAACAAAACAATTTTTCTAATGAAGCCTTATTGTGAAATCCTACTTGTAGTCTTGAAAATGTTTTCTGTGGTAACCATTGTAATATTTGAATTATTGCCACCAGAAATGTATCATAAGATTTGACAATTTTTATTTTAATAAAATTGAGAATGGAAATGGGGAATGTGTCAAAGAGACAACAACCCGACCAAATAAAAAAACAACAGCAGAAGGTCACCAACAGGTCTTCAATGTAGCGAGAAATTCCCGCACCCAGAGGCGTCCTTCAGCTGGCCCCTAAACAAATATATACTAGTTCAGTGATAATGAACGCCATACTAATTTCCAAATTGTACACAAGAAACTAATAAAACTAGAGGCTCTAAAGAGCCTGTGTCGCTCACCTTGGTCTATGTGCATATTAAACAAAGGACACAAATGGATTGATGACAAAATTGTATTTTGGTGATGGTGATGTGTTTGAAGTTCTTACTTTACTGAACGATTTTGCTTCTTACAATTATATCTATCATGAACTTTGCCCATTAGTAACAGAGAACTATATTTGGTAAAAATTTACATAAATTTACCAAATTAATGAAAATTGTTAAAAATTGACTATAAAGGGCAATAACTCCTTAAGGGGTCAATTGACCATTTAGGTAATGTTGACTTATTTGTAGATCTTACTTTGCTGAACATTATTGCTGTTTACAGTTTATCGCTATCTATAATAGTATTCAAGATAACCAAAAACGGCAAAATTTCTTTAAAAATTACCAATTGGAGGGCAGCAACCCAACAACCAGTTGTCCAATTCATCTGAAAAATTCAGGGCAGATAGATATTGACTTGATTAACAATTTAACTTCTTGTCAGATTTGCTCTAGATGCTTTCGTTTCATAGTTATAAGCAAAAAACTGCATTTAACCCCCATGTTCTATTTTAAGCCGTGGCGTCCATCTTGAATGAATGGCCAGGTCATCGGACACATTTTTCAAACTAGATACCCCAAAGATGATTGTGGCCTAGTAGTTTCAGTGGAGATTTTGTAAAAGATTACTTAGATTTATGAAAAATGGTTAAAGATTGACTATAAAGGGCAATAACTCCTAAAGGGGTCAACTGACCATTTTGGTCATGTTGACTTATTTGTAGATCTTACTTTGCTGAACATTATTGCTGTTTACAATTTATCTCTATCTACAATAATATTCAAGATAATAACCAAAAACAGCAAAATTTCCTCAAAATTACCAATTCAGGGGCAGCAACCCAACAACCGATTGACCGATTCATCTGAAAATTTCAGGGCAGATAGTTCTTGACCTGATAAACATTTTTATCCCATGTCAGATTTGCTCTAAATGCTTTGTTTTTTGAGTTATAAGCCAAAAACTTCATTTTACACCTATGTTCTATTTTTAGCCGTGGCGGCCATCTTGGTTGGTTGACCAGGTCACGCCACACATTTTTTAAACTAGATACCCCAAAGATGATTGTGACCAAGTTTGGATTAATTTGGCCAAGTAGTTTCAGAGGAGAAGATTTTTGTAAAAGATTACTTTAATTTACGAAAAATGGTTAAAAATTGACTATAAAGGGCAACAACTCCTAAACGGGTCAACTGACCATTTTGGTCATGTTGACTTATTTGTAGATCTTACTTTGCTGAACATTATTGCTGTTTACAGTTTATCTCTATCTATAATAATATTCAAGATAATAACCAAAAACAGCAAAATTTCCTCAAAATTACCAATTCAGGGGCAGCAACCCAACAACCGATTGACCGATTCATCTGAAAATTTTAGGGCAGATAGATCTTGACCTGATAAACATTTTTATCCCATGTCAGATTTCCTCAAAATGCTTTGGTTTTGAGTTATAAGCCAAAAACTGCATTTTACCCCTTTGTTCTATTTTTAGCCGTGGCGGCCATCTTGGTTGGTTGACCAGGTCACACCACACATTTTTTAAACTAGATACCCCAAAGATGATTGTGGCCAAGTTTGGATTAATTTGGCCAAGTAGTTTCAGAGGAGAAGATTTTTGTAAAAGATTACTTTAATTAACGAAAAATGGTTAAAAATTGACTATAAAGGGCAATAACTCCTAAAGGGGTCAACTGACCATTTTGGTCATGTTGACTTATTTGTAAATCTTACTTTGCTGAACATTATTGCTGTTTACAGTTTATCTCCATCTATAATAATATTCAAGATAATAACCAACCAGATGCTCCGCAGGGCGCAGCTTTATACGACCGCAGAGGTTGAACCCTGAACGGTTGGGGCAAGTATGGACACAACATTCAAGCTGGATTCAGCTCTAAATTTGGATTGTGATTAAATACTTGACACAGCATAGGTTTCTGACACAGAATGAATGTGTTCTAATGAACTTAAATTTTTTTTTTTGCCTTTGAGCAATTCACTATGCTGTTGACTATTAATCCTCTCAAAAAAATGTTTGAAGAAATTTTCTTTTTAATTATGAAATCTGAAATGATAAAAAATTGACCCCCCAATTTTTTTTTCACATCCCCCATACATCATAAAATATTAAAATGTAAAAAAAGTGCTTGACATGTTATCACTGAATGGTAAAAATTGTTTTAATCTATCAGTTGGTAGTAAAAGTGAATATACATTGTATATTGTTTAAAACAATGATTTAAGTTGATTCAACTACTATTCTGGACAAAGAAAGATAACTCCAATTGAAATCCAATTGGAATTTCTTGCTATTGCACAATATTATGCAATTAAATATTTCTTGCTATTGTGCAATACTGTACAATTGAAAATATTTGCTATTGCACAATACTGTGCAATTGAAGATTTCTTGCTATTGCACAATACTGTGCAATTGAAGATTTCTTGCTATTGCTGAATACTGTGCAATTGAAAATTACTTGCTTTTGCACAATACTTAATATAATAATTTTGGATCCTGATTTGGACCAACTTGAAAACTGGGCCCATAATAAAAAATCTAAGTACATGTTTAGATTCAGCATATCAAAGAGGCCCAAGAATTCAATTTTTGTTAAAATCAAACTTAGTTTAATTTTGGACCCTTTGGACTTTAATGTAGACCAATTTTAAAACGGGACCAAAAATTAAGTATCTACATACACAGTTAGATTTGGCATATCAAAGAACCCCAATTATTCAATTTTTGATGAAATCAAACAAAGTTTAAATTTGGACCCCGATTTGGACCAACTTGAAAACTGGGCCAATAATAAAAAATCTAAGTACATTTCTAGATTCAGCATATCAAAAAACCCCAAGGATTCAATTTTTGTTAAAATCAAACTAAGTTTAATTTCGGACCCTTTGGACCTTAATGAAGACCAATTTGAAAACGGAACCGAAAATTAAGAATCAACATACACAGTTAGCGTCGGCATATCAAATAACCCAAATTATTCAATTTTTGATGAAATCAAACAAAGTTTAATTTTGGACCCTTTGGGCTCTTTATTCCTAAACTGTTTGGACCAAAACTCCCAAAATCAATACCAACCTTCCTTTTATGGTCATAAACCTTGTGTTTAAATTTCATAGATTTCTATTTACTTATACTAAAGTTATGGTATGAAAACCAAGAAAAATGCTTATTTGGGTCCCTTTTTGGCCCCTAATTCCTAAACTGTTGGGACCTCAACTCCCAAAATCAATATCAAAATTCCTTTTGTGGTCATAAACATTGTGTTTAAATTTCATTGATTTCTATTTACTTAAACTAAAGTTATTGTACGAAAACCAAGAATAATGCTTATTTGGGCCCTTTTTTGGCCCCCAATTCCTAAACTGTTGGAACCAAAACTCCCAAAATCAATCCCAACCTTTCTTTTGTGGTCATAAACCATTTGTCAAAATTTCATAGATTTCTATTAACTTAAACTAAAGTTATAGTGCGAAAACCAAGAAAATGCTTATTTGGGCCCTTTTTGGCCCCTAATTCCTAAAATGATGGGATCAAAACTCCCAAAATCAATCCCCACCTTCCTTTTGTGGTCATAAACCTTGTGTTAAAATTTCTTAGATTTCTATTCACTTTTACTAAAGTTAGAGTGCGAAAACTAAAAGTATTCGGACGACGACGACGACGACGACGCCAACGTGATAGCAATATACGACGAAAATTTTTTCAAAATTTGCGGTCGTATAAAAACAGCAAAATTTCTTCAAAATTACCAATTCAGGGGCAGCAACCCAACAACCGATTGACCGATTCATTTGAAAATTTCAGGGCAGATAGATCTTGACCTGATAAACATTTTTACCCCATGTCAGATTTGCTCTAAATGCTTTGGTTTTTGAGTTTTAAGCCAAAAACTGCATTTTACCCCTATGTTCTATTTTTAGCCGTGGCGGCCATCTTGGTTGGTTGACCGGGTCACGCCACACATTTTTTAAACTAGATACCCCAATGATGATTGTGGCCAAGTTTGGTTTGATTTGGCCCAGTAGTTTCAGAGGAGAAGATTTTTGTAAAAGTTAACGATGACGGACGACGACGACGACGACGGACAACGACGGACACCGGACGCCAAGTGATGAGAAAAGCTCACTTGGCCCTTCGGGCCAGGTGAGCTAAAAATAATAGGTTGTTTCCTTTCAAAATTATCTCCCTTCAAATTTTCAACTTCCTGTTGACCTTTAGACAATATGGCTCTTTCTTTAAACATTAAATATTATCTCAATCCAAGCCATCCTCTAATAGTGTTGATCAAAATATATTTTTCAATAAGTTTTTAATGAAGATTGGATATCAAACTAGATATTGGGATTTTTATTTACGAGATTTTAAATTTCGTTTTTTAGTAAATATTTTTGTAAAAAGCGATTCAGGGACAAGTTACCATCTAACACAGGCTTGTAATGACTCGCAGGACAATAAGAAAACATCCCTTTCACGATGCTTATTGAACAGTAAAATAGAAAACACCTTTCAATAATGAAATTATCGTAGAAAATTTAGCAGAAATAAGAAAACATGCGGAAAGAAGAAGGTATATATATATGCAACATCGTGACTCCGGATTGAAAACATAGCTATTCGACTGGGTTCAGTTATTAGAAATAACCTACTGGTTTTCGAAAATACTCTATATTTCTATATCGCTTTGATAAGACAACCAGGTTTTCTTTTGGGAACAGTCTTTGTTAATATCGCGGGGGAAAGGGTACAAATGGGATTTACTTCATTTTTTTACAGTCGCCAGCTGGGCGACCATGATGACTAAATATATTCGCCCAGCCGAAAATCTGGTCGCCTCGGGCGCCCGGGCGAGCGCTAAGTTTAGGCCCTGCCATTTAGTAACAGTCTTGTTATTTTGAAACAAAGGTTCAAACGTCCTATAAAGAAAGCATTTTTAATTGGTTCAAAATTTAAAGGTTTTTTTTTATTCATAATAAAATTGAGAATGGAAATGGGCAATGTGTCAAAGAGACAACAACCCGACCATAGAACAGACAACAGCAGAAGGCCACCAATATTTCTTTAATGAATCCTTAGGCACTTACCAAAATCATTATTCTCAAAGAAGTGAAGTTCATTATTAACATTTCGGCAACAGATTCCTTCATCATTTGTCCATACTGGATCCCTGTAAAGATACACTTTTATATAGCAGTAACATCTCTAGGTTAGGTCAACTTATTACCTGTTTATTACAGAAGATTCCATGAATATACATTTATCTGTGGTCCAGCACAGGTTACTTAATTATATCTGACATAAGCCAGATTTCTCTGTTCAAAAGGGACTACATGTTTATTGCAATTAATTATTTAGAAGGAGGTGTGGTCAGTTTAAATTATATTTTATGATTCTAAGAACACCATATTTTTTTCTCTCAAAATCTCCAAATATCCTACACTGGAATTTATAAATTAATTCAAACAATCTGAACTTTATGGGCCTACAACAATGTATAATTCACATCATAATGAAAGCACTGTCTGAATCAAGTCAATGAATTATTAAGAAATATTATATTTTAAACAAGAGGCTCTTAAGAGCCTGAATCGCTCACCTTGAAAAAGATAACCAAAAACTGCAAAATTTCCTTAAAACTACCAATTTAGTGGCAGCAACCCAACAATGGGTTATTAGATTCAACTGAAAATTTCAGGGCTAATAGAACCTTACCTTAAGAACACTTTAATCCCTTATAGTATTTGCTCTAACTGCTTTGGTTTTTGAGATATATATAAGCCAAAAACTGCATTTTACCCCTTTGTTCTATTTTTAGCCATAGCAGGCATGTTTTTTGAAGAAACAGAAAATATAACACAAACTTTATTCCAGATACCCTACGGATCATTCAGCTTAAGTTTGGTTGAAATTGTTTCAGTAGTTTCAGAGGAGAAGATGTTTGAAATAGTTTACACCAGACAGAAGACGACGACAGACGCCTGGTAATGGCTAAAGCTCACACTTCCTTCAGAATGGTGAGCTAAAAAGCCTTGTTTGCAAGATTGTTTTTGCATATCCATTCATTGGGTACATCATTTTCAGGGAAATATTGATATTACAGTGCAACCTGCCTAATCTGACACACCGGGGGACCAGAAAAAAATGTTATATTAAGCAGGGTGTTGGGAATACTCATTTTTTTCTGCAAGGATCTGCATATTTTGGGACCATGATAATGTGTTGGTTTAAGCAGGATGTTTGAATACTCAAGTGTCAGATAAGACAGGTTGCACTGTACCAAATTGTGCATGATTTTGACAAAAAAATTGAGAATATTATAGGGTCAATCTGCTGTATTTCAAAAAATTTCTTACCAATTTGCTTGTTTCTTTTGAATCAAACTCTTCAGCAGTTTGCCTGTTTGCATGTTGTATATATGTAAATTTGCATTTCCCTGTTGTGTTTCTGAATTCACTGAAACATAAATGTTTGGTTTTTTTATATGAATTTGGGACATTATTGTCACTTACTTTTTCTTCAAAAATATCAGATATATCAAAAGATTATCACACATTTAAAACTGTTCAGACATCACATTATCCCAAACTTATCCCAAACTTGAACAATTGTTGTTACTGCCTATGTTATCATTTTTAATGTTGTAGGCAAGATAAACATCATATCAAAGTGAATTTCTTATATGTTTTACTTGGAAATGTAAAGACACTACTATAGTGAACACTTAAATTTTCATGGCCATGAAGTTCATACTTAGTCCATTAAGTCTCTTGTTATATTTTGTTATGGGGTTTTTTTTTGGTGTCCTTTTATGAATTTGGTGTTAATATCAGATCTTTGGTCATTGTTAGTAGTAACTAGCCTCAGTGACATTTATTCACAACTAATACAGAGTTGCTGATGGAGCTTTTCCTTTGGTGTAAACAATTGTCATGTTTTGAAAACCCTCTTTTGACCTCCACACGATCATGTTTGGGATATTGTCACATGGATTCCTACATTACATATGTTCTTCACACTTTATACATATATATATACTTCAAGGTATATTTTTGTGTTGCTTATCTAAGAATCTTATATATATTTTTACAAAGCTTAAAAAAAATCAAATAAACAGGTACCTCTTTTAATAAAAAAATGTAATTAAATGCACTTATGAAAGTTACCTGAATAATTTTCCCATATTAACAAAATACTGCCTTTTGGAGAAAACTTCATACACTGGACTTTTGCGTGAGGTAAATCCCATAACTGCTGGTAATCTGAGGTTTTCAAAACTTTGACACTAAAAAAAAAGTTTTACAAATATATAAATAACTAGATACCATTGAGATGGGAGCCATCTCTGTGGGCCCCGCTGTCAATAACGTGGGGTAAATAAGTTGTATGGATAATCTGATATGAAGCATTATTTGAAGTTATTACATAATCTCATGTGTGATTTTATTCTAAGATTTTAAGTTAAAACTGATAAATATTCTCAACTTACTTTCATAGTATAATAGTGATATGACTGCATGATGTGAACTCATTGTTGACTACTCTAAGGTGACTTCTGGATATATGGATTGATGTTTGAACAATATGTTTAAAGGTGCTGCCCAATTGATATTTGTCACATATTTTTAGAATTATGCCTTCAATATATTATGATCCACCAAAAAAGAATGCCAATTAAATGTTAAAAAATGAAAAATTGCTGAGGGGCTTCAACTTTTTGAAAAATATGGATTTTACTTTAAGAAAAATATAACACAAAGGAAATTATTTCTATCAGGAAAATTGTGGAATAAACAGGACACGGGGTTGTCAACTGAAACCAAAGTTTTTTTCACCTTGACCTTTGACCTAGGAAGTTATACATACATCAAGACACGCCCTCTGGTGGGGGTTAAAATGGATGTCAAGTATAAACTTTGAAATCATAACGGTTATCTAGATATTGAGCGGACACGATCTTCACCACAGGACATGGGGTTGTCAACTGAAACCAAAGTTTTTGACCTTGACCTTTGACCTAGGAAGTTGTACATACATCATGACACACTCTTTGGTGTTGGTTAATAGACATGTTAAGTATTACGTATAAAATCATAACGGTTATCTAGATATGGAGCGGACACGATCTTCACCACAGGACACAGGGTTGTCAACTGAAACCAAAGTTTTTAACCTTGACCTTTGACCTAGGAAGTTGTACATACATCATGACACACCCTCTGGTGTTGGTTAAAATGGATGTCAAGTATAAACTTTGAAATCATAACGGTTCACAAGATATAGAGCGGACACGATCTTCACCACAGGACACAGGGTTGTCAACTGAAACCAAAGTTTTTTTACCTTGACCTTTGACTTAGGAAGTTGTACATACATCATGACAAGCCCTCTGGTGGTGGTTAATAAACATGTAAAGTATAAAGTATGAAATCATAATGGTTCTCTAGATATGGAGCAGACACAAAGTTAAAGTGTTACGGACGGACGGACAGACAGACTGATCACTATAGGGCAACCCGCCTAAAGGCGGGGCCCTAATTAAAATATTTGGTGTAGACAGATTTCAAATGTAGTGGTATTCATAACTGCAAATAGGGCTTCGTTTTCAAAACTCCCAAAATTTCACATCAATGATGAAATGTTTTAAAGAAATAATTATCTAACTTACAGTGACTTGACTGTTAGTGTTGCTATTCACCAATTGCAACTCATTCAAAATTTTGACCAAATTGCAATTTGTTTAATTAAACCAAATTGTTCAAAAATATTTGAAATTGCAATATGTTTGTAGGAAGGGGAGATAATGGCTTTTTGGTTTCAAAAAGTCTTTATTCAAAAGAATAGTATTTTAGGTTATCTCCCCAAGGAAGCATATTGTTATTTCATACATATTTTACTGAATATGAAATGTTTTTATTCACATAATGTGTGATTCTTATAAATATAGAATACTTTCAAAAGAAAAACTCTATAAAAGCTTAGTTTTGACATTTTTATAGCAATTCAAAATAAAACAGTTCAGCTTTAGTATGGTAATTGCTATAATATAACTATACAGATTGATAGGCTAATTTAGTAACTACATTAATACAGTGAAGTTACAGACTTATAGGATTGTAAGTATGATTTATTTTATCACCTTGCACTTTCACATTTTGACTGAACAGTTTGTTCAAATTTTTGACCAGTTGAACAATTTGATTTAATAAAACAAATTGCAATTGGGTCAAAATTTTGAATGAGTTGCAATTGGTGGATAGCAACACTAACAGTCAAGTCACTGTAGTATATAAATATATATATAGCCAAGGTGGTCGTGTGGTCTAGTGGGACGACTGCAGTGCAGGCAATTTGGTGTTACGATATCACAGTAGCATGGGTCCGAATCCCGGCGAGGGAAGAACAAAAAATTTGCTTTCGCAAATTTACAGATCTAACATTGTTGGGTTAATGTTTAGACGAGTTGTAAATAATATATAATTTTAAGCCATTATTTTTTCAAATTGGGATTCTTTTCCAGGGGAAAAAGCCTTTAGAATCAGGAAATTTAAGGCAAACAATATCACTGTTTATATACATGCGTGTGTTAGTATATTTGGTACTTTCCATCAAATAAAGACTACTATTCTATAATCAGTTACATGTATATTTCTTAGTAAATATGATCAAAACTAACAAATTTACCTTTCACCATTACACCATGCTATAAGTGCCCCATCTGAACTGAATACTACCACTTTAGTCTTTGAACTGGTTTCCCTGAAGAAGTAAATAAAAAACAGTTAATCAATTTAAAACTGAATTTACAGTTGTTTTAAGGTGTTACCCAACACTTTCACTGAAATTGGTTGTTTAATTTTCATAAAATTTTGACAAAGTATTTGCTTTGACCATTTGAGAAAAATATAAAAATTTCAAAGAATTTGAACCAACCATTTTATCAGAAAAAATACACTGGTTATATAGCAGTTTGACAAACACTAATTTTGATCATTGAGAAGCTTAATATTCCCTTAACAATGCAACGTTATTTCAACGTTCAGCTGATTTTACAGAGTTAAAATGTATCTCCCTGTAGTGTTAGGTACCACCTTAACCTTGTTAGTTTGTTATATAAATTAAATATTCAATTTATGAATGGTACATTACAAAAGAAAAAACAAGTTGATAACTTTAAGCATGCCATCAAATTTTGTGGTTGATATTGACCATTTAAACAAAGAGAGGAACATTCTTTTTACATGAATCTCAGCCCAACATGATTCTTATGAGCATCTCATATCTTTCTTCATTATAGATAACAGGATTGAAATTTTTTATTTACGCCAGATGCACTTTTCGTCTTTAAGGACTCACCAGTGAGGCTTGAATTAAAAAATGTAAAAAAAAACAAATAAAGTAAAATTATTTAAAAAAATCTTTTAAAATCTGACAACAAGAATAGATTATTTTTTTTCTTATATTAGGCCAAAATAAAAAAAATTGTTTCCTCTCCCCACACATGTTCAACTGGGCAAAAAAAAAGCCCATGGATCAACAAATTATTTTCACCATAAAATCAATTTTTTTTAAGGAAGAAACCATTGAAATTGCTACTCCAAACATGTTGAAATAGTTGTTATACAAAAAGGGTTAAGCTGTGCTGCAGATTAAGATTTTCCAATTTTTTTTAAAAAGGTATTGTAATACATTTGCAAAATCTCAATAACTTAAACTAAATTACAAAATATGAAAAATTCTCAAGAAAATAAGTGTAATTGTATTTATAATCAATTACCCTGGGAAATCTGGACGAGATCCAAGTGTAGGTGGTCCATTTACCATCCAAATACCATCACTCCCACGAACTGAAACAAATAAATAAATCAAGCCATATTTCCTGAGTCAACATTGTTAATATTAAAGTTGGTTTTTTTTTGTTCCTGTAAAAATATAATCAAATTTTAAAAGTAAATTGTTTGAAAGCTACTCAAATTATTGCACAAAAACAACTGAGTGTTCTCAATAACCTAACAACCCCAAATCTAAATCTTACTTGAAAGTCTAATTTAAACTTAACAGAAGAGAAATAGTTCAGAAGATCTGCCAGAGGCATACTGAGATACAATGTACATACATTTTGTGGAAAAAAATTTGGATGATTATATAGGGTAGGGGGATTCACTGAAGCAGGCTGGAGCAAATCCTCCACCTTCAAGAAAAAGTTCTGAATAAATTTGCCAGTGGCATACCAGTGGTGGATCCAGAACTTTTCCTAAGGGGGGCCAGCTGACTGACCTAAGGAGGGCCCGCTCCAGTCATGCTTCAATGATTCCCTACATAATCAACCAAGTTTTTACTACGAAAGGGCCCCCCCAGGCCCTGGATCTGCCTATGCATGCAGAAATTATATAATGTAAAAGAAATTTGAAACTCCATTTTATGATTCATATTCTTTCTAATCACTTACGTCACTGACACTGGTCATGTAAAATATCATTTCATCTGACATCATGATCATGAACATATTGATTACTGGTTTTTCGCTTTGGTGGCTATCCCCCCCCCCCCCCCTCCCCAAGTGGATTAGCCCCCATATTTAAAGATGATCAGGCCCCCCATAAAAATAATATAAGGAATGAAAACAAAGATATATTTGTTGTAATTCATAAATGTTTAAGAATTTTAGTCCAAATATAAATTATAACATCTTGAAAAGCTATTAGTATTAATTATATTTCTTTGACACCTTACATTAACGAGGGGTCAAATCAAAATTTTTAAATAGCCTTCCAAGACTTCATAATTATTTGGACTAATGACTTTCACCGTGTATCATCGTACAGCAGATGTTACAGTTTAGTAATTATATATAAAAGGGGGGGGGGCATGAATGTGGAAAAAAAATTATAGCAGGTTGAAATTATGTTTACTGACTGCTTTTGTTTTAAACTGAGAGGTAACATCGTATTGGTTTAATAATCTAAAAGAGGCATGAGTTTTTGGAAATAATTTTAATAGACATTCTGCTATTTTATCGGTGTATCGATATCATTTCCAGCATAATCTCATAATGCTAGCACTCGGCACTCACGTGTAATGGGCGGCGCCATCTTTAATACCCTGGTTCCAAATATTTTCTTTCCAACGTCATAGATTTAATGATGGAAACCAGAGTAAACTTTAGAACCAGTCGTTGTACTCGGTACTCTTTAGAAGTTACCATCAACACAAATGTGGATTAACATTGCGAGGATGAAAGAGTCCAAGAACAAATTATGTGACACGTAAATATCAAATTCGTACGCTAACTATCCTTAAAAGATAAAACATTTTTTATATTTTGATACAATTTTACAATTTGAATCATTTATTTAAATAATTCACTATCCACTTGAAACAAAATATAGATATAAAAATGTTTAATAAAAAGCTTTCACTCAGCCAATTGAAAGAACTATATTAACATGCGTAATAATTGTACACGCGACACTGATCACTTCCTTTTTCCACACAATTTGTTATGAAAAGTGACGTGTAAAGTGTTCGCACAAAATCATTTACACACTACAGTAAAATTCAACACCTGAAACCGTCATCATGCCTGCCACAAAACAAAGAATGAGACTTGCAAATGAAAAGCACAGCAAGAACATAAATACACGAGGAAATGTTCCAAAATCTTTGGTGAGCTTATAAATTTTGTATCTTGGACTTCAGAAACAGCTGTTCGGTGTACATGTATACCTGTAAGACTTTATATATATAGGTGGACCAATTGTCCCTGATTGTGAATTGTGATCTTATTGTTCCTCATTTAGAATACTTTAACAAAGTTTTGTATCTGCACAAAAGTTGTTCTTCAATCATTGATTGGGATTGTCTCTGATGTACAGATACAAGTTGCTACTATTTCTCAAAACAAATGCACCTTAAATACAAAATTTAATCCTGGTATCTATGATGAACGAGTTTATTTAAGTCCTAAGTTGTTCACATATATTAAATAAATGTTTGCTTAAAATTAATATACCATTTAGGCCCCAAACTCCTATTAACAGGATTACTACATCAAACACTATATGACTATATTAAAAAACTCAACTTGTCCCAACAGGTCTGCTAACTTGTAAATATGGTTTAAAATTTCTAATTGTAACTAAGATTTAGATCTTCAACTGCCTTGAACTGGTAATTTAACATTAAATTTAGTTTTAGATCTGGCAGCTCTACAATAGGGACTTTTAAATTCTCCCTCATACATAGTCATTCGTCGGAATTTAAAACATTTCTAATCTATCTACATGGCGAAATAAGAGGCAAGACAAAATGAAGGTTTGATTTGCTTGCAGTAACTTTTTTTTCTGTGCGATACAACATTTAATTATGATAATAAGACGTTACAAATATATCTCAGCAAATACACATCTAGCTATTCTAAACTAAATCATTATAAATAAATAAAAAATAAAATACTATGCAGAACGTGTTGTTACTTTGAAGTTACTGTGAGCATGTTGATACAAATCATTCAAGTATCTGACTTATATACCCCACATGTATTCCCGCCTAAGAAATGCTCCTGCAGTACTCATTAAAGACTTGTATATAGATACTATCCAACCAGTTCTTCAAACTTGTTTTACAAACTTGTTCTACAAACCATAGTTACTAAAGATAGAAATAGATATTAGGGAGAAACCCAAATATAACAGAATAGAAATAAATTAACATCTGAACACTTTTATCGATCTGCCAAACACCTACATGTACTACCTTTTCTTAAATGTTTCGATTTTTGCAGCTTGTATATATATATGGACTTGTCAATTTTCACCATAAGGTAAAATGAACATGTATCAAATTCTTCTAACCAGCTGAAATTAAATACTTGTCTTGTTCTCAACATGCATGAAATACAAGAAACAAATGTTTTTTTCACTGGATTTGAGTCCAACAATAACTAGTCAATCATTGCATAATTAATTAGTCTTGGCTGTATTAATGTTAGAAACCCAAATGTACATTTTTTTCTGATACATTTTTGTACTTTGAACATGTTTTGAATACAAATTGGGGGTTGCTTAAAACAAGAACACATCCATTATTTTTTTTAATTTACTTTTCAATGATCTATTTATATTTTATTAAACGCCTATAAGAAGAAAATATTATTCAAATCTTCCAGAGTCATTTATTTCTATTAGTACACATTGATTCTTTGGTGTATTTTGGGTTTCTAGCAGAGTCGAACTAAAATTGGGGTGTTTTATTTGCTGCCATATCTGAAACTGGTTTTGTTATTAATTACATTTTAGTCAACTGTCAAGTCATCTCATTAATTTGTATCAAACAAAAGAGGCTATTAAAACTTAATTAATTTCTCTATAAAGGTTTCACCTTCAAAACTCATGTACATTTTTATGTATATTATGATAATGATGCATGAACTAATTTGCATGTTTAATATTCACAAGTTTTAAGTTATATTATGGATGAAATTTTTACCATGTACAATGTAGCAATCCACATTGAAAATCTCTTCTTGGTGTATTTCAGAAACCAGCAGAGGAAAAATACCCAGTTGGACCATGGCTGTTAGCTCTGTTTATATTTGTTGTGTGTGGTTCAGGTGAGTTTTAGTATTCAATGTACATGTATTTATATTTGGTAGTTGTATTCAGTTGAAAACAAGGGTTTACCTTAACCATGTTTACTAGTTTTGACTTGGATGAAGAGTTGTCTTATTGACACTCATTCCACACATTAAATCTAGTGCAACATACTAAAACATTTGTTTCAATTTTTAATATAAGAAGTGTTTATACTTAATATGTTTTCAGTCTCTTTAACTTTGTAAAATATGTTTCTACAGTTGTATGCATGTTTCCCTTAAAAATATCGTTTTCAATGAATGTAAATGGATGTTCACAAAATCTTTTAAATTTAAGTTTTGTCTTTCAAATCAAATGTTCTACTCTAATTCTAAGCAACTGAGGATTAATACTGATAAGCTTTTCTGCATACTGAAATGTCTTTTGAAGTCTTCACTGAAAAATTATAAATTAATAATATATATATTTTCACATTTCAAATTTTATAAATGTATTCTCATGATTTTCCTATTTATTTTTCAGCTGTATTTCAAATTATCCAAAGCATAAGGATGACGTAACACCTTCTTCAAATCAGGACATATTAAAACGAATGACTCTTTGGAAAACAACAACTTTTTTGTCTCTGGGATCAAGATTTTAGGACCACGGATCAGGATATTATTGAATTTCATTGTTATTGTTATGAGTGGCAGCATACAGGTTTAATGCCAAACTAAGTCAGTAAATTCTCAGTTACAGCTTTTAGCTGTAAATGAGGGCATTTGTTTTAAACGCTGCTGAATCTTATAAATAAATTTGTTCATGTATGAATGAGTGATCACTTTTCATCGTTGTGTTAATATCAAAGAATGCAATCTACGTCAAGATATTTTATTTAATGTAATTAAAATGTTTTAATAATTGTGAGGCTTTGTTGTCTTGAAGCATTAGTTGATTGTCTTACCAATAAATTGTTCATGCATGTAATATAAAACAAGAACTGATTGTAAATGATGTGATGTATCTATAAATACATGTATGTACAAATACACAATTTTTAAAAACAGTGTTGCAATAATTAATCTGATGAATAGGTTCAATAATTCCTGTTTTGCAGAAATGCATCAAATACATGTAATGCTATCTATTGCATGAGAATTAAAATAGATATCTTGTGCAACCAAATAGGATTTTGACTGGCACTGGAAAATGAGAGTAAATTGGTTAGGGACAGAAAATGTGCCATCTATTACAACCACTTCAAAGAGTTCATGCCAGTGTTCCTAAGATTCAGAGAGCATACCCGTAGCAATTTGAACAAGGCATCAGATTTAAGACCCCATTCTGACTTGTGGCTGCATACACGACATGGCAATACACTTGTACATTTAACAGGGCCAAAAAACTCCCTACATGGACAAACATATTTTTGATATTTTCTGAAGAAACACATCATTTCTCTAAAATTGATAAATGTCTGATTGAAATGGTGTTAATATAAATAATCATTAGTTCAATGGGTTGCTGAAAACCTAACAAAAAAGGCACATACTTACTGAACTGTGTGCACTAGTAAAAAAAATAATTGTATCTGAAATGGTTTAATTTCATAGAAAAAATACTTGAAGAGCTGTGTTGATGTGATACTGACACACTTTTTCTTCCAGAATATGAATACTTCCATTTCATTTTGATAAAACTATTTAGATGTGCTAGCTTTTAATTTTCTTGATGATTGTTTTTTAAAGCAGGTCAGCATCAGTTTTGTGATTTTTTTTGTTGGTCATTAGCACATTTTTGAGTCAAGATTAGATTGCATAAAATTTCATCAAAACCCCATGGTACTGACGATGTCTAAATCTTCCTAGGTTTACCATTACTAGTGAGATGCACACTATATAGTGCATTGATCATTATATTCTAAGCATCCTGTCCATGAACATTTCCAGAATTTTATCAATGAAATATATGCTCAGATATTCAAGTTACAAACTGATTTTATACTTGTCAAGAGACACAACTTGTAGGAATCTTGTATATGTTAAATATCAATGATGTAAAAGTAATCTTAAAAAATGGAAGTTATCTTCCTTTGTCCAAAATTGTAGATGAGTAGGTCATAAGGGACAACATCTAAAGTTCGATGTAGGATAACAAAAAATTATATTAAATAATTTGGGGTGGGAGTTAAAGTTCTACAAGTTTTGTATATCTAAAATCGATTCTGACTTGTATCATTGGTAAATCATTTTTTCCCAAATAAAGTTAAGAGGTCAGTGAAAAAAATATGTGAATTATAAAGTTTTTTATCCTACATTGAACTTTTGATGTTGTCCCTAAGCAATGCCATGTTTAATTTTACTTCCCTCTGATTAACTAATGCAATTTTTACCCTTGAGTGCTCACAAGCACTTTGATTATATAAATTAGACGGTTGGCAATCCTGTTTGAATTGTTTTTCACTAGTCTTTTTGGGACCCTTTTTACTTGCTGCATGTTGAGTGTGAACCAAGATTGTTGAAGGCCTTACTTTGACATATAACTGAGTCAAAACTGCGACAACTGTTTTTTCAATGTTTGTCTATTATCTTGAAAATTATAAAAGATAAAGAGAAAGTTTTGTGAAAAAAATGTTCAGCAAATATATAAAAAAGATGTGGTATGATTTCCAATGAGACAACTATCCACAAAAGACCCATGATACAAGAATAAGTAGACAGCTATCTCACAAGCAAAAAACCCCTAACTGTAAAAATATAAGGGCATACACAAAGACTATTTCTTCAAATAATTAAGCCATCGGGGCTGAAGTCATCGCACTGGCTCCTTATTAAAGTTATTTTATTTTAAATACGATTTTTATAATAAAAAAAATACATTTTTGTCCAATACCTGAACATCTATAATGGTTAGATGGAGACAAAAACGGATCATGAAAATATAGAAAAAAAAAATGTTTTGAAAAACGAATTACGATAGCGAAAATGCGACGATCACGAAGAACGAAAATAACCCATCAGGTCCCTCTTATAAGACAAGATGATGAAAAAATGTCTGCAGATGCTTATTACCAAATGTCAAACTTACACACAGGTTACATTTAGTACATTCATATTAGTATGCATACTATTGAAATGACATCATGCCATGGTAAACTGGTAGAAAAATATATTTAATAGCTATCGATTCGTAAACTCTAAAACTATGTTATAGAAATCAAACGAACGTCTTCATTTCTTGTTTTGGTATAAAGTTACAACGTTATAACATAAAAGATTACGTACTGTTAACATGGAATATGCGAATAAAACTATGTACATTGATATTTATACAGTTTGATTGTGTTTTACAAAACATGCAGTATGCGACATCTGTGCTCAAACGGATTGCCACAGTGACACCTTGCGTTAGCATGTTCCACAGTGCTATTGCATGAGGAAACAAGAGGCGATCAAGAGCCTCAATTGCTCACCTGTAACTCTTTGATTGCATCTTTCATCAATGATTATTTTTGCCACTTACGCTATCTCTCTATCTATTATAATTTTAATTCAAATATGTATTGCCATATAAACTAATAAACAATATAACTATATTTCACATATATATATACACAATCATCCATTTACAGTAACTATTCCAGTGTCCCCTGTCCTCAGTTCTAATGACATTTTGATGTAGGACCCCAATTTATTTACTTGTGATGGTGTTGATGGATTGAGTATGGAAATCAACTTATCTTCAACAGAAAAATTAAAATCCAAGTTGTTAAAAAAGTTATTTCTTAGTTCCATATTTAATTTACAATCTAATATAACATGCTTTTCGTTTTCTAATGTTTTACATTTAATGATAATAAAAAAAACCAGTTAAATTTTAAATTTCATTAAAATTAACTATTTCGGACAGTAACACTACAATGGATTGTCCAATTGGTATCATCATCTCTTAGCAGATAAGTTTTGACTTATTCGCTGTATCTGCTATAGTTTTTGAGATAAAAGTCAAAATCTTCATTTGACCCCTTTGTTCTGTGAACTTCTATTATAAGCCATGGCGGCCATGTTTTTATGAATCAAAATTTCGGATACAATTTATAAATCAAATATTTACCCTAAGGAACATTCAATTAAAGTGTAGAAGTGTTTGGCCCAGCAGCTTCAGAGAAGATCATTGTTTAATGTAAGCAAACATGATCGATGATCAAATTGTGTATACATATGTAATTGATTATAGGGCAATAACTCCTTAAGACCGAGTCAACTGTGTTAAGAGCACTCCCCTGCCCTCAGTCCTAATGACTTTTCAAGAAGGACCCTAACTTATTTGATGGATTTTATAGTTAATAATGATTTTTGTTTCTTCAGTTGAATTATTTAAATTATTATTTTCTGTACATATGTGTTCAAAAAAGGCATTTCAAGAGTGTTTTATTTTAATCACAATAGAGTAAAAAAAATGTTTCTCATCCTCTAGAAGATTTGCTGTTTACAGTAAACCTTTATCCGGCTTTAAAAATATTCAACCCCATTGATGGATTTCGGCTGTTGTCTGCTCTTTGGTCGGGTTGTTGTCTCAGACATATTCCCTATTTCCACTCTCAATTTTAAGATATAAATAACCAAAAACTGCAAAATTTCTATACAATTACCAATTTAGTGGCAACCAAACAATAGATTGTTCGTCTGAAAATTTCAAGGCTGATTGATCTTGATCTATATATTGAACATATTTACCGAATGTCTCATTTGTTACGAATACTTTATTTTTTTTTAGATATAAACCAAAAACTACATTTGACCCTCGTGTTCTCTATAACTATGTAATTGTAGTTTTATGAGAAATAAAGTATTCGTATACTTTTTAGCTATTGTGACCATCTTTGTTGGTGGATTTAAATTTCGGATACAATTTATAAACTAGATACCATAAGGAACATTCAGTTTTAGTCTGAAGGTATTTGACCCATGCAGTTGTTTCAGAGAAGAAGATTCTTGAACTGAATAGTTTACGACGACGACAGACAACGGACACCATGTAATAGCATAAGCTCACATTCAGACCGCGGTGAGTTAAAATGGTGGTTTTTTTTGGTACTGGTATGGATAGTAAACCCCATATTGTCAGAAACAAGTGCCTGTGATATAGATATAGGAAGATGTGGTATGAGTGCCAATGAGACAACTCTCCATCTAGAGTTTTCATATTCCACCCTTTTTCAAATGCTGGTGCTATATTTGCTCGTTTCAAATGGTTTGTTGACAATGCATGTAAAGTTTGTACCAGAGACATGTTACATGTAATAATATGTCTCTGTTGGTAATACCTACGTTCCTATAATATATATACGAAGAGAGATAGAAACAAAATTTGATTATTATTGACTATATGTGTTGCTAGTTTACTATCATCAACGGTCACTGATAATATATAATACTCTATATATGTTATCAGTGACCGTTGTAGATATTAAACTAGCTAATGCCGGTTAATAGTTTTAATAATTCTTTATTCCAAAAGCATGTACAGCTTATATATAAAGGATATATACAATGATAGAAAACATTAATTATACATGCACCATATCATATTAACAGACATCTAATTAAAAATGTTAACTTAATTTGAATACATTAAATCACTCTTACACAAAGTGCATAATTAAGTCTAACGTTCGACATACACGTATAAAGACATGTTGTTTCAAGTATATTTAAATGTAAGTCTATTGAACACATTAAAAACAAGAAAAGAAATGAAATTAAAACAAACGAAGGATTTTTCCTAAAGGGAGATGGAAAAACATTGTTCTGTCATCAAGTATAAAATAACAGATTCCTCTTCTATAAAAAAAAAAAAGGAGTTTAAAAAAAATCCACTCCCGAAATACCTTAGAAATAATCGTATATATACTCACGATAAAGGCTTGCCAAATATTTTTTATGTACCTGTATTTTTGTCGAGCCTGCAACTTTTGTTGCAGAAAGCTCGACATAGGGATAGTGATCCGGCGGCGGCGGCGGCTACGGCGGCGTTAGCTAACTTCTTAAAAGCTTTATATTTTAGAAGTTGAAAGACCTAGATGCTTCATACTTTGTATATAGATGCCTCATGTTACGAAGTTCCGTCAGTCACATGTCCAATGTCCTTTACCTCATTTTCATGGTTCAGTGACTACTTGAAAAAAAAAGTTCAGATTTTTTGTAATGTTGAATTCTCTCTTATTATAAGTAAAAGGATAACTATATTTGATATGTGCGTACCTTGCAAGGTCCTCATGTCTGTCAGACAGTTTTCACTTGACCTCAACCTAATTTCATGGATCAGTGAACAAGGTCAAGTTTTGGTAGTCAAGTCCATATCTCAGATACTATAAGCAATAGAGCTAGTATATTCGGTGTATGGAAGGACTGTAAGGTGTACATGTCCAACTGGCAGGTGTTATCTGACCTTGACCTTATTTTCATGGTTCAGTGGTTATAGTTAAGTTTTTGTTGAGCCTTCAACTTTTGTTGCAGAAAGCTCGACATAGGGATAGTGGTCCGGCGGCGGCGTTAGCGAACTTTTTAAAAGCTTTATATTTTAGAAGGTGGACGACCTAGATGCTTCATACTTTGTATATAGATGCCTCATGTTACGAAGTTTCCGTCAGTCACATGTCAAATGTCCTTGACCTCATTTTCATGGTTCAGTGACCACTTGAAAAAAAAGTTAAGATTTTTTTGTAATGTTGAATTCTCTCTTATTATAAGTAATAGGATAATTATATTTGGTATGTGCGTTCCTTGCAAGGTCCTCATGCCTGTCCGACAGTTTTCACTTGACCTCGACCTGATTTCATGGATCAGTGAGCAAGGTTACGTTTTGGTAGTCAAGTCCATATTTCAGATACTATAAGCAATAGGGCTAGTATATTCGGTGTATGTAAGGACTGTAAGGTGTACATGTCCAACTGGCAGATGTCATCTGACCCTGACCTCATTTTCATGGTTCAGTGGTTTTAGTTAAGTTTTTGTGTTTTGGTCTGTTTTTCTGATACTTTATGCAATAGATCTACTATATTTATTGTATGGAATGATTGTAAGGTGTACATGTCTAGCGGGCAGATGTCATATGACCTTGACCTCATTTTCATGGTTGAATGGTCAAAGTTAAGTTTTTGAGTTTTGGTCTTTTTATCTAATACTTTATGCTATTGGTAAACTATATTTGGTGTATGGAAATATTTAATGATCTATATGTCAGTCGCGCAGGTTTTATTTGACCTTGACCTCATTTTCACGGTTCATTGCTCAGTGTTAAGTTTTTGTGTTTTGGTCTATTTTTCTTCAACTATAAGTAATAGGTCAACTATATTTGTTGTATGGAAGCATTGTTAGCTGTACATGTCTGACTGGCATGGTTCATCATTTTCAAGGTTCATTGGTCTTTGTTTAGTTATCTTAATTAATGTTAAGTTTAAGTGACAGTTGTAATAAAGCTTTATACTTAGGACTATCAACATAATATCAATGATTAGTACAGAAGGCGAAACATTTCAGCGTGTGCACTCTTGTTTTAATTGTTATTCGTTATTTTTCTGTTCGTTGTTTTTGCAGCACTAGTGTTTCATGAATAGGTGAAAACTATTAAAAAATCTGGTTTTATTTAAGGGAATACGATACAGAAGCAAACAAACAAGAATTCATATAGTAAAATTTTACCATATAAATAATCAAGGGAACGATCGTCAGCTGCTCTACTGAATAGTACCGAACGTAAATATCACACCTTCATAAGACAATTTTCAATTTACAATGAAATCAACAATTAATCTGAAACTTGGAAAAATCTAGGGGTATGTAAGTGGTTATTGTGAGGGAATTGAAAGCCGAGACAACAAAAAAACCGAAACATTCCAATGATGTCAATAAATAACGATCATCATATGTCTGCTGGTAATCGAGCCGGGAAAATACACAGTTGTTTATAGTCACACTCAAGTCTTATTTAACTTATTTGGAGAAGGGATACTTTAAGATGACTCCAAATGAAAAAAAATACAAAAAATATTATCAATTTCCTGCGCCAAAAGTGATTATCTTTATCATGAATGGTTAAACCCAAACATTTGAAAGCAAGAGAGGTATGAAAACGAACAAACGTTAGGACTTATGACAAAAGGAACATAGGAATAGACCAATTCATCCAAGGTCAGCTTGTCGTACAGAGTTGGAACGAGTTAGTTTCTAAGTAATATTATTTCTTAATTCAATTTTTCAAACAATATATATGTATAACAAATGTTGCCAGTATAGAAGCATTGACTTCTGAGCTGATGATACCTTCGTGGTCTTGCAGTCCACTAACAATGCTATTGTTCAGTGCTATTATAGTAAATGAAAATGACACTTTATACTTTCGAGCATTTCTTGGATTTAACTTCTTCAGGAACTAACAAACCGAATATGTCATGTAAAAAAAACACCATAAGAAACGAAACAGTCCGTCAAATGCAGAGAGTTCTTAAACATTTAAACTTTTTATAAAAAAAAAAAAAAAAAAAAAAAATATATATATATATATTATTTTCACCTTTATACGCCAGGGTTTCATCAACAATTTGTATTCAGGTAAAAGATGAAATTCCATCTTTTCTTGGAGAAAAAAAGATAATAATAAAAAGCTTATATTATGATCATTTGTTCTTTACCTTAGTGTACTGCTTTAATGAGAAAGTTGAACTATTTTGTCATATAATTATACATTTCTTCTTTCTGATCCCTTCCCCTCACCTTTCGATACCACAATGGATTGTTGTCAGATTTTAATGCTGGATTTGAACTTATTGCATTCACAGTCTGATACCAAATCTTGAGCGATCCGATCACAATGTTTGATCAACGTTCATATTCTTCACGATCATTTTTGTCAATATCCCGATCGACAGTAGACAGTATAAATTGAAAACAAGATAATAATTGGGTGCTTTGTAAAGGTAACTAAAGAGTAGAATAAAAGGTCTTATTAGGAGGACACACCTCTGCCCATTTGTTTCCATAGACAGCAAAAAATTTAAACTTGAATTGTCTGACGATAAATTCCAACTGAACTGCCACCTTGGAACACGTGAAAGAGATATCCGCTAATAACTACTTACTTACGAAAAGACAAACACTTGTTGAACCATTCTGGAAACCTATTCCCATATGAGATGCAAATTTTATATTTGCTGCATAAGGAAAACGTACAGTTGTATACATAGCGTGTGACAATAGAAATTTCTATGTACGAACGACGTATAATTTTCTACTTGATTATTCATTATCAATTGTAAACATCAATTGTAAATATAACTTAACATATGCAACAGATGGAAATCATATTATTACATTCTTTTTGTGAAAATTCAGGAGAAAGGACGCAGGTTTATGTTTCGCTTTGAGCGAGGAAAATATTTTTTCCAACAACATGCCTGCAACTAAACAAAAAATGAAGATGGCTAACAAGAAACATCGGGACAATGTACACATAAGGGGAAATGTACCTAAAACATTAGTAAGTACAATGAGAGGAAATGTGCCTAAAACATTAGTAAGTACCATAAGAGGAAATGTTCCTAAAACATTAGTAAGTACCATTAGAAGAAATGTGCCTAAAACATTAGTAAGTACCATTAGAAGAAATGTGTCTAAAACCTTAGTTAGTACCATTAGAAGAAATGTGTTAAAACATTAGTAAGTACCATTAGAGGAAATGTGCCTAAAACATTAGTAAGTACCATGAGAGGAAATTTACCTAAGACATTAGTAAGTACCATTAGAAGAAATGTGCCTAAAACATTAGTAAGTACCATTAAAAGAAATGTACCTAAAACATTAGTAAGTACCATGAGAGGAAATGTTCCTAAAACATTAGTAAGTACCATTAGAAGAAATGTGCCTAAAACATTAGTAAGTACCATTAGAAGAAATGTACCTAAAACATCAGTAAGTACCATGAGAGGAAATGTGCCTAAAACATTAGTAAGTACCATTAGAAGAAATGTGCCTAAACATTAGTAAGTACCACTAGAAGAAATGTACCTAAAATATTAGTAAGTACCATGAGAGGAAATGTTCCTAAAACATTAGTAAGTACCATAAGAAGAAATTTACCTAAACATTTGTAAGTACCATTAGAAGAAATGTGCCTAAAACATTAGTAAGTACTATTAGAAGAAATGTGCCTAAAACATTAGTTAGTACCATTAGAAGAAATGTGTTAAAACATTAGTATGTACCAGTAGAGGAAATGTTCCTAAAACATTAGTAAGTACCATTAGAAGAAATGTGCCTAAAACATTAGTAAGTACCATTAGAAGAAATGTGCCTAAAACATTAGTAAGTACCATTAGAAGAAATGTACCTAAAACATCAGTAAGTACCATGAGAGGAAATGTTCCTTAAACATTAGTAAGTACCATTAGAAGAAATTTACCTAAAACATTTGTAAGTACCATTAGAAGAAATGTGCCTAAAACATTAGTAAGTACTATTAGAAGAAATGTGCCTAAAACATTAGTTAGTACCATTAGAAGAAATGTGTTAAAACATTAGTATGTACCAGTAGAGGAAATGTTCCTAAAACATTAGTAAGTATTATTAGAAGAAATGTGCCTAAAACATTAGTAAGTACCATTAGAAGAAATGTGCCTAAAACATTAGTAAGTACCATTAGAAGAAATGTACCTAAAACATCAGTAAGTACCATGAGAGGAAATGTTCCTAAAACATTAGTAAGTACCATTAGAAGAAATGTGTCTAAAACATTAGTAAGTACCATTAAAAGAAATGTGCCTAAAACATTAGTAAGTACCATTAGAAGAAATGTACCTAAAACATTAGTAAGTACCATGAGAGGACATGTTCCTAAAACATTAGTAAGTACCATGAGAGGAAATTTACCTAAGACATTAGTAAGTACCATTAGAAGAAATGTGCCTAAAACATTAGTAAGTACCATTAGAAGAAATGTACCTAAAACATTAGTAAGTACCATGAGAGGAAATGTTCCTTAAACATTAGTAAGTACCATTAGAAGAAATGTGCCTAAAACATTAGTAAGTACCATTAGAAGAAATGTACCTAAAACATCAGTAAGTACCATGAGAGGAAATGTTCCTAAAACATTAGTAAGTACCATTAGAAGAAATGTGCCTAAACATTAGTAAGTACCACTAGAAGAAATGTACCTAAAACATTAGTAAGTACCATAAGAAGAAATTTACCTAAAACATTAGTAAGTACCATAAGAAGAAATGTGCCTAAAACATTAGTAAGTACCATGAGATGAAAATAGCCTAAAACATTAGTAAATACCATGAGAAGACATTTACCTAAAACATTAGAAAGTACCATGAGAGGAAATGTGCATAAACATTAGTAAGTACGATGAGAGGAAATGTACCTAAAACATTAGTAAGTACCATGAGAGGAAATGTACCTAAATCATTTGTAAGTACAATGAGAGGAAATGTGCCTAAAACTTTAGTAAGTACCATTAGAAGAAATATTCCTTAAACATTAGTAAGTACCATAAGAGAAAATGTACCTTAAACATTTGTAAGTAACATGAGAGGAAATGTACCTAAAACATTAGTAAGTACCATGAGAGGAAATGTGCCTAAAACATTAGTAAGTACCATGAGAGGAAATGTACCTAAAACATTAGTAAGTACCATGAGAGGAAATGTGCCTAAAACATTAGTAAGTACCATGAGAGGAAATGTACCTAAAACATTAGTAAGTACCATAAGAGGAAATGTACCTAAATCATTTGTAAGTACCATTAGAGGAAACGTACCTAAAACATTAGTAAGTACCATGAGAGGAAATGTTCCTAAAACATTAGTAAGTACCATTAGAAGAAATGTGCCTAAAACATTAGTAAGTACCATTAAAAGAAATGTACCTAAAACATTAGTAAGTACCATGAGAGGAAATGTTCCTAAAACATTAGTAAGTACCATTAGAAGAAATGTGCCTAAAACATTAGTAAGTACCATTAGAAGAAATGTGCCTAAAACATTAGTAAGTACCATTAGAAGAAATGTGTCTAAAACCTTAGTTAGTACCATTAGAAGAAATGTGTTAAAACATTAGTAAGTACCATTAGAGGAAATGTGCCTAAAACATTAGTAAGTACCATGAGAGGAAATTTACCTAAGACATTAGTAAGTACCATTAGAAGAAATGTGCCTAAAACATTAGTAAGTACCATTAAAAGAAATGTACCTAAAACATTAGTAAGTACCATGAGAGGAAATGTTCCTAAAACATTAGTAAGTACCATTAGAAGAAATGTGCCTAAAACATTAGTAAGTACCATTAGAAGAAATGTACCTAAAACATCAGTAAGTACCATGAGAGGAAATGTGCCTAAAACATTAGTAAGTACCATTAGAAGAAATGTGCCTAAACATTAGTAAGTACCACTAGAAGAAATGTACCTAAAATATTAGTAAGTACCATGAGAGGAAATGTTCCTAAAACATTAGTAAGTACCATAAGAAGAAATTTACCTAAACATTTGTAAGTACCATTAGAAGAAATGTGCCTAAAACATTAGTAAGTACTATTAGAAGAAATGTGCCTAAAACATTAGTTAGTACCATTAGAAGAAATGTGTTAAAACATTAGTATGTACCAGTAGAGGAAATGTTCCTAAAACATTAGTAAGTACCATTAGAAGAAATGTGCCTAAAACATTAGTAAGTACCATTAGAAGAAATGTGCCTAAAACATTAGTAAGTACCATTAGAAGAAATGTACCTAAAACATCAGTAAGTACCATGAGAGGAAATGTTCCTTAAACATTAGTAAGTACCATTAGAAGAAATTTACCTAAAACATTTGTAAGTACCATTAGAAGAAATGTGCCTAAAACATTAGTAAGTACTATTAGAAGAAATGTGCCTAAAACATTAGTTAGTACCATTAGAAGAAATGTGTTAAAACATTAGTATGTACCAGTAGAGGAAATGTTCCTAAAACATTAGTAAGTATTATTAGAAGAAATGTGCCTAAAACATTAGTAAGTACCATTAGAAGAAATGTGCCTAAAACATTAGTAAGTACCATTAGAAGAAATGTACCTAAAACATCAGTAAGTACCATGAGAGGAAATGTTCCTTAAACATTAGTAAGTACCATTAGAAGAAATGTGCCTAAAACATTTGTAAGTACCATTAGAAGAAATGTGCCTAAAACATTAGTAAGTACTATTAGAAGAAATGTGCCTAAAACATTAGTTAGTACCATTAGAAGAAATGTGTTAAAACATTAGTATGTACCAGTAGAGGAAATGTTCCTAAAACATTAGTAAGTATTATTAGAAGAAATGTGCCTAAAACATTAGTAAGTACCATTAGAAGAAATGTACCTAAAACATTAGTAAGTACCATGAGAGGAAATGTTCCTTAAACATTAGTAAGTACCATTAGAAGAAATGTACCTAAAACATTAGTAAGTACCATGAGAGGAAATGTTCCTTAAACATTAGTAAGTACCATTAGAAGAAATGTGCCTAAAACATTAGTAAGTACCATTAGAAGAAATGTACCTAAAACATCAGTAAGTACCATGAGAGGAAATGTTCCTAAAACATTAGTAAGTACCATTAGAAGAAATGTGCCTAAACATTAGTAAGTACCACTAGAAGAAATGTACCTAAAACATTAGTAAGTACCATAAGAAGAAATTTACCTAAAACATTAGTAAGTACCATAAGAAGAAATGTGCCTAAAACATTAGTAAGTACCATGAGATGAAAATAGCCTAAAACATTAGTAAATACCATGAGAAGACATTTACCTAAAACATTAGAAAGTACCATGAGAGGAAATGTGCATAAACATTAGTAAGTACGATGAGAGGAAATGTACCTAAAACATTAGTAAGTACCATGAGAGGAAATGTACCTAAATCATTTGTAAGTACAATGAGAGGAAATGTGCCTAAAACTTTAGTAAGTACCATTAGAAGAAATATTCCTTAAACATTAGTAAGTACCATAAGAGAAAATGTACCTTAAACATTTGTAAGTAACATGAGAGGAAATGTACCTAAAACATTAGTAAGTACCATGAGAGGAAATGTGCCTAAAACATTAGTAAGTACCATGAGAGGAAATGTACCTAAAACATTAGTAAGTACCATGAGAGGAAATGTGCCTAAAACATTAGTAAGTACCATGAGAGGAAATGTACCTAAAACATTAGTAAGTACCATAAGAGGAAATGTACCTAAATCATTTGTAAGTACCATTAGAGGAAACGTACCTAAAACATTAGTAAGTACCATGAGAGGAAATGTTCCTAAAACATTAGTAAGTACCATTAGAAGAAATGTGCCTAAAACATTAGTAAGTACCATTAAAAGAAATGTACCTAAAACATTAGTAAGTACCATGAGAGGAAATGTTCCTAAAACATTAGTAAGTACCATTAGAAGAAATGTGCCTAAAACATTAGTAAGTACCATTAGAAGAAATGTGCCTAAAACATTAGTAAGTACCATTAGAAGAAATGTGTCTAAAACCTTAGTTAGTACCATTAGAAGAAATGTGTTAAAACATTAGTAAGTACCATTAGAGGAAATGTGCCTAAAACATTAGTAAGTACCATGAGAGGAAATTTACCTAAGACATTAGTAAGTACCATTAGAAGAAATGTGCCTAAAACATTAGTAAGTACCATTAAAAGAAATGTACCTAAAACATTAGTAAGTACCATGAGAGGAAATGTTCCTAAAACATTAGTAAGTACCATTAGAAGAAATGTGCCTAAAACATTAGTAAGTACCATTAGAAGAAATGTACCTAAAACATCAGTAAGTACCATGAGAGGAAATGTGCCTAAAACATTAGTAAGTACCATTAGAAGAAATGTGCCTAAACATTAGTAAGTACCACTAGAAGAAATGTACCTAAAATATTAGTAAGTACCATGAGAGGAAATGTTCCTAAAACATTAGTAAGTACCATAAGAAGAAATTTACCTAAACATTTGTAAGTACCATTAGAAGAAATGTGCCTAAAACATTAGTAAGTACTATTAGAAGAAATGTGCCTAAAACATTAGTTAGTACCATTAGAAGAAATGTGTTAAAACATTAGTATGTACCAGTAGAGGAAATGTTCCTAAAACATTAGTAAGTACCATTAGAAGAAATGTGCCTAAAACATTAGTAAGTACCATTAGAAGAAATGTGCCTAAAACATTAGTAAGTACCATTAGAAGAAATGTACCTAAAACATCAGTAAGTACCATGAGAGGAAATGTTCCTTAAACATTAGTAAGTACCATTAGAAGAAATTTACCTAAAACATTTGTAAGTACCATTAGAAGAAATGTGCCTAAAACATTAGTAAGTACTATTAGAAGAAATGTGCCTAAAACATTAGTTAGTACCATTAGAAGAAATGTGTTAAAACATTAGTATGTACCAGTAGAGGAAATGTTCCTAAAACATTAGTAAGTATTATTAGAAGAAATGTGCCTAAAACATTAGTAAGTACCATTAGAAGAAATGTGCCTAAAACATTAGTAAGTACCATTAGAAGAAATGTACCTAAAACATCAGTAAGTACCATGAGAGGAAATGTTCCTAAAACATTAGTAAGTACCATTAGAAGAAATGTGTCTAAAACATTAGTAAGTACCATTAAAAGAAATGTGCCTAAAACATTAGTAAGTACCATTAGAAGAAATGTACCTAAAACATTAGTAAGTACCATGAGAGGACATGTTCCTAAAACATTAGTAAGTACCATGAGAGGAAATTTACCTAAGACATTAGTAAGTACCATTAGAAGAAATGTGCCTAAAACATTAGTAAGTACCATTAGAAGAAATGTACCTAAAACATTAGTAAGTACCATGAGAGGAAATGTTCCTTAAACATTAGTAAGTACCATTAGAAGAAATGTGCATAAAACATTAGTAAGTACCATTAGAAGAAATGTACCTAAAACATCAGTAAGTACCATGAGAGGAAATGTTCCTAAAACATTAGTAAGTACCATTAGAAGAAATGTGCCTAAACATTAGTAAGTACCACTAGAAGAAATGTACCTAAAACATTAGTAAGTACCATAAGAAGAAATTTACCTAAAACATTAGTAAGTACCATAAGAAGAAATGTGCCTAAAACATTAGTAAGTACCATGAGATGAAAATAGCCTAAAACATTAGTAAATACCATGAGAAGACATTTACCTAAAACATTAGAAAGTACCATGAGAGGAAATGTGCATAAACATTAGTAAGTACGATGAGAGGAAATGTACCTAAAACATTAGTAAGTACCATGAGAGGAAATGTACCTAAATCATTTGTAAGTACAATGAGAGGAAATGTGCCTAAAACTTTAGTAAGTACCATTAGAAGAAATATTCCTTAAACATTAGTAAGTACCATAAGAGAAAATGTACCTTAAACATTTGTAAGTAACATGAGAGGAAATGTACCTAAAACATTAGTAAGTACCATGAGAGGAAATGTGCCTAAAACATTAGTAAGTACCATGAGAGGAAATGTACCTAAAACATTAGTAAGTACCATAAGAGGAAATGTACCTAAATCATTTGTAAGTACCATTAGAGGAAACGTACCTAAAACATTAGTAAGTACCATTAGAAGAACTTTACCTTAAACATTAGTAAGTACCATGAGAGGAAATGTTCCTAAAACATTAGTAAGTACCATTAGAAGAAATTTACCTTAAACATTAGTAAGTACCATTAGAAGAAATTTACCTAAAACATTAGTAAGTACCATTAGAAGAAATTTACCTAAAACATTAGTAAGTACCATTAGAAGAAATGTTCCTAAAACATTAGTAACTTTTTCCATAACAAAACTGTCTTTCATTTTAATTCTTATTTAGAAAAAAGATACTATATAATTTATGAAAAGGAAATGGAATTGCTACCTTTTACAAATCGCTAATGATCAGTGTAAAGCTATTGACAAATATATAATGCCAACCCATGTTAAAATAAGCATATAGCATGGCATTTAGAATTATTTATTAAATAATACAAGACTTTTTCAACCTTACAAGTAAACGAATCAGGAAAACATACGGTGCTGCAGACATCCAGTCACCCAAAAAAAGTTCTGACGTTTTATTTTCAGAAGTCAGTTGAAGAACAGTATCAAGTTGGACCATATTTATTAGCTCTACTTATTTTTGTTGTCTGTGGTTCAGGTATGTTTACAGAATACATATCACGAAAAGTATAGATATATTTTATTTAAAGTGCATCCTGATACAATTTATATAATTTATCGCTATTTTGTTCATTTTTCCTTTTATCTTTTTTTGTGATAATTTTTCATATATTGCTACTCGCTTGAGATGTGGTCCAAGTCGTCTACTGTATCATTAGCTTTTCAACACTGTGTTTGTAAGTTAACACGCGCGTGGTAGGCGGCTACAATCTAATTGACTAGGATGCTAATTTTCCTACCTCTGGTCGGTGGTTCAGACTCCGACTTCACCCACCTGTAAAAAGTTACTGACACGAAATAGTACAAAAGCTTAGAAAGTGACGTTAAAACACCACTGACCAATCAATTAATTTATCATAAATAAGGGATTATAGTTACAAATGATACTGTACATGTCCTGACACAATGCTATATGATATTGAATCAACAATGATAATGCAATAAGCGAACAAGGCCTAGAAACTATATATTTCTACATATATACATACCCGTCAATATTTTCTCTCTTAAAAAAATCCGAATTTAGAGAACATATTTGCGCATTTATATATCAAACGTGGAATTTAGTACTTTCGAGTATATTAAAGGGGCATTAAATGTCAAATTTGTTTTTTCTTCGGTTTGACTCATCTTTTCATTTTTGAGTTGTAACATTCTAAAATGTATTTCAAAACTTCAAAAAGATAAACAATTATTAATAGATAAAGGAAGATGTGGTGTGAGTGCCAATGAGATAATGCATGGACTAGATAATATGTATCTGCATTTCGCGTAGACCTATAATTAACCATTAAGATAACTAACGAAGATTGGCGAAATAAACTTAAATATATTAAGCTGAAGTTCACATGAATTCGGATTAAGAGGTTTAATCCTTGACTTACATCGGCTATGTTTATGAACTTAGTTTGACAATCTGGGCCAAACTGACTGCTGTTACTAACGATACATTATTTCCTTTTAAGCTTTTATTTATAGACAATAAAGAAACGAATAAAAAATCTGTCTAAATCGTAGTTAATGTTCCTTTACTTAAAGGCATATATTCTTCAATACTATCAGCTTGATCTATATAGATTATTCATATTTGAAAACATTCACTTTTTATTTCAGCTGTTTTTGAAATTTTTGATCATTTCCTGAGATGATAAAGAAAAAGTGAGAAAGAAAACCTATTTCCGAAGAGTTTTGTATAAACATGTACGACTTATAATGAATTAAACATTTAAAACACAGGTACTGTGTTTGCAGACTTATTTTGAAATAAATCAAGAATAATTAAATCGTCCTCTTTATATAACAAAGAAAAGTGTAGTAATATAGAAATATTCACAGGAATAAAACAGCACAAAATGAACTCACGCATAGACACAAGCATATTAAACTGCACAAAACACTTAAAAAAAGATCTCACAAAAGTCTTTTCATCAGATGTAGCAACGAGCGCGTTTGGTTTTCCTGCTTCAAATTATCTAAGCTTTTAGAATCATTTTCATAACAGAGTGGACAACCACAATACTTATATTGGTAATACTACTGAATCATTTACCTTTAACCTGTCTTGTTTGTCATCGAATATCGATAACAGCGATTTTACGCTCACTTGTCTGAGATGGGGAATGGAAAAAAATGAGTAAAATACATACAGGTGCATGCACAAGAAGAAAAAAAGTAATTATATATATTCAACATTTCCCAAATGAACACACGAACGTTCGCCTATTATGACCCAGTCAATTGATGACCTGAGCGGACCAAGAAATTGTCTTGCCCAAGCTATTATGAAAATGATTCTATTTCCTATGTAATCGTTTTTGTTTATGGGACAGCTGAAGTCAGTCTCCGGTGCAAGATGTTCTAGCTTTGTTAAAGACTCATTGGTGGCCTTCGTCACTTTTATGCTCATTGGTTGGGTTTTAATTTCTTTGACACATTCATTACTTCCGCAACTTATTTTCTTCTAGCATCGGTAGAGTCAGAAAAACGAGACGATAGCGTGCTGAGACGTCGATGCTGTTCATGATTGTATCAGCTTTTAATAATGTCACGACCACATGAAGCTTGTGAAATACCTTTGTCACATCTCATTTCCACTAATATTATTTAGCTTCTCTCCTTCATTCCTAGTCTACTGACTTTGAAACTGTTTTTACAAATTAACAAAGTTACACAGCCGAGTCAAATCTCTATGTCAACTCGCTGTTTGTTATTTGACATTTTTCTTTTGTCGACTGTTGGATATAAAGATTATAAAATGACAAAATAAAGTAAGTCATCTAATGTCCGATATTTTATGATAAGAGGCGTTTAACAAAGTATTTTGTTGGTTACAAAAACGAGACTTACAATATATTTATATGTAATACCGTCGATAGCGGCCAGTTATTTTCGTGGGATGCAAATTTTTGCTTATTTTCGTAGATCACGAAATCGCTAAAATAAATTCCGCAAATTCAAAACGGCACATGCCCGGTATTGATAAAAGTTTTTATTCCGCCAAAATAATAACTGCCAAAATATTTCGTTTTTTAACAAAAATCGCGAAATTTTACACCCGCCAAAATAACCCGCTATACGGTATACATAAGGAGATTTTGTATGATTGTATGAAACGCCATGACTGCCTTATGTTAATGATCAGCATTATATGCAGTGCTCACACCATTATATTAAGTGTTCAAAACATTATATTAAGTGCTCACAACATTATATTAAGTGCTCACACCATTATATGCAGTGCTCACACCATTATATTAAGTGCTCACACCAATATATTAAGTGCTCACAACATTATATTAAGTGCTCACAACATTATATGCAGTGCTCACACCATTATATTAAGTGCTCACAACATTATATTAAGGGCTCACACCATTATATGCAGTGCTCACATCATTATATTAAGTGCTCACAACATTATATTAAGTGCTCACAACATTATATTAAGTGCTCACAACATTATATTAAGTGCTCACAACATTATATTATGTGCTCACAACATTATATTAAGTGCTCCCAACATTATATGCAGTAGTCAAAGCATTATATTAAGTGGTCATAACATTATATGCAGTGGTCACAACATTATATTAAGTGCTCACAACATTATATGAAGTGATCACAACATTATATGAAGTGCTCACAACATTATATGAAGTGCTCACAACATTATACGTTTTAATGCCAGCAAACAAATTTAGACAGTTATTAAAGTCATGTGATCATAAGGCAGTATACAATATTTAAAACTGATTGAAATAAGTACGGAAAATTTATTTTTATTTTTTTCGCGACAAGTCGAAAATAATTGTTTTTCATTCAATTTTAGCATTACATATATTGGCAGCTAAGGGTGAATCAAACAATTTTTTTTTTTCAGAATCAAATACTTATTTCAATCAGTTTAACACAAAATTATTCCACACCAGGGCATTTTAAACTTATTTTGAGGATCAGTTTCACCATATTCACAACTTAATATGTATATATATTTAAGCGTTTATTAAATTGCTTCGCCGAACGCAGTTTGATACGACCGCAGAGGTCCAACCCTGAACCGTTCGGACAAAAATGGACACACTATGCAGTTTAAAGCATTTCATTGTAGGTGTTTAACATAACTTTAGGCAGCAACCATTTAATTTTTTTTTTATTTTACATATATTGGCAGCTAGGGGTGAATCAAACAATTTTTTTTTTCTCAGAATCAAAAACAAATTATTTTTTTCTCCAAAAACTGGAAACACTTTTTTTCAAAAAAAACCATAGCCTCAATGCTTGATTATGAAACAACTTTCCACAAGAGACAAAATGACATCACAGAAATAAACAACTAAACGGCCACAGTGCGGCCTTCAACAATGAGCAAAGCCCATACTGCATAGTCATGCAGCTATAGATGGCCCCGAAATGATAAACGTAAAACATTCCTAATTTATGTACAAACAAACGATCGAAAAACTAACATGTATATAACACATTAACAAACGACAACCACTGAAATAAAGGCACCTCCTGACTTGGGACAGCCACAAATATAGAATGTGCGGCGGGTTTTAACATGTTAGCGGGATACCAACCCTCCCTCTAACCTGGGACAGTGGCGTAACAGAACAACATAAGAACGAACTATGCAAATCAGTTGTAAAAGGCTTAACTCATCAGATGGGTACAAATATAAATCCATCTACCAGAAAATAGAGTGGACGTGGGCGGGTACTTCTATATCCCAACAACAAAAAGACACTATAAGTACTGATCTGAGAGTACTCGCAATTACTGACAGCTAGTTCAAAGCCACTAACAACTAATAAAAAAAACATGCATCTAAGTTTTGCATTTAGGTAAAGATTGAAACAAACTGTGAGTAAAATAGAATGATTTACTAGAATGGGATAGTAACGATTGTCCATGAAAAAGGAGTCATTTTCAATGCTCTTCAACTTTGTACTTGTTTGGATGTATAAATATTTTGATATGAGCGTCATTGATGAGTCTTATGTAGACGAAACAAGCATATGACGTACTAAATTATAATCCTGGTACCTTTGATAACTTCTGACCTAAATTAATTCTGGTTAAGGTACATTAAGATACAAAATATAATCAACTACAAGTCATAGAAGAATAACATCTTTTAGATCGCACTTCTTTGATAACAATGGACCTCGAAAAAAGATTCAAATTTGTGTTTAGGTCCAGACGATAGCAACAACACAAACAAGAGGAATGCTATTTGTTACTGAGCACTTCTTTGATTTTATTTAAAGTCCACACAATTTATTTTGTAACGGAAGCGTTCTAATTCTTCTCACATACAAGCTTGTCTATAGTCTGAGGATTTCTGTTATTTTTTCTACCAATTTTTTTCCATATCCCATGTTAGGATCAATGTAAAAGGTTGAAAATTTCATATCTGAATATTTTTTTCGTTATCTGGAAAGTTACTTTTGACGGCGGATCTTGATTGTTTCTGTGGGGCTTCTTTCTCATGGATATGGATCACTCACGGGGGAAAAATGGAAAATTGTCGAAACTAATTTGACTTTTATGTATAGCATAAAATCGAGAATGGAAATGGGGAATGTATCAAAGAGACAACAACCCGACTCCATAGAAAAAACTACGGCAGAAGGTCACCAACAGGTCACCAACAGGTCTGCAATGTAACGAGAAATTCCCGCACCCGGAGGCGTCCTTCAGCTGGCCCATAAACGAATATATAGTAGTTCAGTGATAATGAACGCCATACTAATTTCCAAATTGTACACAAGAAACTAAAATTAAAATAATACAAGACAAACAAAGACCAGAGGCTCCTGACTTGGGACAGGCGCAAAAATGCGGCGTAGTCCGAATTATATTCTTGAAAGAATTTAAATTCACAAACTAGTTATTTTGCACCAAACATTGCTGTGACATGCCTTTTTAAAATATGATTGAAAATCGTAAATGTTTAGGTAAAATTCTATTTGCAATTGCTGACCATTGATAAAAAAAAATGCAATGAACAGTATACTTCTGACAGATATTTGGTTCTCCTTGAAAAATACTGGCTCAAAACATATCTTAATTACAATCCCGAGAAATCTGAATATATTTATTTAGAAATGCACAATATATGTGTACAAATCTACATGTTTTAGTACGACTGCAAAAAAAATGAAAAAAATGGTCGTATATTGTTGCTATCACGTCGTCGTCGTCAGCGTCGCCGAAGACAGATGTTTTCCGGATAATAACTTTTGTAGAAGTAAATAGAAATCAATCAAATTTTAACACAAGGTTTATAACTACTAAAGAAAGGTTGGGAATGATTTGGGTTTCCAGTCATTAAGTGTATGAATCTCTCTGAAATTATACCACAAGTTTCCAAACTACAAAAGGGATGGTTATGATTTGCTCGGAGGGGTAAGTGGGGGGGGGGGGGGGGGGAGGGGGGGGGGGGGGGAGGGGGGGGGGGGGAGGTGTTATGGCTCAATTCGTTTAGGAGTTAGAGGCAAAAAAGAGGGAAAAACAAGGGTTTCTTGGTTAATGGTCAACTAAGACAATTTGAAACCAGTGTAAGGAAGGTCATCCAAATATATCAAGGAAATCCAGACATGTTTGATTACCTCCCTTACACTGCTTTAAAATTGTGTGTATAGATTTTTTTTCCCATATCAGATTTCAGAAATTAAAAAGAAAAAAGTGGGGGATATATTTTTCTTTTCTTCAGGTTGGGGTCAGTATGCAACAGCATAGTGAGTATATTACACAAAACAACAAAAAAGGAGGGTATTTTTTTTATTTTTGGAGGGGGTGGGGCAATTCGCAACAGCGTAGTACAAAAGCAAAAAATTCTGTATAAATTCAAATTATATATAACCAATTTTTAGTTCTGTGACTACAGTTATTCTGTGTCAGAAACCTATTATGTGTCAAATATTTAATTACATTCCACTTTCAGACCTAAAATCAAGCGTGAATAGTGTGTTCATTTTTGTCCGAACGGTTCAGGGTTGGACCTCTGCGGTCGTATCAAACTGCGTTCGGCGAAGCAATTTAATAAACGCTTAAATATATATACATATTAAGTTGTGAATATGGTGAAACTGATCCTCAAAATAAGTTTAAAATGCCCTGGTGTGGAATAATTTTGTGTTAAACTGATTGAAATAAGTATTTGATTCTGAGAAAGAAAAAAATTGTTTGATTCACCCCTAGCTGCCAATATATGTAATGCTAAAATTGAATGAAAAACAATTATTTTCGACTTGTCGCGAAAAAAATAAAAATAAATTTTCCGTACTTATTTCAATCAGTTTTAAATATTGTATACTGCCTTATGATCACATGACTTTAATAACTGTCTAAATTTGTTTGCTGGGCATTACCGTAATTTCCAAATTATGGATTCGGTAATTTCCGCTAAAAAACGATGTTTACCGAATGATCTCATCATACATCAATCTCATCATACAACAATCTCATCATATAACAAAAAACGTATAATGTTGTGAGCACTTCATATAATGTTGTGAGCACTTCATATAATGTTGTGATCACTTCATATAATGTTGTGATCACTGCACATAATGTTGTGACCACTGCATATAATGTTTTGACCACTGCATATAATGTTGGGAGCTCTTAATATAATGTTTTGAGCACATGATATAATTTTGTGAGCACTTAACATAATATTGTGAGCACTTAATATAATGTTGTGAGCACTTAATATAATGTTGTGAACACTTAATATAATGGTGTGAGCACTGCATATAATGCTGATCATTAACATAATGCAGTCATGGCGTTCCATATGATTGTCAATGATACATCATACCATCAAAGTGAGTGGATATACGCAATTATTAGCAACTTATATAGTCAAAACAAAACAGAAAAACAGCATACATCAATTCGTATAAATTATCTCGAATCGAACTATGTTTTATAAAAAAAGGTTCTGACAACCAAAGATCTGCAAACCATACTGAATGGTAAAAAAAATATAAAACCCGAAACGAGGTTCATGGTTTTTGGAAGGCAAATACAAATTGACATACGAAAATCTCTTTCTGTAAACGTTACTTATGTTTTGAATGAATACAAAATAATGACCTTTTTCTCCAAAAACGTTTTGTGATTGAACCGGTCGACAAATCAGTAATAGAGGTATGATATTAATACTGCACTGAAAATCTGTAGAACCAAACTATATTTTCTTCAACATTCAATGCCGTGAGCTCCACAGACATCCGAATATTAAATATACATGTCACGATCTGTTTTATTTGAGATTAGTAATAAGACGGTTATCCTCATTAAACTCATCATAGATACAAGGATTATAATTTTGAATCCTTACCCTGTTACATTTTAGGTTTTGACTTTATTTGCACAGTTATTTCTAACCAGACGTTTTAACTTGAAATATCAAAATTTGAGTCAAAAAAAGGTACATTGTTTCTAAAACAAGCCTTGTTGATGACTTCTCATATCTGCTTGATATTTATATTAAGCTAGGTATGTAAAGTTTCCACGATGCTACTGTTTTACCGTGATGCTTTTTTTCTTCTTTTTCTTTTTAGAAAATCTAATCTGGTTGCAGATTCTGTTTATAATTTTGATCATAAGCAACTTTTCAGATATAATATCCTTTTGGACTTTGAGCGTAAGCTGTTTTTGATTTTGTGGTCGAAAACTCTTTCATTGTGTTTTGATATGATGTCATCCGTTAGTAATTCTGATAAAAGATGATTGTTGTTTCAAGAAAACATTACTATGTGTCCCTATTACTTCAAAACAATTTCAGTTAATATTGAAACTTTTAGATACTGACTTGGGTTTCGATATTTCGTCGTATTCTGTCTAGACACAGTTTCGGGTGCGATGGTTCTAGCTGGGTATCTAAAGAACGTAAATGAATTGAATTACATGGAGAAAGGAAATATATGTCTATGTTAACTCCTATTGATTATATTATCTTTCATTAAGGACACTAAGAAAGAATATCACCTGGACTGTGCCCGGGCCATGATAAAATTGTGAAAGTGAGAAAGGGTTAGGGATGTTTTAGAAATTTGATTATCAAAGAAATTAAAACCGCAAATACAATGTAACAGTTGTTTGTACTTTAACTGCTAAAAACTTATTTTATTTGTCACCAAACGCAGCTCCATATTTGGCACCTTCCTTTGAAGTATGTAATATTTATAGAACTTCAATAAATCGTAGGTCAGTTGATAAGTAATCACATTGAGTCTGCTAAACTGACTGTTTGATATACTTTGAATGTTAAAAAGATGGAATGGTCTTTTCTGATACGATATTGAAATAAGTTGAAGACAACCCATGCTTTTCATTTTTTTTAGGGGTGGGTCGCACGCCCTCCACGCCTCCGCCTTAATCCACCCCTGTTAGTATGCTGCAGTTTCTTATCGACAACTTATTTGGAGGTTAACTTTTTCAAACAAATTTTCGGCATTCCTATAGGCTCTCCTTGTCGAAATTCTGAAATGAATCAGCGTTTCTTTATACACTTGTTAAAAGTAAGAAGACCAAAGAAGACAGATAATTTTATTTTACATTCAGATATGTTGATAATGTTCTTTCCATTAGTAATTCAAAATTTTCTGATTGAATTTCATTAGTATATCCTCCAGAATTAAAGGAACAAAAGACTAATTTTTAGACTTAAATCTCGAATTTGACATTAGCGGTAATCTCAGTAAAACTGAAAGAGACAAATTAAAGGCACCAATAGTATACTGCTGTTCAATAGTCATGAATTGATTAAGCGAAAAAAGCATTGTTATTTTTTTATATTGATTAAAACTGTAACACTATGTTCACTGCTTTTTCCTAATTTTGACAATTTTACCTATCATTTCTGTTAGTTTTGCTCACATATTCTGTCAATATAATGGAATTATATGTGCCTGTCATACCATACAAGTGAGATATTGAGCTATCTGTAAAATCAGCTTTAATCCACAATTTTATACACAAGAAAATGAATGTATTAGTCAGGCATATGACAGTTGTTTCCATTCGTTTGATGTGTTTGAGCCTTCCATGTTGGCATTTGATGTATGACGTTCCGTTTTGAATTTTTCTTGTAGTTCGGTATTTTTGCTATTTTACTTTTTGTACATAAAATTGTATATGTAGAATCAAATATCCAATCGTCACAGATCCCATACAGTTCCTATAGAACAGAGAAGAGAATATATCCTGGCTTACATGTAAATTCATTTACTAGTATTTTAAAGACATATAATAATATAATGTTATTTCAAAGTTTGATTATTTTGTTTTTATCAGGATCAGTTAAATAAAACTGTCTGTTAATATTCATCAAAATAATAAAAATAATCATTTTCGCTTCGTTTGCCTTTGAAGTAGTCTCCCAATTCGTGAAGAACGTCATTCTTTAGTTCATTGTCACCATTGTTACCATGGGGTCTAAAGGCTGTAATACAAAACAAAATAAAGAAAAATGGAGATTATGATAATGAAATATAACAAATAAGATATAAAAAAAAACTGAACAAGCCTTTACATATAGAAATGGGAAGGAATACCACACTTGCAGACTAAATAAATGTGTTGCTTAAGAATTCAGGATGATTTGAATGTTCATCTTATATGTAAGTATTTCTCAGAAGTGAATTATGAAACTTAATATTATTTCAGTTCAAGAAAGGACACAGAATATACCAACAGAGCAGTAAAAAACCCATAAAGTCTAAAAAAACAACAACCAAAAGGCAAAAAAAAAAAAACCACTGATCGAAAAAAAATGAATTTAACAAACATCATGGACAAAAGAAAAACGATATAAAAAGAAGCAGTCAACACAACCTTATACAGAAAAATAACGATTGGTCAATTTAAATACAAGATGTGAGTATGACAATTCCTACTCCATAGGTTGCATCCTATTGTGTTTTCAACAAACCTCATAGTCAATTACTTGATGCTAATCAAGATAGGAACAAGATGTAACTGTATCGATGTTGTAGCCTTATTTTAATATCGATCAATATAATCACTAAACTTTGAATAATCAATTATACAATAAGAAGAACACATCAGCGTAAAGCGAAACGTTACAAAAAAATTGAAGGAAATTCAAGTTTCCCGAAGATGTTATTTTTAGAGAACCTTTTGTTTAAAGCGTATTTGTTAAAAGTTTAAGACTGAATTGTGATTATCGATGGACATACTAATACTACGGCATGATTTAACCTTGCATTATTCAGTAAGATAATAAAAAAAATATTCACATCCAGTTCTCTTTCCTTTGTAGAAATCTCCTAATTCATGAAGGATGTCATTTTTTGGTTGATTTTCTTCAGAGGTAATATGTAAATGAATAGCTGAAATGATAAAAATTTTAAAAGAAATAAATGAATAAAACTTTAGTATGCTTTTTGATTTCAAGTTAAAGGAAAATAACAAATCTTAATGTGTCTGCATACTATCTGAAGCAAAACTTGTTGCATTCAGATTTATTAACATTTCTGTTAGAATTCTTTTAGAAAAGATAATTATTTATTATAATACAGATTCTACTTAGCAAAACAAAAAAAGAAAGAATGAAATAACTACTGTCTTATTACAGTCATTAGACAGAAGCGACTTCCCACTCAAATAAACTCATATCATTTCAGCTATAATTCCAAAAACAATACGAATGTTACTTTATGGGCGATTTTCATAGAACAGATACCATAACTAAAGAAGTAAAAAATGTATGAAGTTTAATTGTTTATTTGACCGTAATTTCCGTGAGGGTTGTGTCATTTTCTGATGGGTTAAAAACAATTGCATTTAACATTTTTTTTTTAATTTGGTTATAGCAAACTTTTCAAGAAATATTTTTCTTCGTGTTCACCTTGTCAAAAATTCAAAATGCGCATAAATAATATCATGACCAAAAGGACAATAAAACTTTCAACGTTTCTGCATCTTGTGGTATTTGTTCTATGTAAATTGGCCATGTAGTTACTTGGTAAAAAAAAATAGAAAAATATTGAATTTAGCTGAATGATGGGAATTTTTAGGAGTGGGAACTCACTTTTGTCCAATGACTGTTAGTACAAACCCAATGCAAAGTTTCACTCAATGCTGTAACCATTGACGGAAAGAGCAGGGTACTATGGTCACGTCCAGTAGAACGTATCAAAATGTTATATAAATATTCCATAATAGTCATAATAATCGTCAAAGCATTAGTTAAACTGTCGAAAAAATCATCTTAAAACATTTTACCATTGATATCTCTTTGTCAAATTCCTTATACGCAGCAACCATTCTAGAACTTCATGGGATTACACTTGAGCACATGAATATCGTATTAACTTTGAGATACATACTCAATATGAAGGAGTTTCTAGAATGTTTGGTCAATAAATGGTAAAATAATCAAACACAAGTCAATATCAATGCAATACAATAATCATTGTGTAGAAGGTCAACATATAAATAATATAAAAATAAGAAATTATGGTATAATGACCAATGAACAAAATATCAACCAGAGACCAAACGACATACACGTTGACAAGAATAGGTCATCGTAGGCCTTCAACAATAAGCAAAAACTTTATTTTGACAGTTTATTTTGACAATTTCTCATTTGCAAATAATTCGGGAAATATCCGAAACACAATGTATTAAGATTGTAAATCCTGACATGCTTAATAAGTTTTTCAGTTACACATGTTTGGATGTACTCATTTCTAATTTTGTGGTGTAAACATGACCGTCTCAAAGCTTACAAAACATGATGGCTACATTTGCGATGATTAACTGTAGTTGAAATTACAAAACGACAAATGTGAGTTGTGGGTTGGATTGATTGATTGTTGTTTGAATCTCAGAATATCATATTAATCAATATAATAAGTAAGCTGTATAAAATTGTTAATTATCTATACATGCTTGAACAGCACGACAGATGCCACATTTGAAACAAGAACTCTCCGTCCCAGAGCACCTAAGTTCATATCCGTTTTTTTTGGTGGAAGTGTATTGCTTAGTCTTTGATTTTCTATATTTTAGTTTTTTGGTTTTTTTATTACACATGGTTGTCTTGTTTTATTGGAATGAGGATTTTCGTATGCGCAATTGGTCTTTCACCTAAATTTATATATTCAATTTATTCGCTACTTTTTCAGTGATAGTAATACGACAATTAATATTTTTAATCGTCTGCAGTTTTTAAATTTGTCATAATGCGATCGAAATATTAATGAAATATATAACCATATATTAATATGTCATATTATGAAACAAACTATATTATAACGGTTATATGGAGAATGGCGTAATTTCGGATTAATTTTCACCAAATTCTCGATATCATTAGATTTGGATGCAGTTTTAAATCATATCACAATAGAAAAAGGTAACAAACTAGAGCTAAACCCGACTTTATATATCAAATTGCCCAGGGTCTTTTTCAAACCTTACCGAAACCCAAAACAAAATGGTGATACATACAATTACACGATTTTAAAAACCAAATATATATTATGCAAATAAGTGTTCTCCAATTTTCAAAGACGTAATAGGTTCTATTTCATTTTTTAAATAAGAAAAACACTTTTGAATACGATTTTTTTAATCAAACTTTCAACGGTAACACCAGAGGTAGTTTCTTTATTCGACAACGTTTAATTACCTTTAATTGTTACGCTTACAGAGTCAGAAAGGGAAAACGTTAACGTCAATACTTCGATATCAACATAAGTGTATACTTACAAAAGTCTAATGGTTTCAAAATAGATGACAGTATAGAGCCTTGGTGTTTTGATAAAACAATTCCTAGTGATACTATGAGCAGTAAGCCAAATGTAAGGATTTTCATTGTTACTCCTGAAAATATATATGCATTATAAATGTTACTGAAACAATTTATTAAGTGCTGGCACTTGAGCATTAATTCTTTTAAAGTAAGAAAGTAACCACTGTAAAACATCTTATCCACTGAAATCATTAAGTGCCAGCAAAATATACACAGTGGAAATATTTGTATTTGACATATTTCCAAACTAATCATTAATGATGGGGAAAAAAATAACCACTGTTAAACTCGTTCAACATCTTGGAGTGCAAGAATAGTATAAACAGCGCAAAATAAGTTTAGTTTTGCATTTATTCAAACAAAAAGAGAAATGCATAGGTATCAAAATTGAATGCTGCTATTAGATCTATATCTAAAATTGGTTTTGAATGAAAGACCCCAGTCTATACTATACTTCGGTAATGTAGTAAAACAGAACTTATGACCTTTGATCATTATGTACGTTCTACAAGTTTCATTCTTCAATGTAACACAAATGTATTCAATATAGCGAATAATGATAGTGACAATTCAAATAATCTATTTTGCTTTATTCATAAAATAGAAATAAAAGAGACAAATATGACAAGAAAACATATCATGTAGACAACTTCATGCCTAAACAAGAAAAAGAAAACAAAATAGAACTTAAGAAAAACTCAGTAAACTAAAGATTTAAACACATAATAAACCAGGGCAGTTGATAGTCTTATGTAGACGAAACGCGCGTCTGGCGTACTAAATTATAATCCTGGTACCTTTGATAACTATTTACACCACTGGGTCGATGCCACTGCTGGTGGACGTTTCGTCCCCGAGGGTATCACCAGCCCAGTAGTCAACATTTTGGTGTTGACATGAATATCGATAATGTGGTAATTTTTATAAATTTCCTGTTTACAAAACTTTGATTTTTTTCGAAAAACTAAGGATTTTCTTATCCCAGGCATACCTTAGCCGTATTTGGCACAACGTTTTGGAATTGGATCCTCAATGCTCTTCAACTTTTTAATTGTTTGGCTTTATAGATATTTGATGTGAGCGTCACTGATGAGTCTTATGTAGACGAAACGCGCGTCTGGCGTACTAAATTATAATCCTGGTACCTTTGATAACTATTGAAAGTAGTTTAGCATTATTTTCGATCGGTAATGAAAACAAATAACATTTCCATGCGCAAACACGTGTTACTTGATTATCCTTTATATTATTTATCATCTTTTACCAAATGTAAGGCCTCAAACTACTAGTTTACACAAGAAATATTATAAAAATGTCTCGCAGTGATTAAGATTATAACTCACTGTTGACTGCTGCACCCCTTTTTTTGGACATTTTTACCTATTATGTCTGTTTGTTTGATAACACATCGTTGACAATATAATGAAAGGAGTAGGTCCGGTAAGGACCAATTTTGGCCTCAAATTTCAGGTTCATCTGACGAAAGATTTTGACCACTTTTCTAACACTTAGGTGTCTATTTCATTTGAATCAATTAGTTGATGTGAAAGATTTTAACTGATTTAGTCATTAAAAGCTATCCGATTCAAGCTCAAATATGAAAAATCTACCAAATATGCCAAAACCTGTCACTTTTCAGATGGTTTTTGTCAAAAATGAATGTGGCCGCATCCGTGTTCATCCTCAACCTTTATACATGTTATGTATTATCATAAAATACAACTTACATTTCAATGTTAAGGATGAACACGAATGCGGCTACTTTCGTTTTACACGAAAACTGTCTAAAATTTAACTAAAATGCTACAAATGTGAAGATTTCAGTAATTTAGCATGACTTAATGGTGCTAGTAACCGATATATATGCATTGTATTGTCAAAATCAGTCCATATTTCTGTAGCAGGTGCATTCTACTGTCCAATAAATAACTAAAAAATTACATTTTAATAATTTTGTAAAACTGCTATATTTTGGGGCCAAAAAGGGGTCTTACTGGACCTACTCCTTTGATGTGACTGTTACTCAAGTTGAGGGTTTAGGTAGCTTTAAAACAGGTTTAATCCCCCATGTTATACATAAGACAATGACTGTACCAAGTCAGGGATATGACAGTTGCAATTCATTTGTTCGATGTGTTTGAACTTTTGATTCTGCCATTTAAAATTAGAGACTTTACTTTAGGAATTTTCCTCAGAGTTCAGTATTTTTGTGAGTTTACATTTTTGCACATTGAAATTGACAGAATACGTATACGTATCAACTCTTTGTCTGTACTTTAATTCGTCCATATGATGCTGACAACCCGTCCGATACTAAAGTCACTTTATTGTTTGGTATGCTTAGTTTTTAGTTTTCTATGTTGTGTCTTGTGTACGATATTTTGTTTGTTTGTCTTTCTTTCTTAGCCATGGCGTTGTCCGTTTATTTTCGATCTATGAGTTTGACTGTCCACTCTTTTTTTGTATAGTAATGAAATTAAAACGTTAGTGTGTGCGATCCTGATGATATTTCAGCTAATAATTTACTTATCGGTGGCAACAAAATGAACATCGAATAAAGGATAAACTCTAATGCACCATCTTGGATCTTTGATAACGATTTGCACAAATGATTGTCACGTGTTTTATAAAAACGAAAGACAAAGAGCATTTGAAGATACTAACTTACTGTACTTTATGTCGTAACAATATCTTAATCCTTTCCAATATAACAACTTGTGGCCAAATATGGGGAATTTACCAAATGTAAACATAAGTTAATATACAGCGAAACAGGAACTGTCTTTTGCTATAATTATGGAATAACTAATCGAAGAATTCAAATATTAAAATACAAAAATTGATTTTTATATTCTACAAGCTACAAGTACAAGTTTAATTCATATTTTATTAACAAATAAATTAAGGCCTTGCGTGGCTTATAGCAAAATGCTCATTTAGAAAATTGGTCTGACATTTGTATAATTTTAAATTATAAAATATGAAATAAGAATCGTTTGTCATCTCAAATTCCCAAGAGTTATGAATAAATAAGCTTCAAATGTGTGTCCAATAAAAGAGTTTGTTTTATAATCAGTAAGATTCACCTATTTATAAAGAACTTTACAAATACTTTAATTACAATATAGTTAAGTGCTCATAACAACACTAATATGAATTGTTATTTTAATGACAATAACATGAATTTTAAAGATACTGTTAAAGAGTGTATCATTTTAATTGAAAATGAAAAATATACCCAGGGAATAATCAGAATCATAAGCTGAAGAAGTGTTAAAAAATGGTCAGAAGCAGAAATGCAATGAAGAACTAAAATACCAACTAAAAAACTCATAAGATAACAGGGGTATTGTTCTCGAATATAGTTATCAAAGGTACCAGAATTATAATTTAATAAACCAGACGCCCCTTTCATCAAATGACGACCAGATCAAAATAGTTATAAAACCAAACAAGTACAAAGTTGAAGAGCATTGAGGACCCAAAACTGAAAAAAAAAAGTTGTGCCAAATACGACTAAGGTCGATGCCACTGCTTGTGGTCGTTTCGTCCCCGAAGGGGTATTACCAGCCCTGTAGTCAACACCAAAATAAATATCAATTATAAAGTCATTTTTATAAATTTCCTGTTTACAAAACTTTGATTTTTATTGAAAAACTAAGGATTTTCTTATCCCAGGCATAGATTACTTAGATGTATTTGGCACAACTTTTTGGAATTTTGGATCCTCAATGCTCTTCAACTTTTTACTTGTTTGGCTTTATATAAAGATTTTGATATGCGCGTCACTGATGAGACTTATGTAGACGAAACGCGCGTCTGGCGTACTAAATTATAATTCTGGTACCTTGTAACTATTTGGTTGGGAAATTGTGCAAAACAATATACTGGAGCCAGGTTTCTTTAAGAAACAAATGGCATCAGACTTTTTCACGCGACTAACTACATCTGAAAAGTTCCAGTTGAAATTCATTTTATGAAAAAGACCCGTGACATGTTGAATCCTGGAAAACTGAAACGAAATTTTACATGACTGCAAATTTTGTTTGATTTATCAACAATGCAATTGGAATACTTTTTTGAAATCTTTTATCAGAAAGTATTCCAGAAATGCTATTTGGGCAGGTAAAATATCAAAGAATTCTATTACTTTTATTATTTATGCTTTTATGCGTGAAGATGAGCATGAAATGAAACGCACCATTGGTTATTAACTCATATATAAAGAAATTGAACATGATTAAAAACTTTCATTTAACTTCGTGTTTCACGATAAACAAATTGTTTTCCAGTTTAGATTACAATCCTTTTGATATCATTTTATAATTACATTTGAAATCATCATATTTTCATTGATACATGAAATCATAAAATTAGTAAACAATTTTATTAATTGGTTTCGTCTTTTACAAAAAAAACACTTTTAATACTTTATCATTTCGCACTTATGATATGTTCCAGACGTCCTAACATAAGAAGCGTCTCAGATAGCTTCGAGTCACAGATAAAGAGTGTCCTAAGATGATCCTTAAACCATCATTAAATTGGTCCTAGGCTGTGACTTAGGACGATTCTTATGATACTTTCGAGAACACAACCCCATATTTATAATTTTACACTCTCTTTCATTCTTAACAACAATTTTTGGTATGAATGAGGTTAACAGAATAGAATTGATTATTGTAAAAAAATAGAAATCAAAGGAAAAAAACATCAATTGAAAACAATAGTGTTCTAAAATAAAAAAAAATAAAAAAGAAGCAAAAAATGGGTCAAATAATAAAGCTAAAGAAACGAGAACACTGAAGCATACACAAATGGTAAGTTCCCTACTGTTCCCAACCAGAACCTCATTTAAACACAAGCTTCAAAACTAAAACACAATCTTGTTCATCATTTGATGTGCTTTAATCTTACTACGATGTTATTTAACCCTTTTATGATGTTGAAACCATCTTATATTTTGTCGAAACGACATATTGTTATTCGCACTCTGTTAAAAAGCTTGCAACTATTCAAAAGCTTGTTACGTTACCTTGTTTTGTGATCTTTTACTTCAACATCTACCTCGATCTTTGTCACACAGCTCTACTTCTGTATCTGATGAAATATATATACAGGTTTGAGTTTTTACATCTCCGTTTATAAATTTGATTCAACTTTTATAACAATATACACATCCGCTAAATAAATTTACTGCAATTGCTCAATTCTGTGTTACCTGTTAGACCACGAATTTCATTAACTGTCGAAATTGAAATTGTTCAGGTGCACCCTACCTAAATCAACTCCATTTAGGAATCAGACGATTTTACTCACGAAACTAAAATTGCTTCATATTTAGATCATCACTTTGTATGACAAAGATAGATAAATAAATTTTTTGACAAAGATAGACAAATTAAAAGTAGAATCAATGACGAACTTGATAATTGATTTTTTTTCTCATTGGCATTTTCAAATTTATAAGCAGACGCAAACTCTCTGGCTCATCGTATTACGTTACATGCTTTCAATTTTACGTGACGCACTTGCATGTTCACAGCAGATGCCTTGCATTTACATTAAATAACTCCTCCACTAAGGGATAACAAAATTAAACAACATTACTCTCCAATTCTACGGTAACCAATTGTTTGACCAAATTTAAGTTTGTTTGTCTCGACTCACAACAGACATATATAATTGCACCATTTGGAGTATATGGGATTATTCACTTAAACATTTTCTCTTGATTTGAATACTAGAAATAGATCTACTTTTTTAAGTACATCGGTTTACTGCTGTTGTCTTATACTATGGACGCTTCCTGAACAGTAATTAGTTGTTCTAGTTATGAAATAATTTCTTTTTACAAATTTCCAGACACGAATTACAAGATATTGATCCAACTTTTGAAAATTTTAATGAGAATGGTCCTCCAAAGACGGCAGAAAACATAACCTGAAGTTTAGTTGAGTTCCCTTATCTTATAAACCTTTATGATATTTTAACTAGTATATAGTTATGTAAATGTGGTATGCTAGCACTTATTATCTTAATGAGACAAAAACTTACCATATAGTAATCTTTAAAATTTATTAAAAAAAACTCCGCTTTCAAAAAAAAATGAAACAGTTCAAAAGAGAAACCAAAGTTCCTCTTCTCTTCATTTTTTTCTTGAATCTACATTGTCAAAGTGAAAAAAATAAAGCTTAGAAAAAAGCAAGTTGACAATATAATTTCACATTTGCCGGAATAAGGCATCCAGCAACTATCCTATCGTTATTCTATAGCTCTTAATGGGTCTAAAATGTTATTTAACGTTAAATTATCTTGAAGTGGTTTCTTACTGACACAAGTAGGCTACCATGCACAAATAGAAGTAGGATATAATAAAAAGGAATGCCAAATAAAGGATGTCATTTAGATAAATAAAATTAGAAAATTTGTTTTTCGATTTTAACTGTACCTAGAAAGTTGCTGTTAAGTATTAACTATCAATAATGCGTAGAACTTGTATAAAACGTCAGATATAACAATACATAATAATAAGTATTTAAATTAATGATAATAACAAAAATAATATGAATAGTAATATTAATAGGAGTAAAACAAAATAGACAGTTTAAGATTGAATTAAGATCAAATGAATGAACACTGAATAAAATAAACAATTAAACAAAGCAAGATGAAATAAACACCGATACTCACAAATAGCGTATAATTCACTCTGATACAATGTTTTGTCAAACTATGTATTTAAAAAAAAGGCTTGGGAAAAACGTTGCATATTTTAATATGCGATTTTTTAAAAGTTTAACCGCAATAGTAAGGGATACTCTAGAGGCCAATGTATATGCCGTTGCATGTTTTACAGGATTATAGTAATGGGAGATTAAGCATATTAAACATTAAGAGAAATAATCATATATGAATCTCCCTTCCCGGTCGTATTGTTTCCTTTTCCGTTGTTTGAGGTTCTCAAATATAGAATTGAGATCATAATTTAATTTTTGTTTGAAATTAGATTTTATAAAATCTCAAATACTTTTAATATCTAACTTACCTAAAGCTGTCGATTCCACATCTCATTATGAAAATATATATTGTAAACTAGAGGTTTGGTGCAACAATACGATTTATATTCACTTTTCATCACGGAATGGAAATGCGAAGGCTTGTTGGAAGTCATAAATACCACGTTCGATAAAATAAATCCCTATGTCTCCAGAGTTCGGTGACTTATTTTTATTTTGCAAATTTTCCATGTTAAATCTTCTTAAAACGATTACTCTTTTATTCCTAGTCGATTAAGCAAATATTTTGTCAATAAAAACTGAGTCTTTATACCCATTTAATTTTATGTTTTGTATGGAAAGATGCCAATAACTTGTAATAAATCTGAACTTATGAATCCACCAAAAACACAACTCATTTATGCATGAGATCTTCAAGAATGAACAGACACAATACCGTGTAGTAAGCATTAAAAAAGACCTGGGTAACAAATTTATAACAATACAACAGAGAAAACAAACAAGCTGATCTATGTTAATAACGCAAAAAAACTTTTGATAGACGGAAACCAACGACTAAAGGTTTTAGGTTTGAACAGGTACATAAACAACTACATTTGTTATTTGAAATATCCCCTTGATGTGTATACTTGATATTTTTTCTTACTTTTCAAAGACTTTGTAAAAATATTCGTCAGATATTTATTGTCACGATCAGACTAAAATAAATATAAGTTAGTTTTATTAAAACGTACCTACTTAGTCTTAAAATGGTAAAGTTAATTGCTGATTACAGATTTTATTCGCTGACATATGCATGTTTTGATGGATTAAAATGAATAGATAAAGGTTATTAAATTGTAAACCAAAGAAAAATAATCATCATGAAACAATAAATTCAACCTTATTTTCGTGTCTAAATTGATTATTGAAAATCCCCAAAAACATGGAGGTGAAGATCAGCGTCAAAGTTGATTTTTCTTTAAAATATGTACACCATTGCCTCTTTTAATGATCTAAGATAATTATAACATTCTAATGGTCTTTTTTTTGTAAAGTAAGCAGATTAACAAAACAGAAATTAGCAACTACTGTTATAAAGCGATATCTTTAAAACGAATTAATTAATTGCAAAACATTATATCGCATTGATAGATAGAAAAAAAGGAAAAATATTGTTCTTAATTGCTGGAAAGATTTCCTAAAATATATGAAACCAGGACGTTATATTTCATTTCATTTTTACTGCTTATATATCAATACTTATCGTTCAACTATATTCAGGTAACTAAACGTGGATTTAATTGAACGAAACTGAAATTAGGGTTTTCTGTATATCAAAGAGAATTTTTTGTCTTGAATTTATCTCAAGATATGAAATAAGGAAAAAAAAGACAACAACCTAATGATACAAATAGACAAGATACCGTTTTGAAATGATATACAGTTTCCATAATATACAGGTGTCTCATAATATTACAGTCTCTCAAATATCCTGCGTATAAACAGAAGTAATGTAATGAAACCAAAATGATCAAAGATCTTTTACTGCGACTGTTATGCAGGTAAGAGGTTAAGCTGGCTGTGCAGTCGGGTTTGGTCCGCCATTTTTTGCGTAAAGGGGTGCATGTAACGGGTCGGAAATTAGACGGTTGTTGTCCGTTTGTTTAATGTGTTGGCTTTTGTGTTTGCCGATTAATTACGACTTTTTGTTTGAGTATTTTGCGGAGATACAGTTATATATAATATGTAGTTATGATAGCACTTGATCACTAAATGAGCAAAAAGGAAACCATGTAATAATCTTTAAAATCTATAATAAAAAAAAACACAAAAAACATGGAACAATTCAAAAGAGAATACCAACGTTCACCTTCTTTTCATGTCTTCCTTGAATCTATTTTCATGTCAAGGTGAAGAAAAAATCAAACTTGATAAAAACCAAGATGTTGATATTCTTTCACCTTTGCCAGAATAAGGCATACATCAACTACACTATCGTTATCCTATAGCTCTTAATGAGTCTAAACTTATATATAACGTTTAATTAGCTGGAAGTGGTTCCTACCTGACAAAATAGGCTACAAAGTACACATAGAAGTAGGATATAATAAAAGGAAAGTCAAATGTTGGTTACTAGTATTTAATAATCAAATTGATAACTAAGATTCATTTTGTTACATCTCGTGATAAGTTTATTTAACAATCGCCATGGTAGTCAGCCAGAATTAAGAACATCAGTTGTTCGACCTTTAAGTCAATTGCGTTTTCTTAAAGTATGCCTTTTCACTGATTTGATCATTTGACAAATGTTGTTTGTGCTATAATTAGACCCCTCTACCAAGGAACTTGTTTTGCATGAACGTGTATACAAAATGCGGTTTTTATCCAAAGTTATCATAGCTTTGAATGCTTTTTTTTAATATATGCTATATGCTTGTATATATATATTTCCTTATATTAAAACTAAATAAAAGTCATCAGTGTCGATCGAATGAAAACTGCTGGATTGCGTTTAAAAAATGAAATTGTTATCACTGTTTATATTCCTGGTATCTCAGATGAGTTTTATAAAACTAATCTTCATAAAGTAATCATTAAAAGCTGGTCTATGTAGATATTGCTGTTATTAAATATCGTTTCTTTATGAACCTACCCAAACCAATAACCTAGAATATTGCATTTGAGGTTGGTTTCTATCTATCATAGCTGTTTTGTATGTTATTAACATAGATCAGCTTTTTATGAGTGTTTTTATGAAGATTAGTTTTAACTAATGGGATTATCCTCTTGAAAGAAATATAATTTATTTATTTGATTTTATTTATTTATTGCCAACAAAACAATAATCAAGGCCATTAATGCCTAGGGATATGAAGTGTTTTGAATCATTTCAACCTGTAATAAGAAGGCAATTTATAGAAATTATTAGATACATCATAGTATGATATTACCACATGAAGACTGACAACTGTTCTTTTGAAATTCTCGTGGTACAAAACGTTCAGCAGGAACAAAATAAACTTAGTGGTAGAAAAAACTCATTTTGAATACCAGGAATATAAAAAACATAACCTAGACCCCAATTCTCACTTTTAAATTACGATTAATGGACTAAACAACGTACAATAAATCTAATCTAATTGAAAAACATTACAAAAAAACAAATTTGACTGTTAAATTAAGACATCATAAATAACAAATAACAATTAACACATATACAAGTATAAAGAAATACTAGTACATATAAACAAAGTAACGAAACACCAATATCTAAATAACTATAACTTCAATTTTTATAGGTGCCCATTGTATTCAGCTTCCTTATAGAACAAGTAAAACCAAAAGGTAAAAAGAGTTATAACTATGCAAAATTCGTAGATTTCATAGGTTTCCATGAACAACGCATAATCATGACAATATCAAGCATTAAACATGCACATGAATACACTTTTGTTTTTCAAAAAATCATTAACACATCAACAAGCATAATATACATACATGTATTCTTAGACTATTTGAATTCAGACCAACACACGTATATCTTCTGGGTACTATAAGCATTTCGAAATTTATAAATCATTTCATCAGGGAACAATACAAAGACCTATAGGATATACGATCAACAGCTATGATGAACAACAACCAATGTCTATGGACAGATTTTTATTTTAATTGCACCTTTGAAATAAGAACTTATTTTTATCCCCGCCTGAAAGCATTATATGATTGTAAATTATAATTTCACATCCAAACACCTGAAAAAACTATTTATGCATAGCGTATTTGCGTATTAACACAAAGTAACACCACAAGAAAAAAATATAAGCACATAAGATATAAACGTTGTTCTTCTTATGTTGGAGAAAACTGATTTCTTAACCCAAGATACCTACCTACAAACATAATAATGATATATAATGATTCAACTTTAAACAATAGAACTACAAAAATATATTTTAACAAAATAGATAGGAACCGCATTCAGAGGACTGCACACATTATATATGTACAGACATATTTCTTTTCCGAGAAACAAAACATACAGAACAATAAGCAGAACAAATATACAGATCGTTTCTTCAAACAAAGTTATAACCTCATTGAACGGCAATTTCATTGTTACCTCCAGAAAACCACAAACCACCTATACAACACAGCCTGAAGAAACTATAAGCAAAGTCAATCTATTGAGCTGGTCTTATTATAAACAAACTGTAAACAAAACTTTGAGTTTTTCTCGAAAAACTAAGGATTTTTCCCAGAATCAATCACCTTAACTTTTCCCTAATCTGATGAGAGAACGAAGTAACATGATACTTAGGTACGTAGATTGTTTCCACTGGTAACAAATACTACACCTTTTAGTTCGAACTAACCCCCCTACCCACAAAAACAATGCTTCTTAAACTAAAAATTAAAAAAAAATGAACTTCGAAGCAACTTTCAAAACCGAAATACAATTTTTTTTTCTTTCTAAAAGGCATACATTATCCATGTCTTTGTTTTGATTCACAGTAAAATAAGATATAACTAGATTTGTCATTGCAAGCAATAGCGGATGACACCCTTCCCCCATTTCTGCTGTTTCCATGATAACAGCAGCCATCTTGAAAGTGCCAACCCCAAATTGCAAATCTTTACATGGTGATTAACATTATGGTATAGTTCCATCAACTTGGGTCCATTTAGTTCTGAGATCCAGAGTGGACAAAAATGTGTGGAAAAAAAAAGAAACGAAGAATAACAATCCATCACTCCAATTCCGTTCAGGATGTCACAATTATCCCAGTCTGTATTTGTTTTCATTAGAAATGATGGACGATTCAGACATTTGTAATTGTTTCCATTTCCGAAAAAATATTTCTATTCCTATTCCTCAATGAGTGTGTCATTTCCCTAATTCAGTATTGTAAAAAAACTCTGATGTTGTGTTGATTACTAAATTCTCAATGATTACAGACCTAGGGTGTTTCCTTTGGAATAATATTACTCATTTCTTCCTGTCTACCTGCCCCCTAGTAAAACTCGTTTAGTTCGCTGTGATACCATCTCTCAATAATAAACACTGCCTATATAAATAGATCGTTGTGTTATTTTTAAAGGACATTAATATCAGATTGAGGACTGGTCAATTTGCGTTAGTTTCTAAAATATGAAAAGACCATATGTTTATGTTTGTTTACGATGATAATTAAAGCACAGATGATGTTACTGTTCCTAGCATTTCTTTCTGTTTGTGTTGTTTTAAACAAAATAAAGTATAGATGCATGTGATAGTGCATTGTTTCTCAAATAAAATTAAACAAATTCTCTTCGTTTGCAAGGAAAATAATTATTAAATTTACGAAATTTCTTTTGTCCTTTTCCCAAAAATTTAGAAACAGAATTATGATGATATGTTTCGGTGCCGATTAAACATGGTCTATTCTAAAAACATGAGAAAAAACTATCAGTAGGACTCTATTATGCGTTTTCCTTAGATAAATATGGTGATATGGTACATAACTTATCAATATGTCTTCGTATTGTTCCTTAATGAAATATTATGCATCTCGACTCATCGGCTTATTGTAGAAATTATGTACTGTCTCATCTCTGTATCATTGTATATTGTTTCTCTGTTTCATGTGATCAAGTCGTTTCTAGATATTGGAGTTCTGGGCTTTGGCAATACCTTTTCACTAAGGAAATGTGATTCGGATCCATTTGTTTCTATTTTTCCTACGGAGAAAATTGATATATATATATATATATATATGAGAATATATATCGTGCTGTTGACATTGTCAATATCACAATATTGTTTAGATTGTATGACCATTCCCTTGGTATACTGTATTCATTGCTTAGTTTGCATTGTTCACTTTGAAAACAATGTATGTGTTTCTGATGCAGTACCGTATTCTCGTGAATAGTTTCGTCTGTTATCTGTTTGTTTATTTAAAGAAATATAATATAAATGTATATATTAGTATTTGTTCTAGGAATTTAAATTATTCAAATCCCTGTGTGTCTTTTAGAAAGATCTTTCTTCTATGAATTAATTTTCTCGTGAAAAAAAACCAGCTTTCATGTTGTAAATAAAGCATTAATTTTTTTTTGTTTCAATGTACAAATCGATGTCTTTAGATTGTTTCTAAATGTTTGTTTCATAGATTAAATTTGTGTGTCCCTTTTCATTAAGTAATTATAAGACAATACTTCTAAATGTTATTCTACTAAAGCTAAATTATGTATGCATCTTTTGTTGTTCCAGAAGGGATATAATGATTAAATCGGTTCCATTTCTTTTCTTTGACAATAATGTGTCGATCTTTGTGCTTTTTATTTTGTTTCCATATTCATAATATAAAAATCCGAGTTGGTCATTGGGATGTTGCATGCATTTTCTGATTATGTGTTCTCTATGTTAAAGATTATTATATGCAAACGTGGTTAATTAAGGAATATTAAAAAATGTCTTGTTTTTGCTTTAATTGCAATAGGACGTGCTGCATAGATTCGTGTGAATGTGTTTGTTAATTATAGACCTTTTTGGGGATATGGTTTCCTTTGGTATAAGGTTTCCCAAAGGAACGTAATACAAACCAATGTGTTTCGGTTCTACTGGAGAAAGATATAATTAAGTATAAATAAAGTATTTTTGTTTAAGCTGTTGTTATCGAGATGATGTGTGTAGGTCCATACGTGTATATTTGGACAAAATCGTGAATAAGTGTGATATTTTAATTCCAATCCAGACGCCTTTTCATACTCAAATTAAGTTTTAATGTTGTCTGTCTAATCATGCCAACATGCAATCAAAAAATTGCAAACGTTTTGACGTATAGAAGTTAAAATGTTTTCAAAGATTTTCACATAAGACCTTTAGAATTATTTTTATCTGATTATAATTTGCAAACAAAGAAATAAAATGTATTGTATGTGTACTGTTTGATATGTATCCGTCGGGAGCTGATTGTGTTTGTTAAAGCAAGAATAGCGATTACGTGAATACCTTATTTGGTTTGTTTTTCTGTTTGGTTCGACAAAGATGAGTCGATAAAGGACTTTGCGTTTTTGATTCCTTTTTTAGAAGTTCTTAAAGTTAAAACTGTTTTGATTTAACTTTGTATATCTTAAATCCAAGCTCGTAGCCCGTTCTGGTTCAGACATTTCATTGTGTACAAAAATTGTTGATTAAATTTGTTTTTATAGTTAGCTCTAACTTGTTTAACAGTCACATACAATTCTTGTATATTTAAAACAATGTTTTATTTAGAAGATTATAATTGACTAATTAAAGTTTTATGATTGCTAATGTTACAATAATCCACCAGAGTCATAATGATGTAGATATAAACTACAGTCAGCGTTATTCTCCTACAATGATACGTACTGCTATACCATCTATAAACGGGTCCGAATTTAAAATTCTCAACAATTCCTTTGGGAAAACTAAAGGCCTAGTTTATAGTTATAATTTGTGTTGCTCACTCTGTAGCTTTAGTGTTAGTTGTATTGTTGTTTGTCCTTCTGTTGTTTTTCGTTTTTTGCCATTATATTGTGATTTCGACTGATGTGTTTCAATATTCTGTTGGCGATTTCCCCATACTTTTATAACAAAACAGTTCACTGAAAATTAATACGACAGACAACCTCAATAGACTAAGCACACAAACAAACAAAATACAAACAATAGACATAATGCACCGATATAAGATTAAGAGTTCTCGCAGTAAAAGCTAGTTACAATGCATATTATATCATTCTTCTACACTTTACAGTCAACCAGAAAACATCCAACGTATACATTGAAAGGACGCCATTATGCCAAAATATAAGTAAAGAGTATTGTTGAAGGATCATGAGTACTCAAAACTGTACAACTATACCTTTGTATTTACTAAAATTAACTGGATCTATTGCTGGCTGTCAGCATCACTAAAGAAATCAACATCAAACCGAGGTTTTGCCGCGATAGTTTGCAATATTTTAACTGAATACAGCGTTGACGGATACATTTGGTAGCCATTTTCAAACAGGCTGATATATTGATCATTTCAGGTAGATCAGATGTCATTCTGATCATCCTTTCAAGGCATTTTGCCAAAAAAAGTTGAGATTTGAAGTATTTGACCAAACATCATTTGAAGCACAACAGAATCATCCAAAACTTGAAATTTGCTGATTGAACTAGCTATATAGTAAAACATAAACTGTTGTAATACTATTTAAAAAAAAGTTAAGTGCAGCTAATTATCATGATTATATTGACAATGTGTGTCTCTTATATTCCTCAAGAGATAAAGCCTGTTATCCATTAATATACATAATAAGTCCCCTATCCTCAGCTCTACAGACTGTTTGATAAATGATCCTTATTTACCTGAATGTGTGATTTTGGGTGGAGTAATTAGTATGTGTGTTTTATCTATATCATTTAAATTTGTAAAGTGTATATTCTCATTCATCAAAAAATCTGAATAAACTTTTCTATTATTACTGTAACTATGAGAATATAAAGAGAAAAGAATTTCATCTTCAATTTTTTAGCATTTTTTGCATAATCTTTCTTCCATTGGTAGATCAAAATATCTTTTTCTATTAATAAATTCCAATAAAATGTTATGAATCATGGAAACTTGTGGATCCTCAATAGTTTAACTTTGCTTTGCTATTTTCTACCATCTCTCTTTATATCCTAAAATGGTTTTTACATTACTATTCACTATTTCAGTTAGGTTATAAATATGAACGAATTCGACATTTCTATGATGAAGCCGTAAAATGAAACCGCAAAACATTACGTTTAACCCTAGCTGGTATTTGTCAGCCTGTTTAAGATAAAAATTAAAACAACAAAAAAATACAAGGAAATTCAATATCTCATCATCAAATATTGAAGTTTCATGATCAAGCGATGCATGACATTTCATCATCAAACAGTGACATTTCATCATCAAACAGTGACATTTCATCATCAGATATTGACATTTCGTCATCAAACAATGACATTTTATCATCAAACAATGACATTTCATCATCACATAATGATTTTTCATCATCAAACAATGACATTTCACAGTCAAACAATGACATTTCATCATGAATAATTGACTTTTCATCATCAAACAATGACATTTCATCATCAAACAATGTTATTCAATCATCAAAACAGTAACATTTCATCATCAAATATTGACTTTTCATCATCAAACAATGACATTTCATCATTAAACAATGACATTTCACTGTCAAACAATGTCATTTCACTGTCAAACAATGACATTTCATCATCAAACAATAACATGTTATCACCAAACAATGACATTGCATCATCAAACAGTGACATTTCATCATCAAATATTGACTTTCATCATCAAACAATGACATTTCACTGTCAAAGAAGACATTTCACTGTCAAAAAAGACATTTCACTGTCAAACAATGACATTTCATCATCAAACAATGACATTACATTATTGAACAATGACATTTCATTATTGAACAATGACATTTCATTATTGAAAAATGACATTTCATCATCAAACAGTAAAATTTCACCATCGAACAATGACATTTCATCATCAATCAGTGACATCCCATCACCATCAAACAATTACATCCAATTACATTTTAAATAGTAACGTCAGAAGATTATATTAGGTATTGCATCATCGTCTATTCCAATCTTCTATTGACGACGAAAATATATTGATAACAGCAAGTAATGTTGCCAAATACATGAAATACTAGTTTAGACAAAATAAATAAAACTCATCAAATATACTAGGCTTATAATAGTGTACGCCTAACGCGTATTTCTAAGATACAAAAGATCACCAGTACAATGTTTTGTTTTGAAGATTGTATGACTTTGGTCAAAACTAGCCAATCAATAGAATATGGAAGTGGAATTGTGAGATTGAAACGTAGAATATATGTTGTTCAGTAAAAAGATGAGTTTGATCTGAATGCATTGATCATTTTTTTTCTAAAATGTCTTACCTTCATTTATCATTTATCATCATGTTATTTAATCATCGGAATTGAATAAAAACTATGTTTAAACATTCTAATAAAGTAAATATCGGTAGGCACCAAGTAGACCTTACCTAGTTATGAAACTCGCGTATTCCAAGCTATCACTAGGAAAAGTCCAGGTCACTTTCGGTATTTAATCATGTCTTAGATAATGGGAAATAGAACAAAATATTTGAACTCTTTATTATTAATTTATGTCACTCGAGATAGACAGTTTAATAGATTATTAGAAATTTCAAATGTTTACAACTTTTTTTTAATCTATCATAAATTCATCGCACAAATAAATAATGGCATCTTCATTAAAGTCGGCTTAATTACCATTTCTGTATTAAACGTCAAGAATGGAAATTATAAAACTTAGCTATATAGAAGGAGCTCATAAAATTCATTTTATTCGACGAAGAGCTCATCAGACCTCGTGTTTAAATACTGTTGAATATGTCTAATCAGGATAACTTTTAACTTACTTATTTTCTTAAAGCTAACAGCACAAGCACATAAAGTAGAAAAGCGGAAAAAAACAATAACAACCTTAGGGAATTAATTGTGTCACACTAAAAGCCACACAAACAATGTTCTTGGATAACTATACATTGGATTCCATTTAATAGGATTTTTTTCAGCTATGGCAGTTTCGCCATTTCAAATTTAAATCAAATATTAAACGACGTATTCTTTAAATATTAGCTATTTTAATCTTATTTTTTTATTACACTTATTTTGTTTTCATAAGGAGGAAAGATTTTGTATTCCCCAAGCTTAAGTTTTGTGCGTAATGTGTTGTTACGTTGTACTAAAGGATTGTTCGCCTTTATTTTGTCATGGTATTGTCCTACCTTCATTGACTGTTCATATTTGATTGTCTTAATGTTTATTTATTTAAAGCTAAGATCAAATGTGGGTAACATTAATGCTCCGATTGTGGTATATAGTTATGAGAAAAGAAGAAACGCATCAAGTTGCAAGACTGAAATGCGTTGGTCCATTGGTTGGGGTGGGGTATGCATATGAGGGAAGGTATGCCAGGTTCTTCCCAAATATGCACTATATGATTCATATCCGGTGACATTTAGGACAATGGTGATACATCTATGTTGTTTTAAGTCTAGGGAGATTATGTGCTGAACTAAAATCTGCTGAAGGTTTGAATTAATGTTGTGGTGCAAGTCAAATATTCGGCGTCCTTAATTTCAGTCAGTCATGAGGTCACAAATATCAAACATGTTTGAATTGATGCTGCTCAACTGGATTAACAATTTTTTCAAGAGAAATTACAAAGAAACAATGAAATAGTAACACTCAAATCTCATTTACTTCTTATTTGTAGCATGTTTAGATATAAAACTCGATGGTTGAACCTCTTAGTATATTAATATACTTATGTCACATGGTTGAACCTCTTTGTATATCAATATACTCATGTCACATGGTTGAACCTCTTTGTATTCCAATGTATGCATGTAACATGGTTGAACCTCATGGTATATCAATATATTCATGTAACATGGTTGAACCTCTTGGTATATATATCAATATACTCATGTCACATAGTTGAACCTCTTGGTATATCAATATCCTTATGTCACATGGCTGAACCTCTTGGTATATTAATATACGCATGTCACATAGTTGAACCTCTTGGTATATCAATATCCTTATGTCACATGGCTGAACCTCTTGGTATATTAATATACGCATGTCACATAGTTGACCGTCTTTGTATATCAATATACTCATGTCACATAGTTGAACGTCTTTGTATATCAATATACTCATGTCACATAGTTGAACCTCATGGTATATCAATATCCTTATGTCACATGGTTGAACGTCTTTGTATATCAATATACTCATGTCACATGGTCGAACCTCTTGGTATATCAAAATACTCGTGTAACATCTATCACCAACGACCTTGCTGAAACACCTGGTTTATCTCCATGACAAGTATGTTGTTGTTTCGCAGATACAGACCCAACTAACATTTCATATGTGTGTGTGTGCGAGTCAAGTTATAACCAGTATAATAACATAATTAGATATCATCACATCATCAATCAAGCCACGCCTCAGTCATAACAACAGAATGGACGTGCTTGGTCGGCTCCTTTTTACCGGCTATCTACGATGTTGGTTTACTGATGGATGGCTAAATGACTTACAACTTTCGATTACAGAAACCATTCCAACGCTGTACAGTTTAAATTCTTGTTTGTGTAAAAACCCGTTATTAAATGGAAGAATGTTATACCGACTGACGTCGGAGGCTGTATACTGAGTGTTAGATAATGGACACCGATTTAAATGTCTTATGACTTTGATAATGCTTCCTATCATCGTTATTACTATGTCCGAGACTCATCGACCAGTACTCCATCATCGTTGTAAGCGGGTTGCACATATGACTTATCTGACCCTGAAAGCAGCCGCTGTAAAGGAATAACACTACTTCAAAATACTAAACAAGACTAAGCATATTACCAAAACAAAATTGGCTACCATTTTTGTCAATTTTTCCAACATGACGTCAAGAAAATATTTAAATGCTCACAAAAACCCTTTCGACATCGATGCGACCTTGCAATGGCTTACTATTTTATAGGTAGCTAAACTTCTCACTTGTCTAAGAGATGCATCAGGTCCATTTTAATTGACAACGCTGTGAGAACAAAACAAACAGACATTATAGGTAAAAATGTCAAAATAGGGATGCATCAGTCAACATTGTGTTATAATCTTAATCACTATATAAACAAACAAATATGTAACAAAGAAACACAAAAAGCATTAAGACACAGCACATAAGCACAAAAGACAGACAAGAATACAGTAAGAAGCCGTGTCAGCTGTTCTTTTTATTGCTAGTTCTGTGGTTTATATTTATGGAACTCATTCAGATTCAGAAAAGTTTGGATTGTTAATGGAAAGAACATCATCAATATATCTGAATGTGAAATTAAATGACATGGCTTCAATGATCTTCTTGTTTTTGACAAGTGTTTGAAGAAACTCCGATTTATATGAAAATAAGAAGTCGGCAAACAGAAGCGTACAGTTCGCTCCCATGGGAATGCTGACAATATGACGACACACTCTACTTCCAAATTCAACAAATACTAGTATGCTCATTTCCTTCTTCCAGAAATTTCATCAGTTTCACTCTCATTTCATTTTCAGTATCTCATAATGGGTATCTTGGCAGCAACATTTCAATGCAGACCATTTTTTATTTTTAGTTGTCAGTGGATTGTATTTTGCCAATTTTTATTTTTTTCCAATTCTTTTTAGCCTTGTTGAATACTTTTCATCGTTTTCTTTTTTTCTTTAAAAAGAAAAAGTTGAATGCGATAATGAATCAAAGAAACAAATCTCTGCCGAGTATCAAGTTATATATAATAAAACATCCCTAGAAACAAGAATCATATTATCAATTTTTACCATGTTACTGTGCCAAAATCTTCACCGTTGTATACCGATTGAAATTGTCCTCGATAATCAAACACCAAGACTCTTTCTGTCATATCTTCATCTTGAACGTCTATAACATACATATTATCATCAAATGTTATGATCTTTAATGGCCACGTGAAAAATTTCTAATTGTTTATATCGCATTCGTATGTATGTTGTATATCGCTGTTTTGGTTAAGAATCACCTTTTTTTCTCCCATGAAAAACTTACAATAAACGCTTTGTTGGTGTTAATCAACAATATGCTAGTTTCAAGTTCATTTTTAGTTGTGTGGATTCTGGCTTGTGTTGAATCGTGTACTTTGTAAAGACATCTTACTTATGCTTATATGACATTTTAGTATATTTCCAGGAATAAACTTGACAGACTTCAATCTGCTCAATATGTGTTTCTGGTAAATTCGAATTAATGATATCCTTTTTCGGGAATATTCTTAAAGCTTTATGAGACATTAACATTTTCTCCATCTTTTCCTTTGTTTCTTCCCCTTCGTGTCTTATATTTGTTGTGCTAAGCATTTTTGCTGTAATCATTGCTCTTGTTGTATGCCATTCTGATTTAGTCTTTGTCAAAAGTTCGTCAGATTATCTTGTTACAGCCTCTTTTATTGCTGTATCTCTCTGGCAAATCTTGATCTTTACCATCTTTGTAATTCCTTGTCCTTTCCGAAAGAGGGACGAAGGATACAAAAGGGACAGTCAAATGAGCCTTGAGAGTTCGTCTTCAAAATTTTGTATTGAATAAATACAAGATTTTTACTTTCATGAAAAAACATTTCTTTTCAAAAATGATATCATTATATAAACATCACTGTGGTCTTTATGGGTCTCGATTAAACAATCCATACAAGCGGGTTTGTCTAGTCGGTGCAATATGCATAACATATTTGTAACGTTGGATTCCACATAGCAAGTTTTCAAGATCCTTTGTCATTATCCTCACTTTCACAGACTTTATCAACCAACAGAATGAATGGAAAACTGTATTTTTGACATGGTATTGGTATTTTCCAATGAAATGTGGGTTATACCTGTATAAGTTATGAATTTGAACTAAAAATACAAAATTGGTAAGGTGAACACAACCCCGCATCCTTATACAAAAATGTGAAGAATTTCATGTTATCAAAAACACATGCAAATAATCGTATATGCGCATCTATAAAAACAATTGTATATATTTTGAAATGTGTTTACAAAATTCACGTAAAGACGCCAATACTAGATGGAGATGAATTATGTTAGAATAAGAAAATTATCAATAAATATGATACAATATGTTATAAGCCGAAAACAAGATTATACAGACAAGAAAACTGTCGTGTCATGTCATCATTTCTTATGTTTGAGGAAGCAGAAGTTCGGTTTATTCGATTATCGATTAACAAAAAACGAACCTTTAGCGTACTCAAAATTTTGTATAGGAAGTTACCAATTTGTTCCAAGACGTGACCCTTAATCTTTTTCTCTTTTTTTTAGTAACTTATTTTAATTTTCTCGGCAGCAATGTTTGAAAGCAAGTCCCTTTATAGATTTGAGGATTATAGTTTGTCCAGTGTACTTTCTTAAAACATTTTGTCCTTCGCGACTACTGTTCATTGACACACGTACATTTGCTTTTAATATGAAACATGACCAGACGTACTTAATATACAAGACAGTGTCGTTTAAATCAAAATCAAGAATCGTATTGTTATCACATTTTTTCCATGTTGTTTGGACAAATATTCGTGAATCTTATTAGCCTGTTGTTCGTTTCTGTTACAAGTTCTCCGATCAGTCAATTTCTTCTATTTCTTTGTAACGACATTTATAGGTGTTGACAGAGGTCTTGAATTTATTTTATACACAAAAGAAATTATAATTTCAATGTTAGAAGTTTGAAAAGGTCACATTTTAAATTATTTATAGTAATAAATCCGATTAACTGCGTAATTTAAAAAGCCCATCTTCTACTTATGATTAAAAAAAACGTTTGACAACACTGTCCTATATTTGCAACTTGTTCTATCATTTGTAAGTGTGACTTTTTGACAAGTAAAATTAACTGCAATATGATAGAATTCTTTATATATGACATCGCTTTCAAAGTATATCGCCGCAATAATAGCTACTTGGTGGGCATGGACTTACCATAATTATGAAAGACGAATTCATGATAAAAAAAAATTGAACATGAAGGTTCAGTCACTTCTGTGAAATTGAAGAAAATGAGTTTTCTACAGAGTTATCGCACAAATATTTTGACAGCAGCCATACTGGTTGCTGAGTTGGAAATTAAAAAAATAGGAATGTGGCCAGTAGACACAGATCCCCACTTGAATATCAAATAAAGTTGTTAAAGTCATGCTACCCAAATTTGTACTTTATCTAAGATTTGTAGTATTAATCATTGTGTGTACGATTTATACCCATTTGTTGAGGCAAGCGTAAGTTATAAAACAAAATGGGAAATACTCTAGAAATGTAAATGTGACACCACCCAGGAACATATATGTTAGATATACTGTTCCCAGCACCACCAAAATTCAAGCTTGATCTGTATTTTGTGTTAGTAAGCAGTGTGTATAAGTTTCATAACATTCGTTTGATGGAAACGAAGTTGGAGAACGGAAAACAATTTTGGATGTATGGAGGGAAGCACAGACGGACAAGGGTAGAACTTAATGCCCCCTTCGCTCAAAGGCGGCTTAAAAACATTGGAAAATATTCTGGCTGTTTGTTTCTCCAAATGTCCTAATGATTTAGATTCTTTCAATGGTTTATGGATGACTAACAACACCAAGAGCCAATAGACAACTCGTCACTTAGAACATTAAGTAATGCTGTTCCATGTAGTTAAATAGTTTTATGTAGAAGAAGTTTAATGAAGTGTAAACATATTTTAAATCTTTATTTTCAATAACAACAATAACGTTTATCACATACACATCATTGCACAAACAATATTTTAATAACAATATATATAGAATAAATGAAGGATAGGTCTCACCTGCTTTCTTACATTATAACAACTATCATTTTTATCAATTACTCTCAAATATAGAAATAACAAGTCTTAATAACAAACCCTTGAACTGTCTCTATAATTCATTTACTATTCTCGAGTTATCATATGCCATAGGTCTAAAACTAAGTGTGCATGGTTTGGTACACTTAAAATCATTTTGATGAAAAATATGAACACAAAAAAGAGGTACATTGCTGAAATTGTATAAAACAAGATATAAGCCATAATTACACTGTAGTTCTTCATTAGTCAAGGTTATGTGTGTGTTTGTAAGTTATGTCCATTCATTTCATGCATTTGTAGCAACTAATTGTAAACACAAATTCTACTTGAAAACCAAATTAAGGTTATGTAATGTCATTATCTTCTGTACAATCACTAATAATTTCACTTAGTCAGTTCACTTGTTTGAGAACTGTTTGTTAATATGAAAATACAATTGATTTGACCCAAACAACACCTGACAACTTACTGTTAACCTTGGTATGTATTGTCAAGGAACACAAAAATACTGGAATGTTTACACTTATATACTGTTTCAAACCATAAAAACCAATACCATAACTTCAACATCATAACTGACACTCATGGTAATGTATGTACAATATTGCAATGATTCAGAAATGATTAAAATTACTGTCATGTTGATTATATTAGCTATAAAATTGCGCAGCATGCAACACTTTTTTCTTTATACAATGTACATTAATATGATCTTGACAAACAAACAAAATATGAGAGAGTGCAATACTTAAACATCTTCATTTTATCTTCCAATATCTCAAATATTTTGTAATGTCATTTTTTCCCTAACCAATGAGAAAAATTTGTAACAACAAAATTTAAACATTGATAAATGATCCAACTTAACCAGTATAATAGAGTTTCTCAACTAGATATAAAGCTTTAAAATAATTGTTAAATTCAATTCTATCTGTTGCAAGTAGCCAGAGCTTCTACATTACATTACATCTGGCTAACCCAGACTTTAATGTCTACCTAGATTTGTGAGATGGACAAATCTAGTTTTAAAATGATTAAATTGGCTAATTATGTTCAAATAATATAGGCAGATAGTTCATATTAGGACTTCTATTGCTAACTGCTTTCATTTCTGTTAAATAAAAATGACACTAAAAATGCCTTTTCTGTTAAGACACTAAAATTGTTTTAGCTTGTGTAAATTAGCGTAATATACAATTTTGATAACACAATATAGCTTACATATATTATAACTCTTTAAGTCCACAAAATGAATAAAAAGTAAATCGGAAACATATTAAAATGCAATTTCCAGTGAAACATTTCTAATCTAATGAGTATTTGCAGGCATGGTCCTAACAAATGTTTAACTTGATGTGCCAGTTCATACATTTTTTTAACTTTTCAAAATGAATATTTTTAAGTGACTTGAATCAAATGACAACAACAAACAACATTGCTTTGATCACAAACCCTACAAGGCCTTTTAAGCTGTTGAGCATACACATATAACACCATTAAAAATATCATTAAAAGTTTATAATCTGATCACAGGTACTAACCACTGTGTTTACACTTTCCAGTACCTGATCCCAATTAAATTGATTTGGTTGATAGGCATTCTATAACCTTCAATGTTAAGTGACACTTTGAAAATTTGTCAATCAGTTAATTAAAGCTCTTTAATCTGTTAAAAAGTTTTCTTGAATCAGATAATAAACTTTCACTGATATTTTCCACTTCATAAAGAAAAAATTTCAGGCATGGATTCGATATTTTATGTTTAATAGGAGGGCACTCCTAAAGGACTATATTTTTACCCAAAAAAATGCTCTAATCTGAATCCACACCTCATTTTGATTATGGTCAGTTTCTAAAAGCTCCTGATAATGCTGCTTTTCTAATGAACTCTTTGAGAATACATTCCTCCAGCTGACTAAATGCTTCAGTTTGTGTTACAGCAGTCATATGATTCAGGGCAAAGCGGAAACAAAAATCTTCCAATTCCTGTAAATACAAATATATCAAATGTACTTCAAATAGCTTCATGCCATATGTTATGACTGGCACTTGCTGAGAAAAAATGTTTCACAAATGTTTTACAGACAGAGGGGCAAAAATAATCAAGTATATCCCATTTTTCTGGGCTGGGAAATTTAAACAAATATAAACTAAAAAGTATTTCCAAATTTTTAAAACAAATGTACAAACCATATAATATTTCTTAGAATAGTTAAAAGTTTCATACAAGGCAATACTTGATTAATTATAGATTATTACATGGCATTTTCCATATGGCTCTGGTATCAGCCCTAGACTCCCATATCAAGCCAGAGGGCTTTAGCCCGAGGGCTTGATATGGGTCGTGGGCTGATACCATGGACTATATGGAAAATGACATGTTATAATCTATTTATCACATATTTTCAAGCAGGAGAAAACAAATAGCTTACACCAAATTATATTTGATATTTCATCAAAAATCAAAAAGATATTTAACGAAAATAATAAATAAATGTATCACTCTGCTGTTGCGTTAAAAAAAATGTTCTTATCACAGTAGGTTAAAAACATTTTGTGAAAAGTTTCAAAAATAAATTAACAATAAATATATTAATTCTAAGAATTGCAAGTATTAAACGATTTTAACATGGTTTAAAGTGTTACATTACAAATTCTTCTACAGCACATTTGTAACTTTCTACATTTCTTTTCATTGTGTTCAACTTGTTTAACAATAGCCTTAGATTGACAGGTTACCTGAAGTTAAACTCGGGGGCTTGATATGGATTTCGAGGGCTGATATCGATATCGGCCCCGAGGGCTGATAACCAACCTTAACTTCCGGCTATTATTATCCATGCAAAAACGTACATATCAGTACAAAATATGTGATAATTTTTGTTACATAATTGTTCTGATTTTTAAAAATGTAAATATTTTGTTTCAACAATAATAAATTTTGAATATGATGGGGAAAATTTCAATCAAATACATATGAATATACAGAAACACAAAAAATCAATGTGTGTGTCTTTTTCTTTATCATGTTTAAATTCATTTTTTTTTTATCTGTGACTAGAGTAAAATTTAGATTCATTGAAATAGTATTCATACCTTAGCTTCAAATTTAATAGCAGCTGCATACAACATTGCTACATTATCTGTTGTCATCCCTTTCTTGATGATTTGTTCACACATTTTCTTCAATATTGGTTCACAGTAGGCATTGGCTAAATCCAACAAACCTAAAATTATAATATTCTCCTATTGTTTGCATAATTCTGTTACTAATGTAATGGTATTGAAATTAAACTAGAGGCTCTTAAGAGCCTGTGTCACTCACCTTGGTCTATGTGCATATTAAACAAAGGACACAGATGAATTTATGACAAAATTGAGTTTTGTTGATGGGGATGTGTTTGTAGAACTTACTTTATTGAACATTTTTGCTACTTACAATATTCTATATCTGTACTGGGCCCTTTAGTTACAGAGGAAAATATTTTGTTAAAACTTAACCAAAATTTACCAAATTGATGAACATTGTTAAAAATTCACTCTAAAGGGCATAACTCCTCCAGTGGTCAGCTGATCATTTTGGTCATGTTATCTAATTTGTAGATCTTACTTCGCTAAACATTATTGCTGTTTACAGTTTTACTCTATCTATAATAACCAAAAACGGCAATATTTCCTTAAATATTATCAATAGGGGAGCAGCAACCCAACAAACAGTTGTCCAATTTCAGGACAGATAGATATTGACCTGATAAACAATTCAACCTCTTGTAAGATTTGCTCTAAATGCTTTGGTTTCAGAGTTAAAAGCCAAAATCTACATTTTACCCCCTATGTTCTATTTTTACCCATGGCAGCCATCTTGGTTGGTTGGCTGGGTCACCGCACACATTTGTTGAACTAGATACCCTAATGATGATTGTGGACAAGTTTGGTTAAATTTGGCCCAGTTTAACAACTTTTTTTCGCACGAACTTTGTGATTAGATTTTACGAAAAAATGAGACGAAAGACACCCATTTTTTATTTGATCATTAGGAAGATGAATGTCACCAGTTTCTAAACAGGTATCACTCAAAGGCATTGAAATTCTAGTTTGATCCAAATTTTTTGGGGGGATATGTGACATGTTCATCCCCTTTTTGCAATATTTTATGGTAAAAAATTGCAGAATGTTGCCATGGATACACATAAAAGGATTTTTTTTCACCCTTTTAACATTTGAAAATCAAATCTATGGAAGATACTGATTACATACATATGCACATGTTCAACACAAACAGTTAGGTTTATGTATTAGAAATACAGGAATAGGAGATGATAAAACATATTGTGGCTCATTTTTTATTTTTTTTTCTAACTGTGGAGTGCTACCTATAATAACATTCAAGATAATAACCGTAAACGACAAAAAAAATCCGTAAAATTACCAATTCAGGGGCAGCAACCCTACACTCAGTTGTCTGATTCATCTGAAAATTTCAGGGCAGATAGATGTTGACTTGATAAACAATTTTACCCCCATGTCAGATTTGCTCTAAATGCTTTGGTTTCAGAGTTATAAGCCAAAATATACATTTTACCCCTATGTTCTATTTTTAGCCATGGCGGCCATCTTGGTTGGTTTGGCGGGTCATCTAATTTATAAACTAGATACCCCAATGATGATTGTGGACAAGTATGGTTAAATTTGGCCTAGTTTTTTTTAGAGAAGATTTTTGTAAAAGTTAACGAATGTTAAATATTTGAATGTCAATATTTAACAATATTGGCACCTTTGGGCCAGGTGAGCTAATAAGGATAAAAGTCAGTCTAAATAGCTATAAAAAAACTGCAGTAAATCATGAATAGCATACTTTTTTTTTGCAAGTTCATTTTGTATATTTTTCAGCCAACAATGTATTATTAATACATAAAACATAGAACTTTCACAGTAAATTTTTTTTTTTTCTCAGACTACAGTTTTGGGTTATCCCCATTATGAAGGGCAAAGGATGGTGGAAGGTTAACTAAGCTTATTTAAAAAACATATCCCATTTGAACTGTTTTAATCTTAAAATATTTGACTATCAAAAGTTGCTTCAAAAGGTTGAAATAAAAAAAATCATTTACACCCAGTGCAAGTTAATGATACTTGCCTGCTAAAAGCTTATTTATAATTATGATTTTTCTTGTACATATTCACAGCGTAAATACAGAGTAAACATAATGACTAACTCACCTATTGCTTCCTCAGGTTTCAGGTCTACTCTGTCTGTATATAGATATCTAAGGAAAGCCTTGTATACTGTATAAGTATACTGACTAATTTCTATAACTCTGTAAACACAAATCAAATACCATTATTTACTGTAAAAAGTTCTGATAAAAACGATGATTGTAAAGAGTAATTAACTAAAGAAGCTGTTAAATATTCACTTAAGTATTTTTAACATTGCAACCTTCTGTCAGCAATAACATATTTGTAAATATAATATTTGTGGCTGGGGATTCACTTTTTTAACTCAATTTTCATGGACCGCGGAAATCTCTTTTCTGAAGGACAGTTGATTCAATAGTTTTAACATATTCTACATACAAGTTATAAAAACTTGTTCGACTACTTGAATTTGTGGTTTACCTTTACCCTCAAAATCCAGGAAATTAATATCCAAAATAGATAATGAATCTACATTTAAAATACATGTAAAACTGATTTAACATTTCTCAACATTGTTGCATTTAATTAAATCAATTATACAGTATACTGATCACTTGACTACCAATTATTATTATAAAAACATCCCAATTTTACATAATCAATCAGACCAGACATGACTATTAGCTTAGGCCAAAACCTGAAGTAAACATGACTACACAGTATAAAGTAAATATACAGTTGTTAGCTGAAACATTTAATCTTCAGTTCATTACTAACACTTTAACTTAGTAAATGTCAATCATCCCGATCCCCTTTATAGGTCAAATTTTAAACCAAATGCTAACATTTATATGACCAAACATTTGTACAACACCGCAGACATTGTCGATGAACCAGTTCATTTAAAGGAGTAACACCACTAATTTGGGCCCAGCCAGAAAGCACATACCAGAAAGAAGTACATATTTAACACAAAATAGTTCCTACGCATCAGTGTAACTTTCAAAATATGTAGAATATTTAGGTATTTTTGGTATCAAATGAAAGTTGAAAGACTGGTGATCATTGTAAAACACTTTTGGACTTTTGATTTTGAATATTCAAATAAATGCACCAAATTTTAAAAAGAGGGTACATTTTGAATGTTTGTCAGATCTGAAGTACCTGTTTTGGTACATCAAAAGTTCCAGAAACCAGTTCTTTCTTACATGCCATTGAAGGTATGTTTATTTTTTCAGTACACCATAAAGTGTTGCTTTGAAATGTAATGATTGCCACTTTATTTGAACTTAAAACAAAAGAGGTGTGCCTGCGCAAAACAGAGAAATTTAACATAGAAAGCAATGGGACCATGAATTAGTGGTGTACTTCCTAAAATGTTTTCATTAGACAAAACTGAATTTAGATTCAAACAATTTATAGCCAGAATTTCACACACTGAGTTGTTTTATATTTATAAGTGAAAGTTGTGAATAGTCAGCAGCAATGTGCTTTGTGTGAACTTAATTTATATGATGCTATGGTTTAAAAGACATAATGTAAATTTTCAAGAGTGTTTGTACCTCATAACATTTAGAAAATAACAATCAATCAATGAAGAGTGTTTCCCTTGTAAAATATTGACATTCAAAGGTCTAATGTCTGGTAATAAGATCATGTTAGAAGCACTTACTGTTTTTCATCTTCTTCCCAGCAAGATTGAAACATTGAACTGAAATGATCACATCTGAAAAACACACACATACAGGAATATAAACGTATATGTAAAGTTGTACCTGTATGTGTACGTTGAAGACACCAATTCTGGCTTTTATTTATGTTGTTGAAATATAATTAAAGGAAATCTTCAGCAATAATCAATGACAAACACTATTATTTCATAAACTTGTTATTTAAGGAATGAATGTAATATTTTTTCTGTCTATGAAGAAATAACATAAAAAATTTGGTGCACACTGAAAAACGTGCATAGCGGGTAGTGTGCACCACATTTTTTATGTTATTTCGAATAAACAGAAAAAATATTAGTCATTTCTTATAATGTAATTCTAAATTCCATTTTAAACCGTAGAAAACCATGAAAAAACGTTGATGACGTCACGGTCACATGACTAAATTATGGGTATGGGCTCATAACAAAATAACGTCAGCCATTCAGAAGACGCCTTACATCCAAAATTAAATTATTGACAATTGGAATACATGAAATCCTATTATAAGTTTGCTAATTCTCATCTAACATACTACTAATCTGATGTATTAAGGTGTTAAATGCTTGTCAACAACATTCATCTGAAAATCTATTCCATGTCTACTTTTGATATTTTCTTTATAAATAGTTTGTCTGTCTAAATTATTTTATCTCACTTCAAATCCTTTACCTGCAATTTATCTATTATGTTGTCTGCATATTAAAGTCACAAATGTGTGTTATAAATGTCACATATGTGTATACTTCAGATTTTTCATGACATTGATCATGAAAGTCAAGCTTACATACATTTATATACAACATAGCAATCATTAAAATTTACCTTATTTTAAGGATTGATTTGTGTACATGAATTAACCTTCCTTCTACTGAAAACTTTAAATCACTAGTCACCTGCAATAATAAAAAAAAGACTTTATGTTAACTTCCAATAATATTTTTGGATCTGGACATTAAGGAAACAACCATCAATCAAAAGTGTTTTTGCTTGTATTAATATTCAAAAGTCTGATATCTAAAAATTAAATGATTCTAACAAAACATTTAATTTGCATCTCAATTTGAAGCTTAGTGCACATGGTAGGTCCAAATTCCATGCAGGCATATTTTTTGCAAACGTCAGGTTATAAAATTTGTAAAGGTGGAGTCTTTTATTGCTGAAAAGGCTGCATGTGTTTTGCTCATTACTGAAGATTGTAAAATTACTATATAGTTGCTTAAATCTACATCACTTGTACTAAAATGGATAGTTGTCAAATTGGCAATCATACCACATTTGCTCATTTTTATACTTATCAGAAATTTAAACAGATCTTTAAAATGTTTATGTGAAGAAAAAAGTGACATGAGAATATGTCAATGAGATAATATGAGCGTAATGAATTTTTGTTGACTTACTGGGTCATCAAATGATCTGGTAATATCATCTAATACACTAGCACCTTTCTGTCGATCTGAAATTAAAAGTTTGTTCTATAGTAATGTCTCCTTTTTGTTTTAAGATATAGATTTTTGTCACTTATCCCATATACTGTCATATTTCCAGAAAGAATGTATTAATAAATGATATTTTTACATAAGATTTCTAATAATATTGCAAAATAAAATAAAAAGAAATAGAACTGTTAATCAGTATAACAAATCAAAGCAAATCAAGCTCAATAATATTATTTCAAATGATATTTAAAGACATTTCGTTAATCTTAAAATATACTCAGTCTAGTAGAGATAATTTGATGGGACATCAAGAAAATCTTATACGAGTCACTGATCTCATGTACAAATTAAAAAAATTGAAATTTTAATAATACTGTCATTTTTATAAAATCATTGTTTATCCTAATTATTCTCAATGTATGCCAAGTATAAAATGCATATTCAGGAAACAGATAAATATATGCCACCATTTCCCAAATATAAAGCCAAGAAATCTAGCATCTACTATATAGGTTTTGTCAATAATAGATTGTGCATTTCTTAAATTTACTTTACATGTATTTTCTCTATAATTGAATATTACATTACATTCAGTGTCTCAATTAAAAGACTTTTTCCAATCACCTATAGTCCTACTGTATATCTGCCTAAATTTTCTCTTGGATCAAACAATTTCAACATGGTAAAACTCTAGCCCTTTTTTTCAGATTTGTTTTTAAAAAAATTCTTTCGAAAAACAACCCAAAACCAATTAATGTCACATTACTATCAATTGATTTATATTCTATCACAAAGTCTTATCAATGAACTATATAAAAATTTTGAAATTCAAAATTCTTTTTTTAACCAAATAACTATAACAGAATATAAATAATTAGAGTCATGTTTTTTAATGATCCTTTCCTCATCATGTTAGTTATGAATAGTTCTGCTGTCAATCCATTAGAAATCTATAATTGTCTTTCCAAGTAATTTTTCTTTCAAAGATCATTTAATGTCGAGAATCAATGGCCTTATATTATATCGACTCCAAATTCATATGAAACTAGAGTTTATTTTCTCTTCAAAATCAATGTTATCGGACAGATCTAGAATGATATGCATTTTGGATTTTGAATAAAAAAAAATTGTAAGGGTTCCGCGGAACCCAGTGTCTCGCCTACTGTTGCTGTAAATCGCAGGCTCAACAAAAATGAGGAAAAAAATCAATAAAAATATTCCTCTTGATACTATCTTCTGATTGTAAGAAGCTTCTGTCCAAGTTTGGTAAAAATCTAGGATAGTTATTGAATCTAATATATGTTTTGAAAACTTTAACGGCAGACTGTATGTAATGTTAACTGGAAGAAAATCTAAGTCCATTTAAAAGTAAAATACAGAAAAAATGGAGTTATCTTTTTACAAAATTTACCCTTGGAAACTATCTTATGATCATAAATAAGCTTCTGTCCAAGTTTGGTACAAACCCAGGAAAGTAAAAGAAAGTTATTAAAATTTAAAAAACTTTAACCACAGAGTGAATGTAATGTTTCCTCGCAGAAAAACTAAGTCCATTTATAAGTAAAATACGGAAAAAATGGAATTTTATTTTTACAAAATCTACTTCTGGATACTATCTTATGATCATAAACAAGCTTCTGTCCAAGTTTGGTACAAACCCAGGATAGTTTAAGAAAGTTATTAAAATTTTGAAATCTTTTAACCACAGAGTGAATGTAATGTTTCCCCGCAGAAAAACTAAGTCCATTTATAAGTAAAATATAGAAAAAATGGAATTTTATTTTTACAAAATTTACTTCTGGATACTATCTTATGATCATAAACAAGCTTTTGTCTAAGTTTGGTACAAACCAAGGATAGTTTAAGAAAATTATTAAAATTCTAAAAACTTTAACCACCGAGTGAATGTAATGTTTCCCCGAAGAAAAAACTAAGTCCATTTATAAGTAAAATACGGAAAAAATGGAATTTTATTTTTTCAAAATTTACTTCTGGATACTATCATATGATCATAAACAAGCTTCTGTCCAAATTTGGTAGAAATCCAGTATAGTTTAAGAAAGTTATTAAATTTTCAAAAACTTTAACCACAGAGTGAAAATTTGTGGACGCCGCCGCCGACGGAAAGTAGGATCGCTTAGTCTGGCTTTTTTGACTAAAGTCAAAGGCTCGACAAAAAGAGGACACAGTGAAAGTATTTAATACAGTAAAAAAAAATGTTTTAATTTTCATTGTTTTAAATTCTGTGATTGTAGCAGAAAAATGATCAATTAATCTTACAATACCACCACCACCCCATGAAATAAAAGGACTGAATTTCCATTGCTTCACAAAAAAAAGATTTTTCAAAATTTTAAAATACTTTGATTGCGCATTTGAAAAGTAGAAGTGCAATTAGCTGATGTGACACACTATAGTGAGTTTATAAAATATACTTAAATCACTTATATATGGTATGGTTTGTAAATACACTAACTAAATACACATTGACATTGACAGAATAAACAATTTTTGTCCTAAATACATGTAAATAATAAAACCATGTTTATTTCAATATAAAAATCTTTTAAGAATTCCTTTTTACAAATTGTAGGATCTCATTTTGGCATTTTTACAAAATATGTTTCAAATTTTAAGAATGGAAAGTTCCACCAAGTTCCATCTGCATCCAAAATCAGACAACAGCCAATGCTGAAAAAATACTTCATTCAAAAATACTTGATTATTGAATATATGAGAGGTTAGCAATGAGAACAAAATTAATATATCTTAATTTTATAAAAACCAAACAAAACTCAAAAGTTGTTAGTTACTTAACAATGTCAATTAATTTGATATATATCCTACCACATAGATCAGGGTTATCTGTAATCAAAGTTTAATTCACATCTTAGGTTACAAATATAGTGTGATCTACAATAACAGACTTTCTTTGTTCCTTCATCTCGAAGCAAAATTGTTATAATAGACAATTAAATAAACCTTTAACTAGATCTGATGTTAGATATTGTCAAGCTGACCTACTTTTTATGGAAGATTTTCACTGTGATATTGTGATTTTTTTAAAACTTATGCTTAAATGTGCAATTGTTCAGACGAAGAAGATTTTCACTAATTGCACCATAAGTGATGTATTTGTGACTTTATAATATAGGGGAATTTCTTTAAACCTGATCATTTGCATAATTTTACATAATTCATGACATTTTTCTGGAAAATTAACATCCATTGACCAAAATACTTTCAAGAGAACATTCTTTATAAACCTATTCTTTACCTTTCAACCAAAATTTCAAAGTGTGAGAGGTTGTACCACATATATGATCATGAAAAAAGAGCCAAAAATATTGTCTTTGAACAACAACTTTAACACCAGTTAATTGGTTAATTAATTAAAAGATTGTTTGGGTACATGTTTAGATAAAAATGTCATATTTGACAACACTTATATGTAGTAATAAAATTATTACAATACATTTCTGCCTGTAAAATCTTACCTATGGAATAAGTTCTCCATGTAACAGGAGGTGATGAGAAAGAGGCAAACACTTCATCAGTACTGGAGAATTTGGTTGGGTATAATGATGTTATCGACTGTCCTCTGCACTGCCCCCACATGTAAACTTGACCTGTTTCTGTCATGGCTGCTGATATATGGGCATAATGACTGGCAGCGATCTCAACTACCCTATTCATGATTAATAGACAAGAATACAGCACATGGCAGATTCAACAGGAGGAAAACAAAAACATTAAGAAAATTACATGAATTAAAATTGTTTTGTCAGCAGTATTTATCTAAATACCAAACAATTTTTTCAAAGTTTGTTATAATTATAGATTTAACTGACCTATGCATGAACAAATGATTTACTCATAAGCTATTACTCATCACTTTTTTATCTGGAGTATTGACTATAGAGAGTGCTCTTAAACCTTACAATTTAGTAAACTTGACTGACACTGTACATGTGGATACCAATAATTTGTGGATTTCATGGGTAAAGTCGAAACCGTGAAATTATATTTAAAATGAATGACATATTTACAATATGTTTGCATGCAGATTTTTAGCAAAACCAGGAAATCATATATCCATAAACAGTTGTGTTTCCATTAATTCACGAAAATATGTACCCATGAAAGTAAATGAATCAACAGTAGTATTAATTGGATACCTCTCATTGGCCATAACTTTTATAGGTGATACTTGATTAGCTTTGTTCCCTGTTCCCAACTGACCATAAGAATTAGCTCCCCAAGTGTATAATGTTCCTTCATCTGACAATGCCAGTGTATGAGCATAGCCACACACAAGCTGAAAATCAAAAAATATCATTCAATGAATGAAATAAAAAATTAGAATCTAGTTGAATCACATCAAACATCATATTCAACATTTATAACTGAGTATTTAAAACAAATTAGTAAAACAGTATCAATGAATTCTAAAATGAAGTCTGAACTACTTAAACAGTGAACTCACATTCAAAATTCTACCAAGTTAAGAAAAAAATAAAAATGTTAAAGTGTGGAAGAAGTTTATGGTTATACTAGATTCTTTAACAATGCATCTCAGCATATAATCTTTTTCTACAGTAGGATTGATTTGATCCTATCTTTTAATCATGACAATATTTGAAACTTGTAAGTACAGTCCTCCGGATATTGAATACTATTTTCTAATTCAGTTTGAGTTTTAAATTGCCTCTTTTTTTTTTCTCACTTTTTCACCTGTGTGTCGTTTGAGTTGTAATAATAATTTGAGTTAACTTGATATTGTTGGATGTGCGTTGGAAGCCTCAGAAATTTAAAAAGACTGTCATACTGTAGAAACATTAATTTTCGGGGTGTTAAAATTTCATGGTTTTATCTCTCTATAAGATTTCATGGGAATTTAATTCCGTGGTCTCCTTAAATGTAAGTGGTATTATATGGAGGTTAAATTTTCGTGTTTTTTAAATTTCATGGATATATTCTTTCCACCAAATAAACAAAATTAAATCCTCCATGAAAATTTCTGCTTTTACAGTATAAGGTCAATATAAGTAAGAAATTTTGTGCTTCGAAGAGTGCCGGATTCAGTAATAAGAAAGTCTCATATATTTCATTCGTTTCCTTGGTTAATGTGAAAAGAGTTTTCTTATTTTGCAACTAACTTTAGACCTTTTGTTTTATACTAACTGAAAGTAGTGTACTTTTTGCTTCCCCATCATATAGGAAGTAACAATAGTTTTGAACAATGAACTGAAGAAGGCAAAATAAAACGCTTCCAGGTTAGATTAAAAGTTACGGTAAACAGAATTAACCTATTTCCAAGTTGACCACAAAGTTGCATAAAGTAAACAAACCTGACTTATTATAATTCCTTGAAGCTGTTGTACTCTACAAGGATTTGGTTGATTGACATTATTACCCAGTCCTAGTTGTCCATTCCCATTATAGCCCCAGCCATATACCTACAATAAAAGATTAAAAATAATTTCAAAAATCTAATAAACAGCTAAAAGGATACTAAAACTACACTTACATGTAGTTCCTTGTCCAAAAGCTCTTTTTTTTTGTGAAGGGTATCATTTGTTTTTTTACTTTAAGGGTAGTACATATGATAAAAAGCAAATATCACATTGAGAGCTTGACAGCATATATTGGATTGAGAATCAAGAATTGTATTGAATATAAAACCAAACTGTTGGCCTTTTAAGCAAACTTGTTTTTATCCATAAATAAATAAATTTTGTGTATTTACTGTCTTCTGATTGGTTAAAATTATTAGTTTTATTTTCAATGTTGTCAATTTGAATGGCGACACGCCCACTCTGACGTTGTGTATTCATACGCCAACATTTGTGTACATTGTTATTGTCAAGATAAATAATATAAAAAGTTCTTTGAGCCTTATTTTTGATAGGAATTTATTTATAATGAATGGCAATAATTTATTTTGAGTTTATTGAACCATAAAACTAATTTTTGACTCTTCACATTTTACATAATCCGCTTCGCGGATTATTCAATATGAAGAGTCAAAAATTAGTTTGATGGTTCAATAAATTCAAAATAAATAAAAGCCATTCATTAAGTGTTTTTCGTAGCTTTTCTTTCATCTAAGCAGATGCTGAAAGGACTTTCATGCACTATTGCAAGCCTTGTGTTTCTATTGTTTGGTTTGTTGATGGATGCAATAAAAACATTTCTATCTCATACATGTATCTTACATTATACTTTTGAGTGAGACTTTACTGACAGCATGGAAAATTATCTATAAGTTAAGTGTACATACCTCACCATTTTCCATTAAACACATTGATGAAGTCTGTCCACAAGCTATAGAAATGGCCATTTTAGAACCTATCAAAAACATCATAATTTTGAATGACTTGAATTAAACATTCTGTGCAAAAGTGAATAAATAAATCTTTCTCACTCATACATACAAAAACCAGTAAATTTCAATCCGTACACATCCAATGGATTTAGTGTAAATACGTCATAAACAGTCAGAGAAAAACATGACCTTGTGCAATGTCAAGTTACAGGTATCGACAGATTGTAGATCCATGAATGTGTATATGTATATAACATACTAGTAATATTTAGTTTGCTTTTAATTTACTGATAACAAAATCAATATTTACACCAATAAAAACAATATTCAATGATCTTATTACAGTGTTGAGTTGGTAACCTTTTAGAATAAGTTTATTTAAAGGAGTGATAAGTTTGAAAGGAAAATTTCTAAATTACGGGCACGGTTAACAACATTTCCGTAAAAATGAGGATGTGCTATCCCGTTTCAAATAAGTTTTCTACAGGTACAACCAAACTTCAAAACCAAATATTTATATCTAGATGGAAAAATTTAGTAAAGGTTTTAAGTAATTTATGGTAAGTCCTACCAATATTTGTATGTACACAAAAGCTTATTAAAACTGAATTCAAACATACTGAAATTCAGTGGTTGACGTTTGTTTATGTGTTACATATTTGTTCTTCGTTCATTTTTTTTATACAAATAAGGCTGTTAGTTTTCTCATTTGAATTATTTCATATTGTCATATCGGGGACTTTTATAGCTGCCTATGTGGTATGGGTTTTACTCATTGTGGAAGGCCATACGGTGACCTATAGTTGTTTATGTCTGTGTCTTTTTTTTTTTTAATCTTTTGTGAATAGTTGTCTCATTGGCAATCATACCACATCTTCTTTTTTATATTAACAAATATAATGAAAATTATTCTGTCAGTTGTAATAATGTTGACTGCTGAATGGTAGAATCATGTTATACAACATTTGCTTCTTTGAATTTTATTTTAATTATAGCATACCAACTTTTCAATGGAATATTTAAATTGAGGTTTACAAAATTTTGTTGGCTAAAAATTATGGTTTATAATCTTTGTGAAAAGGATTCTACCACTTAAAGTAAAGAAATGAAGTTTAAAAAAAAAAGTATTTCAAACTGAAAATTCACATCACACTGTAATACCAATTGTAATATCAGATAAAGATAAAGGATCTGGCTGATTGCAAAGGTGACAAACTTTAACCAGTAGATCTTGACTGTGAAAAACAAACTACAAATTACTATACCTATGACGGCCATGACTTTTTTCGGTGTAGGTTGATTAGTTGTTGTTCCTGATCCAACCTGTCCACAATTATTCTGTCCCCAAGCATATATCTGTAAGAAGAGTAATAATGGTATACAAGTCATATAAAGAAGAGACTTGTAGATAATATAAATAAGAAGATGTAAAGACCCTTTATTAATATTTTCTTGACTTGCCTTAATTTAATTAGATGTTCATTTTTGGATACAAGTGTAAGTAGTCAGTCAACAATGTGCTAACTTTAAGTTTTACTCAGCTACATTGGTGACATTAAGCTGTAATATGTAATTACTCTATGAAAAGGGAACTTTTTTAATTCCATTTCCTGCCTGTATCTCACCTCACCATCCTGTGTTAAAGCCATAGAATGATGACTGCCACACGCCACCTTTGTCACTTTCTTCCCAAGGACATTAGTATTAATCAATGAAGGGCTCAGTCCCTGTGTTGAACCTCCATTACCCAGTTGACAGTACCCATTGTGTCCCCAACTATATATCTCACCATCTGAAAGTACAAAAGACAGAGCAAAGAAATGAATCAAATCAGATGTTATATGTGTCTCAATTCAAATGTAGGCTATCACAATCCTTATCAATTTCTATGAAATGGTAAAATCAATATAAATCATAAAAAAAATTTAATTAAAAACACACAGATATCTCTGCTACACAATAACTAAACATATGTACTGTTTCTAAAAATTACTCCACCATTTTCTACATTTGAAAATGACTGTATCAAGTCAGGAATAAAACAGTTGTTGTTCATTCGTTTGATGTGTTTTATAATTTGATTTTGCCATTTGAATAGGGTCTTTTCATTTTGAATTTTCCTCAGAGTTCATAATTTTGTGATTTTACTTTTTAAATTCAACAAAAAATGATACAAAAGACACCCTAAAGATATTCTATATAACATGTATAACACAAGGATTTACCACTTGAAACTGCTAAAACATGAGGACCACTTCCAAAGGCAATGTCTATGATTTTCTTCTTACATAAAACTTCAATTTTTCTGGGTTCAAAACTGCTGTGTGAATCTCCTGTTATAATATAAAATCAGTAAAACATAAAATTGAGGATGTAAATGGGGAATGTGTCAAAGAAATAATAACCCGACCAAAGAGCAGTATAAATAGTGTCTAAAAAAAATATAATGGGAAGACATACATTTCTATTATTACCAAATGAAAACAAGATCATATATGTAATAAATTTCATAAGATCAATTATCATGATTAAAGTAAAGAAAAGTAGATATTTTTAGGAAGTCTTGCTTCAATAATATGGCTTCTATGTGTTTTAAGTTTTTAAAAACAAACATTGTACAGCATTAACCCTCAAATTGATATGATATAAAATTAAAATTATTGTAAAGAACTACATGTATCAGCTAAGAGCAACTTTAACAATTTATTGTTTTCACTCTCTTTAACTAGTGTTATATTATGACATAAAATGTATTATAAGTTAAATAATGACAACGTACAGCTACATGTAAATGTATATAAGCTGCATATCTCTAAAGATCAAGAAAACTAACCTAGACCAAGACAGCTACTACAGTTAGATCCAATAGCATATACATCATCATCTTCATTGATATAAACAGCTTCATTTCCAGAACTACCAAACACACAGATTTTCTTTATAGCCTGAACTTCACTTTGATCTAGCACACTAAACATTGGCCATTTACTAACATCTAGCATGGTGAAGGAATTTGTTTGGAATTAGCCTTATACTGTTGTGTGCATGGAATGTTCAGCCATCTACATTTTGAAGTCAATAACTACATCTGAAATATTAATAGAAAACAATAAATAAGCTGATCAATATTTTTGAAAGAACGATTGGATATGTATATGGATTAATGCAAATCCTATTAAGGTATGTAGTGGACAAAAAAACTTTAATTATAGATCTATTGCAGATATACATTTTGTACATACATTCTTCGATGCTTGCTCTTCAGATAGAACTGTAGTCCGAGATTACTCTGATGTCTAACGGCTGTTTTGCCAGATAAGCTGGGGTTGTGGGACGGCCCAAGCTTGTCTGGCAAAACAGCCGTTAGAATTTCAGAGTAATCTCGGACTAATAGAACTGAAATTGTTCACAATTTATCTGTCCAAAAACAAGTTAAAACAAGGCACAAGAGGTTAAAATGACGAGTGTGTTAATAGACAACTTTCGAGTTCGATGCATTTCCATCAAAAACTCTGGTTTAAATGAACGTCATTTGTTCGTTTAGGGGTGTCGTCACTTCCATTTCAATGTTGAGCGAGTGGTTGGAAAACTATAATTCTATATTGTATGAATTATTCAGCAAATTGAATTCTCAAAATTGACAATCAACACTGCTGTCATTTGGAAATTGTCATTTAGTACCTACAGAACAACCATTATTTCTAGTTTATCCTGCACAATGACGATCACTAAGACGCTTGATGAACGTTAATAGTGCAGGGATACAGGCGACCCACTCCATCTGGTAAATGACGTCATAAAGGGGCATATAATTGACGAGTTTTTTCCGGTGAAGGATGAACTGAGTCTAGGCAAACCAATGTAATTTATAAAATTTAATTTATATTTTCAATAATTTTCTTCTTCTGTCTGACCAAATACATGTTTATAAAAGTAAACATGTAATTTCTAAGATAGAAACACACCAAATGTCACACATGTACCTACATCAGGCGAAATCATTAATTATTGATAAAGTTCAAGGCATTCATGAGTGAGTGCTTATAAATGTAAACAAACTAAATTTCATATTAGTCTGGTACACTTTTTGATTTTTAAACTGGGTACCAGATAAATGGTAGGTTTTTGTTATGTGTGTGTTCATTGGATGTTCTAAAAATACCATCGAATCAGAATTTATGTATTACTGGAATGTAGGCAATGATCACAACATGGCTACAGGTGGATTGAAAAGAAAAAACGACTCTGATAATGACGTTAAAGCAAAGAAACCAAATAATTTTTGGAAAGGAGGGCTTCTCAGTTCCATGAATGACCCCGATCTCCAAGTTTTTTCGGACGAAAAAATAACTGTCATCAAAGATAAATATCCAAAAGTACATTTTTTTTTATTACAACTGTCTGAACTGTATACTTTATACTTACTTTATCTTCGGGTCGTTACATAAGCCAACGGCTTCTACTGACCCCTCATCTTGGATTGTTGTATATGATTTCTCATCTTATAATTAATATATTTATATATAGATTCTTACATTGATACCAGTGGATTATCGGATTTATCCAATAGACGTATTTACACTTATATGCAAATTTGTCCGCCATTACATAACATCACACAGGTTCCCGTAAACTTTGACTTCATAATTCAAAACATATGACGTCACAACTAAAAAGTGATTGTTGCTTGACGTCAAAAGGTTATTTGGAGGTGATGTAAGGTCATTCGGAGGCAAGATACAGCTAAATACCAAAAGTGTAAATACGTTTATTGAGATAGTTAAATTATCAATTTTAAAGTCCGATAATCCACTGGTATCAACGAAGAATCTGTTTCTCTAATGATTAAAAAGACATTTTCTTTTTTTGTTAACCGAAAATCCCCTTCGAGTGCCTTTCACATTGCACGAAGTTGTCAATTTCATTAACATCTGTTATCATATTTTGATTCATCCAGTTAGCTAAAAAGGTCATGACCCTTAAAATCCTCCAATGATCTTTTGAGATCAACCGCAACCACACGTTGATTAAATTTTTTTATACAATGGGTTCGGAAAGGGATAAATTCCCATAGAGTTAGAGAAATATAATATATTAAATTTATAAAAAAAAACACACTTATTAAGGTGTGCGCAGCTGAACACTTGACACGAACATATGAATTTATATGGGTTCCAATTTTCGCCATTTAGTGCAGATTTAAAACTATTCAGAGTCTTTGCCGTCACCGTTAAATCTGACAGGTTATTCCAATGATCCACTACTCTAATTATTGTAAAAGTATTTAGTCTATGTGTGGTCTTACACTGTTTTTTAAAAAGTTTAAATGAGTGACCTCTAGTATTATGAGATGGTGCTAAAGTAAATAGGTTCATCCAGTGGATGTCATCTATACCATGCAAAGCTTTGTAGACTTGTATCATATCATTCCTATCCCTACAATATTCCAAGGTTGGCAAACCCAATGAACGTAGCCTGTCTTCATAATTAAGATGACAAATATTTTTTACCAGTTTAATGGCCCTTCTTTGTACAGATTCCTGTTTGCAGATGTCTTTTTTAAGATACGGTGACCAGACACATGTCGCATATATTCAAGCAGGGGACGCACTATTGATTTATAAATAGTAAGAAACATATCTTGATCCATGTAATCAAAAGAATGATGAATAATGAGAAAACACTCTCTGCGCTTTGTTATAAATATCACTTATATGTTTTTCAAATTTCAAATTAGACTTTAAAGTTACTCCCAGATCCTTTTCTTCGTTCACTGTAGATAATGCAATTAAATTTCCGGATTCATCCAACATGGTATAACGATATTGCAGGTCATTGTCAGGATTAATATGCAATACTTTAAATTTACATTTAGCAGCATTAAATTTTAATTTCCACATATCTGACCATTCACATAATCTGTCCAAATTTTCCTGTAACTCACTAACTTACTTCGCTCATAATCTGACGAGACTTTAGAATAAACTTTACAATCATCAGCAAAAACTTTCACTATGCCCTCTACTACATCAGGAAGATCATTTATAAATGTTAAGAAGAGAACTGTGCTTAGTATTTAACATTGTATTTATAATTAACAGTTATGGCCCACTGAGGAGGTGTTTATCCAAATTGTACATGCACATAAAGAGTGTGGCTAAAAAAATAATATTTGTTTAATAATGAGATAATTATTCACCATGTCAATGAATTTTAAGAGTCGATTATATGTTGGAAAATGTAAATTCATTACAAATGTAGTAAAAATGTAGTAATTTTTATTTTGACTCAATTCATTTGCAGGCAAAGTATCATTTCCTTATTATGTCAAAAAAGAACATTCCTAATTTAAAAAGTCTAAAGAAAGAAGATATTGATTTATTGAAATATATGGAAGAGAAAGGAAGAGAATTAGCAAAAAGGTATTTGTTTGGTTTAGGATCTTTTGAAAAGTAATGTCAAGATTCCACAAATTAATATTCTGTATCCCTCTGGATCAAGGTATTCTACTGGTGCAGGTTTTTATGTTTACAAAATTACACTGTAACACAGTCTAAAAGGTGAATAATATGAGAGCATGTCTTGTTTGTTTATTTCTTAGCTTAACACATTTATATTTCAATTATGAAAAAGGCTGATTAACATATATATTCTTCATACATTTTTCATCTGATTTGTTCATTTTCAAATTAACAACTTTCAACGTCTGTTTCAAATTGTATAATATTGTGTTTTACAATTTTAGTTCTGATGCAGAAAGACAGTTTAGATATGGATACCATAGTATACCCAGTATGAGGTATGCATAAATATAATGCTGTTGATTTTAAAGGTAAAGTTTATTTTAGAAATACTAAAATATAAATAAATTTCATGATGTACAAAAAATTATAAAATAAAACTTATGGTCAATTACAAAATTGTAACTTCATTCAAGATTCAAGATTTCAAGATTTATTGATAACGCTCAGACACATAAATGTGTAACATGAGGTCAAAGTATAATACATAAACAATTGAATGACGAAATGAGCATGCAGTACTTTCTAAACACATAGAAATACAATAATAATGGTAAATATTTTAGAATAAACAAGCGATTTTCTTAATAAAAAATGACAATCGTTTGTAGACCTCCATATTACATATGGACAATAATCCTTCCATTTTAATATATTGAGGATTAATAGTATAATATTTAGGTAAGTATTTGTTTCTATAATTAACAATAGAATCATGTTGACATACAAATAAAACATGAAATTCATCACCAATAAATTTATGACATAAAGTACATATTCTCTCTGGTCTAGGTATATTTTGCCAACGGCCTGTCTCAATTGGAATACGTAAGTTCGATGTCCTTAATTTAGTTATCCACCCTCTATTCTGTTCAGATAGTCTGATCAGATATTTTTCTAGTCCAAATTCCTTTTTAAATGACCCATAAAATTGTCCCCGGGATGAATTTTCTATATCGCCAAACCATGAGGTAATAAACTGATCACTCAATATACGATCGAGATAAATTTTATCACAAAAGCCAATTTGGTTCATGAAAATATATCCTAGACCAGTGTTGTTAAATATTGATTCGACAGAATCAATCCATTTGAAAACATAATGGCCATTTTTCTTCAATGATAACATCAGCCTGTACAAAGAACTACTGAGTTTACTGCTATTGTTTACAACTTTACACCAATACGAAATCATTCTACATTTAGCTCGAATTTGCAGAGGGAATCTTCCCAATTCTCCATACACCATAAAATTGGGTGTAGTATTTCTAACTTTTAAAATTCTTTTGCAAAATTTCAAATGCATCTGTTCAATAATTTTCAAATTCTCAAAACCCCAAACTTCAGAACCATATAAAAGAATGGGTTCTATCATGGAATCAAATAATTTCAGTTGTAAATCTATAGGAATGTTTTCGTTTGTAACAATTCTATGGATAAAATGCATCGATTTATGTGCTTGATCAATTAGTTTCTTTTTGGTATCTTAAAAAGTACCGTTATATTTAAAGATAACACCTAAATAAGAAAATTTTTCGACAATTTCAAGTTCTTTGTCTTGTAATAAAAAATTAAATTTCTTCTTACTTTTTCTCTTTCTAAAAATCATCACCTTTGTTTTATTTAAATTGACTTCTAATTTCCATTTTTCACAATATGATTGAAAAATATTTAATGATCTCTGCATACCTTCTTCTGTTTCAGATAAAATTACAGTATCATCGGCATATAATATAACAAATAATTCAAAAAATATGTGCAATTCACTTTGAAACTTCTCTTTAACAGTTTCTAGTGGAATCCCATCTAGATTCTTAAAGTAATCTTCTAAGTCATTAAGAAAAATTGAAAACAAAAACGGCGATAAATTCTCCCCCTGTCTTACACCTGCTAAACAGGGGAAAAAATCTGACTGACATCCATTATATTTTACACATGATTTGATTCCTTGGTACATATTAAAAATAACTTTAAAGCACTTCCCTTTAATATTACTCAATTGAAGTTTTTCCCATAAATCAGATCTTGATACAGTATCGAATGCTTTCCGAAAGTCTACAAAAGTACAAAAAAGTTTTTTTCCAAATGAGAAATACAGCTCTATGAGTGCATGAAGCACAAAAATATTGTCTACAGTTGAATACCCCTTTCTAAAGCCAGCCTGATTTTCATGTATAAGTGAAATTTCATTTGCAAAAAAATTCAATCAGAGTATTGATAATGGAAGTAAATAATTTCCCTATACAGCTAATTAATGTTATAGCTCTATAGTTATCTGGATCCTTTGGACTACCCTTATTTTTAAAAACTGGTATAATTATTCCTGCTGTCCAAGTTTCAGGAATTATACCTGTATCCAATATCACATTAAATAGTTTAGTGTAAATACAAATAAAAAATGGTGGCGAGTTTTTCAAAAACTCATTCAGTATCTTGTCAGTACCAGATGTTTTACCATGTTTCAAGTTCTTAACGGCATCCACAACCTCTTGCTCTGTAATGACTCCATTTAAAATTTCATTATAAATGGGGTCACTACACAGCGCGTTGATGTCGATGCCGTCAAGATCTTCTTCGTCATTTGCATTCATGTTTTTAAAATATTCATGAAATGCTTCAATACTGATAGAGGGGTTGTCTTTTTTGTAGCCAGAATATTTTTTAAGTGTCTTCCAAAATCCCTTAGAGTCATTTTTTGAGAGTGCCCTCAGTTCATCCGAACATTTTTCTTTATACTGCTGATAGTTAATGTTAAGTGTCTTGCGGTATTCCTTGGCCTTGCTATTCATTGCCAGTTTATTACCACCTGATTTCGCTCTGCTATATAAGTTTCTAGCCTTGTGAAACTCATTACGTTTGTCTTGGCAATTTTTATCAAACCATGGTTTATTTTTGCGGTCGGGATAAACCGGTCTTTTTTTAGTCTTGCCTAGAATTCCTTCTGCCGTATCTAACAGTACATTGCCAAGGTCATCAACTAGACCGTTTATATTTTCAGGTGTAAAATAATTTGTGTCAATAGTACTCAAAACGTGATCAATGTGTTGTAAATTACCTGAGACACTGTCACTGGATAACGCTTGAAAATATTCGTCTGCTTTTCTACAGTCCCATTTAATGTGAGTGTCTGTGTTACCTGTATTTTTTTCTGTGTTTACCTTATCAGTGTTGTTACTATCAGTATTGAGTGACAATGTAAAAAATATACTGTTATGGACATCTGAAAACATGGGATTAAACTCATATACTCTAAATTCAGAGATATAATCAAACATGTGAGGAGATACAATTAAATAATCTACTACGCTGGAGTCTTTACATGTAGTATGACCTATAAATTTGTCTGAGAAAATACGACCATTACATATAAAAATTCCACATCTTTTACATAGTTCTAAAAGAAGAGTACCATATTTATTCACTCTACCTTGATCATAACTGTATCTTTGTAGAGGAATATTTTTACTTTCTAACAAGAGATAAGAAAAAATATCTTTATTTATAACATCGTCTTCTACCTGTAAAATTTCTAGTAAACTTTCATCAGGTATAACATGATCACTATCAATAGAGGTTCTAGAATTAAAATCACCAATCAGTGCTACTTCTTTTGAAGTATTTGAAAATCGAATAAGTTCATCTTCAATCTCTGAAAAAGATTCATCAGATGAATATCTGGAGAATTCTGGAGGTATATAAACACACCCAAGTAAGATATCTTTACCCGTATCAAAATTTCCATGTAAAATTTCTACCCACTGAACGAACTCAGATTCTGAGTTAATAAATTTAAGAATATGTGACAGTTTCTTTTTATAAATGATAATAATACCTCATGATTTCTTTTTGAATTTTTGTCTATTCTTAGTAAATAGAGTATAATCTTTTGGTAATTTAATTTCGTCATAATCATCAGTTTTTGTTTCTACAAACACCAGAATATCATGTTTTTTGATAAAATTATCAAAGTCAGGGTTCAACAATTTTGATTTTAAACCACAAACATTAAGGTAAGCGATATTGAGTTTATTCACATTGTTATTTAACGATCTACGACTGTCTGATGCGTTATCCTAACGGTGTCCCGTCTGATTACTGTGTATTGGGTTGCGATGCTCTTCACGGGCTGGTTCAAACGGTTGACCGTCTACAAAAATCTGATCATACACTAATGATGCCCGGATATTACGCCTATGGAGTTCCTTTAGCTTTGGTAACAGTTTTTGACGACGGTTGCTAATCTCAGTGGGATATTGCTGGTTAACTGTAAATTTTGGTTTTAGTTTAAGTTTCTGCGGAACGACTTTTTTCACTCTTTCATGGTCTTTATAGTGAGTAAATCGAGCAATAATATTACGCGGTTTTCCGTCCCGTCGTGGTCGTAATCTATGGACGTTTTGGAAATCTATTTCATCCGCTTCAGGAATATCAAGTTCTGTTTTAATAAAGTTTTTGAGTACAGTTTCAGTATTTTCCTCCTCATCAGTTTGTACAATACCGCCGAATATAAGGTTGTATTCATGCACATTTTTTGTCTCAATTCATTTAAAAAGGAGGCATCTTGGTCAATGGATATAAAGACCCTTTTTCATATTCACCTGTATTAAGGACTGTGTTATCATCAATAGATAAAGGCAACAGTAGTATACCGCTGTTGGAAATTCATAAATCGATTGAGAAAAAAGCAGGGTTACAAACTAAAACTTAGGGAAACACATAAAATATAACAGGAGAACTACATCAAAACAGAAACACCACAGAATAGAATGAATGCCTCAACAGATATGTTTTGAAAATTTTCCTGGCAAATTGTTTGTTGTCAAAGGTATGCACATTTAAATGATTAATAAAACCTTCAAAACTATTTAACAATCAAATTGAAATAAAGGATACCACAGATACAGTTAAAGTAAGTCTGCTTTAAATCTTGACTTACATTTTTTTTACAATTGACAATGTGGTTCAGTTGAGAACAAACCCAATAGCCATGTATTTTATTTCGTTTGAAATAGGGTTTTTCCCATTTGCTATTTGTAGTTAATATTTACAGATGGGAACTAGTATTACTATTTGGGATACTGGTTTTTGTAACAGTATGTACTATTTATCAGTTTGATGTTAGGAGGCACGAGGAAAGTTTTGGCGGTTTTTATGGGTGGGGGTTTAAAGGTACTTTATAAAGTTTGGGATTTAAATGTATTAGTATCGAAGGTGCTCGCAGTTACGTCGGATTGAAGTTGGTCACATAGGTATATGTGCAGTTGCTGCTATGTGTATTGTACGCACAGGCGTTGGAGGCATTAGCCGGGGGAAAAGAAACGATGCGAAAGAGGAACAATGTTATATGTCATGTGTTTATATAATGTTTCGATTGAAGAAATATGTACAATTCAGTAAAATAAAATATTGTATCGCAAGAGAAAATAAGATGTTACTGCGAGCAACTAATCCTATATCTGTGTTTGTCTTGTTTATAGCCTATTGAATTAGAGATTAAATGCTTTAAATTCGGACGAGCAGGGCGAGGGAGAATTTAATTTGTCTGTTTCTCTTCCATTTATGAGATTTTATTGTTGCTTTGGTTTCTCCCGTCTATCTGAACATTTTGAATGAAAGAAAAAAAAATCACGGACAAAAAATTATTATCATGTGCATGTAGTTCTGGTTATTTAATTGTCACATACAATCTCATTAAAATCCGATGTTCTAATACGCTACACTCCCCTAGTTAGTTTTAGTGAAATTTGATTGTCAAATACATAACCCATTAAAGATTTAAATACAAGAAATTTCTTTTCTTTGAAGTATTTATATTTTTTCCAGCCATTTACATCTACATGTGATAAGTCAAGATTTTGATAGCCCTTGCCTGAAGAATAAGAAACATTGGAACTCTTTTACTACAGAATATTTTGTAGATTCAAAAGGTAACTTTTTATCAATATAGAAAATGGTGAACTGTTTTCATGCTAATAACAAAGTTGTTTGTATTATTAATCATGTTTATGTAAATATTTCCTTAATTAAGGTATATATGAAGTATAAGCTTTAAAAAGATCATTGATTATTATACAAATATTCAACAGCAAAATTGCAATGCCAGGTGAATGGTGGGCAGTAGATTGGTAAAAAGGTGGTATTCCTGTTATGTGCAAACTCGTGACGTTTTTAACATATGAGCATCAATGCAATGATTCTAGAATGATTGTATGTTTATGGAAAATGTACACAAGTGTACCACCTTTACTTTTTTCGTAAGATGATGAAAACTTTGTCATCATTCAGCAACATTCAAGATGGATGCTACCCATTATTTTTTATCTAACAGTTTCAAATCTGAATGATAAGTCTTAATTTTGAAATATGGTGGTATTTGATGTTCATCTCTGACAACGATTTAGAAAGTTTTTTTAAGTGTATGAAACTTGGTCAAATTTCAGCAGCATTCTCCATCAAATTTATTCATTTTGTAATCAATTTTTTCAACATATTTTATTCATTAGCCTAAAACTTTATAAATATTTGTAAATACAACTTTTTAAATATTTGCAGTTCATTTTGATAATTTCTGCTGATTTTTCAAATGATCGAACTTGGAAAAATTAGCAACATTAAATATAGAGTTCTCATTGTAGATATAATAAAAACTCTAGAGAAGACTGGAAAGGTAGAACATGAATCCTCACACTTTACATCCCTGCTGAAATCTGAACTCAGGTAAGATATGCATCACAGTATCAAAAATTCTATAAAGATGAGTAATATTTTGTAGTGCAGCTTAGAATAACGATCATTGGTTTATTTATAAAATAAGACATAGATATGATCTACATTTTTATGCCCGACCTACAGGCATGGGGCCATTACATTGCAATTTAATGCATTACATTACAATAACTTTTTGATTCTTCCATTACAATTACAATTACAATTACATTTTTACTAACATGTAATGCATTACATTACAATTACTTTGCCTATGTAATGCATTACATTACACATTACTTTTTCAATATAAAAATAAAAGCATTTTACAAGAAATTGATAAATATTACAGAGGTATATGTACATATATAATTATACAGTGTTTATAGTGACATAGACTTCAAATACTGGTTAACTAATATGTCCATTGCACTAAATCATCATAAGTGGTTTAAATGTGATGCCATTAAGAGAACAGCATTCAGTTCTGTACACCTTTCTGGCAATACTTAAAAGCCTTTCTGCAGGTGCTTATGTGTGGTAACTGGCTAAATACTTGATAGCTGTATAAGACAAAGAAGAAAGGCACACTGAATTTGACTTCCATTTTTCCAGTGCATTGATTGAAATTTCTTCACTTGGCTCAGACAAGTAGATGTCAACAGCATGTACTGCACCCTACCTGTGTCTATACTTTTGATGGAGTAGTAGGAGGCATGAAATTGAATAAGTCACTTTAAAATAAATAAATCATCATAGAATTTTGTTTCTTACATTGGTCACTTAATCGGGCAATATCTTTTTGCGCCAAAAAGTAACTCATTTGCGCCACAACTTAATTGCGCCAATACTTCTTTTGCACCACTTTATTTTCAAAACTATAGGTATCATTTACGCCAATAAAATAATCATTTAATTGCACCAATTTTATTTATTTTTGAGGTTGAGTCGGATGCAATTTTCTTTTTTCTATATAAATTTACTGACGCACATATCTTAAACAGTTAAATCTTTCTTTTCTGAATATTCTTCAATTAAGAAGAGCTCTGAATTTATTAATTTTGAAGGTCCCTCTGACAACATATCGGTTGCTTTTCTTTTGCATTTGTTTCATGAATATGATCTTATTCTCCATTCAAAATAATTGTAAAAAATTCATCTGTGAATAACCTAGCACTACACGGCTTAACTGTACATCTCTACCTTATATCCATTTATCTTTACATGATGACCGGTTTTCCTCTATCAGACTCTCTTTTCTTGAATGGTTTCTTAGCAGACATCTTGACTCGTGAATTTTTTTTCTATTTCTTAACAATTTATTTTATGGTGAGTTTTCTTTAATTTGATGATCGAGTGTATAGTTAAATCATAAGTGGAAAAGTTAATTATAGTACATGTATGATATAGGTAAAACATGTGCAGGTATGATATAACTGAGGAAAAAATATTTACATGTAAATGTGGCGCAATTTCATTTCATTTATTGGCGCAATTAATACCATCAAAATAAAAGAGAGTGGCGCAATTAATACCTTTTCAAAACTGCAATTGGCGCAAATTGACTCTGCCCACTTAATCATTAGGACATCATTAAGGGATTTCAAAGGGATATAATAAATGTGTCATTAAAGGATTATCTTGTGAAATGCCTAAGGGCTCTATGAGGAAAAACATAAGTTGAGACGATTTGATTGCAATAAAAACATTGTGATATTAATTAGGTGAAATATCAACACAGACAGGACCCTGACTACAGTTTTGTTTAAAAATGTTGTTTCATATATTCAATCTTTCATTGAAATACATGTCAGGTGTGTATAGAATTATGAAATTTTCATCTTCATATTTTTTCCATTCATCTACTAGTATATAGTTTTGTTTGATAATTTCTTTTATAAGATTTTTCATAGACCACCAAACACCAAAATATTTCCAATATCATTTTTAAAAATATATCAGAAACAAAGATCAAAGACTTGATAATTTTTACCATTTTATATTTCTTACCTAATGTGTGTTTTAAAGATTAATGTAATTTATCTAATAACAGTAATTAACTGTGACAAAAAATTTATACAATACTTTCTTTTGTTTTTGTTTATATCTTATTTTTATTATACAATATCCTTCAATTTTATCTATGTTACCAAATTGTAATGAAAAGTAATGTACTGTAATGGAGGCATTACATCAATTTTTAACTCAAGTAATCATTACATTACATGTAATTGTAATGCAGAAAATGTGCATTACAAATTACTTTGCATTACATCCAAAAAATGTAATATTACAATGCATTACAATTACAAATTACCGTTACCCCAGGCCTGCCGACCTACAATATATGCCCCACCTATAATAGTAGAGGGGCATAATGTTTTCTGGTCTGTGCCTCCGTTTGTCCCGTCCCTTCGTCCCTCCATGCGTTCGTTCGCTTCAGGTGAAACTTTTTGGTCAAGGTAGTGTTTGAAGAAGTTGAAGTCCAATCAACTTGAAACTTAGTACACATGTTCCCCATGATGTGATCTTTCTAATTTTAATGCCAAATTATAGTTTTGACCCCCAATTTTATGGTCCACTGAACATAGAAAATGGAAGTAGGAAGTTAAGGTTAAAGTTTTTGGTCAAGGTTGTTTTTGTTGAAGTTAAAGTTACATCAACTTGAAACTTAGTTCACATTTTCCCTATGATATGATCTTTCTAATTTTAATTCCAAATTAAAGTTTTGACCCCAATTTCATGGTCCACTAAACATAGAAAATGGAAGTGTGAGTGGGGCATCTGTGTACTATGGACACATTCTTGTTTTATTTTTCATGGGAATATTAAATGCTTTTGTCATAGAATTATACTGAATTTAAACATATAAACATTGAATATTTATTATTTTATTTTATGTGTATGCATGATTGCGATTAAACAAGTTCCTATTGTCTGACATTCATTTAAAAAAATAAAATAACAAAAATACCGAACTCCAAGGGAAATTAAAAAGGAAAGTCCCTTAACAAATTGCAAAACCAACAACTCAAACACATAAAAAAATGGAAAACAATTGTTATATTCCTGACTTGATACAGGCTTTTTCTTATGTAGAAAATAGTGGATTTAACCTTGTTTTATAGGTAACTAAACTTCTCACGTGCATGAATGATAATCACATAAAACTCCCTTATATTCCATGATAGATAGTCTGTGGGAAAATCAAACATAAAAAAAACATCTAAAGTAAAAGTTTCTCACACTATTATTTACCTTCTTTTTTATTTGCACATGATAGGTATATCACAAACTAGTCAAAACATTTACTAAATTTTATCATCGGTATAAGGACATCGTTTGTAAACATAGCTCAACATGCAGACCTCTTATATGTTCAGGTATTTCAAATCCAATTTTTTATGGAAATATTCTTTATAAAGCACAAAAATGTCAGTTTTCACCTCAGAAACTAACAAAACCTTTTAATAGACTTATTAAGAAGGGATATATTTACAATACTGTTGTCAGGTCATTAAAGATTGCATATTTTGGTGTTAATATTGATTCACTTACAGGGTCCTTGCATCTGAACCAAACACTTTTATTCAAAAACCAGTTGTTGGCATAACACAGGTTATGTTTTTCTCATATATGTTATGATGGTATGATTCTAAACGGGACATAATGCACAATCCTTCCCGTTAGGGGTTTAGTATCATATCATCATAACATATATGAGAAGAACATAACCTGTGTCATGCCAACAACTGGTTTTGTTTAGGGGCCAGCTGAAGTACACCTCTGGGTGCGGGAATTTCTCACTTCATTGAAGACCTGTTGGTGATCTTCTGCTGTTGTTTTTATATTGTTCGGATTGTTGTCTCTTTGACACATTCCCCATTTCCATTCTCAATTTTATACTTAAGAATGTGTTCTTTTTATTTTAGATGCCATGTTTGTAAGAAAGAGATAAAGACAATACCTGCACTAAAAACCCATATACAGCAGCATAGTTACAAAACAAGAGATACATAACATTAATTTTCATGTGGCATAATGAATGAGATAATTTGATACATGTGCATTGAAATTCATAATCATTATCTAAAAAAATGAGAGTTCTTTGCAGTAGTATTACTTTCTTTACACATGTGCAGATTATAGGTGTGGCTGTATCAAACTTATGTTAATAAGAAATGAAGACATCATTTTACATCAGGACTGTCAGTCAAGCTTGCATTTGAATGCACTTTAAGAAAGAAAACACATTTTGCTAAATATCTATGACCTTTTTTTCTTTGTCATCTAGATTTTTCTTACAAATGAGAAATAAGTTCTGGACAATGTTTTAAAAGAATACCATATATACAATGAAGGATATATACATAAAAAATGTTTATATATTCTTGTACCATATTTATTGATATTTGTTTTGTAAATAAAGAAAAAAATTAATGTAACTTGATTACTATTCTCATTGGTATTTTTTTGCCCCATACATTAAGCAAGTAGGACACCATAAATTTTGAAAGTCAATACTATATATGAACCACCTTATACTATGATACCTGCACATTCTTCCATCATATTGTATCAGATATTCCAGTACCAATGCCATGAGACATGATTTCAATACGTTTGTATCTCTATCTTCTGTATAACTTATATTAAACAGTTCGTTGAATTATTTCTGACCTGATGTTTTAGTGGATGTTCTTCTTTGTACATTTGTTATTTCAGAGAAGGAACTATAGATTGGTTTAACCTGCTATATATTTTAATATACCTGGCCTAAATCTAAAATCTTACTAGTCATGGTTTGTTCTTATATATTTTGCTGTGTAAATACGTTATGTGTGGACTCCAGTTCACATTTTCCATAATCTTTGCCTTTTAGATTCTAATGTATGGTATATACACGTGTCTACTGTAGATGACATTATGGTATTCCCTAGATGTTTTTTTTGTTCGCTCATGTTGCTCTCTTATTAACATCAATATTTCTTATATTTATTGATTAAACTTGTTTTTATGTCCCACTCTTATTTTCAAATCTCAGAAGCCTATACAAAGATATCTATAAGTCAATTTTTTTCCTTCAAAAGTTAATCATATATGGGTGATATTTACTGTTAAATTTTGTTTATTGATTGCTGTTTTTTATTTAATTATCTGCAATGTAAGTCTAAGAATTTGAGACATAGGGAATACAATCTGGTGGCATTGCATTCTATATGTCTTAAGCTTTATATTTTAAAGTGAAGAAGACTTGAGGCTTCATACCTTGTATACACATGCCTATGTTGAAAGTCATTGGCCTTATTTTTATGAGTAATATATCGTTGATCAAGATTAAAGTTACATTATTAGGTCAACTACATGGTACATGTTCATGATTTATTGGTCAATGTTAAGGTCTGGTATTTTTTCCCCTGCTTTTTATACCATGAGCAATTATATGTCAACTTTATTTGGTGCATGGAATGATTGTAAAGTGTACATATAAAAAAGAAGATTTGGTATGATTGCCAATGAGACAACTACCCACAAAAAGACCAAAATGACACAAACATTAACAACTATAGGTCACCGTACAGCTTTCAACAATGAGCAAAGCCCATACCGCAAAGTCAGCTATAAGACAATGTAAAACAATTCAAACGAGAAAACTAACGGCCTTATTTATTTAAAAAAAAAGAATGAACGAAAAACAAATATGTAACACATAAACAAACGACAACCACTGAATTACAGGCTCCTGACTTGGGACATGTTTAATTTATCCTTGACATTATTTTTCATGGTTCATTGGTTAATGTTAAGTTTCGGTATTTTGGTCCTCATCTAAAATACAAAGGTCCACTATGAACAGGTGTTTAAATGGATTGCAAGGTGATCAAGCTTGCCTGGCAGGGTTATCTGATCTTGATTTGTATGGTTCATTGGTCAATATAAAGTTTTCGTAATTTGGTCTGTTTCTTGTACACTAAATATTAACATATAGAATCATATTCAAAACAGTGTGGTCCTGGCCATTGATTGACGACCTAAATTATCCTATTGACTGTGACGGATTAGGTGAACGTTTGCCTGTAACGACCATTGCTCACTTCTTACTTATTATAGAATTTAAACTGTGGGGTCACCAAAGGTTCTTAACGCCTTTAATAATAAAATAATTCGAAAAATTATTCAGGAATAACCTTTATGTTTTGATTTATATTATTGAAATAAATCAACACATCGTTTTATTCCGGATTCGTTTTTCGAATTGCTTTATTTAGGTGTTGAGAACCTTTGGTGACCCCACAGATTCAGTGTCTTTAAAAAGTACATAGTGAGCAGTGATTGTTACCGACAAACGTTCACCTTATCTGTCCCAGTCAATGGGATAATTTAGGTCGTCAATCAATGGCCAGGACCACACTGTTTTGAATATGATTCTATTAACAATATTTGGTGTCTGGAATGACTGTCAGTTATCATTTATTTTCATGATTCATGTTAAATCTAAAGTTGTTATATTTTGTAAATCTTTAAATGAATTTTTAAAAAAACTTTTGCCAGATCGTATTATTAGCTCAGTAGTAAGTGCTTTGACACTGACATGCTTTATAACATACCTTTTGTAATTATCTGTTGCTTTATTCCGAAATAAGAAAAAAACAGGTTTTTTTCTAACTTTCTTTTTCCTGGAGTTCCTTTTTAGCTCACCTGACCCAAATGTCCAAGTGAGCTTTTCTCATCACTTTGCATCTGTCGTCCGTCGTCATTAACTTTTACAAAAATCTTCTTCCTCGAAATTACTGTGCCAAATTAAACCAAAATCATTATTTGGGTATCTTGTTTAAAAAATGTGTCTGGTGACCCGGCCAACCAACCAAGATGGCCGCCATGGCTAAAAATAGAACATAGGGGGGAAAATGTAGATTTTGGCTTATATCTCTGCAACCAAAGCAATTAGAGAAAATCTAAATTGTGTATCAGGTCAAGATCTATCTGCTCTGAAATTTTCAGATGAGTAGGAGAACCCGTTGTTGGGTTGCTGCCCCTAAATCGGTAATTTAAAGGAAATTTTGCCGATTTTGGTTATTATCTTGAATATTATTATAGATATAGATAAACTGTAAACAGCAACAATGTTCACCAAAGTAAGATTTACAAATAAATCAACATTACCAAAATGGTCAGTTGAACCCTTAAGGAGTAGTTACCCTTTAAAGACAATTCTTAACAATTTTTGGTAAATTTTGTAATCTTTTACAAAAAATCTCCTCTAAAGCTACAAAGACAAATTTAACCAAACTTGTCCACAGTCATCATTAGGGTATCTAGTTTAAAAAATGTGTCCAATGACCCGGCCTGTGAATCAAGATGGCCGCCATGGCTTAAAATAGTACATGGAGTAAAATGCAGTGAAACCAAAGCATTTAGATAAATTCTGTTGGGGATAAAATTGTTCATTAGGGCAAGATCTAGCTGCCCTGAAATTTTAAATTGCCAATCTGGCAACTTGTTGTTGGACTTGTCCCTTAATTGGTAATTTTAAGAAAACTTTACAGCTTTTGGTTATTATCTTGAATATTATTATAGATAGATTTAAACTTAATAGCAATTATGTACAGCAAAGCAAGAGCTACAAATAAGTCAACTTGACCAAAGTAGTAAATTGACCCCTTAAGGAGTTATTGTCCTTTACAGTCTATTTTTTACAATTTTCATAAATTATGTAAGTTTTTGTGATTTTTTTTCAAAATATTTTCCACTGTGACTCCTGGGCCAAGTTCATTATAGAGAGAGATAACTGTAAGCAGCAAGATTTTCCAATAAAGTAAGATGTAAAAACACATCACCAACACCAAAACACAATTTTGTCATGAATGCATCTGTGTTCATTGTTTAATATGCACATAGATCAAGGTGTGCGACACAGGCTCTTTAGAGCCTCTAGTAAAGAATGAGATACGATGGTAAACTCGATGTTAGTCTGCGAATATTATGCTATTTACAAATCTGATCTTACTATGTCAATAACAATATTGTTAATATGGAGTGCATGGGGAAAATATAGGAGTGTGAAAGTCGTCTATAGTTGTAGTAATAACATTTAAGAGGAAGAATCAATGACACTGAAACTCTACAAACACAATACAACAGAACGGCATTCAAACATAATGTAGCAGGTTCTGTTGGAAAACTTTTATTAAACTAAACTCCAAAAAACGCTTTATATAAATATTACTTTTAACAAATAAAATATGAGGACGATACTGACATTAAAAAACTCAGAAGTGGGCAGAAACTGGCAACGCCATGAAACAGAAGAAAAGAAAACGAAAACAAACAAGCAACTTGAAAGAACCACACCTTGGAAATCAACTTCTTCTATAGGCAACGTTAACTTGAAATGAAAGCATAAAAGTTAGTTTATTTTTAAAGCAATTCAATTTGGACTTATTCATATTTTTGGAAGAGACTGTTTCTATTTCTTGACTAGGAAAATATTTTCTCTTCCGTATATAAGTGCCCATATTTTTTAATATATGTAAAAAGCAAAACAACTACTTCAATAATATAATTTTAATTTGTTGTATCTGTCTATCCATCTGTTTTCTGCAGGTTTGTTAGTAGATCTGCAATAAATATAATCAATTAGAATTAAAAAAAAATATGAAGCATATAAGTTGTCTTGCAAATATGAACAATATACGAAATATGTAAACTATAATTTACTTTAACCATCTGGTTCTCTTTATTAGTTCTTCTGTTACCATCCCGAATTACCTGAGCGAGATAGGTTTACATTTAAAAAAAAAGTTTTACTGGTTTATAGATTAATTTTTGTTTCCTCATGCCAATATAGTAACATTAATACCGTTTATTTCATTTGCTTTGCTTTGATACTACTGGAGATCACCTTTGATTTGAAACGATAATGCATGTCCGGCTGAAGATTTTCTTATTCCAAGCATAGATTACCTAAGCCATATTTGGCACAACTTATTGGAATTTTGGATCCTCAATGCCCTTCAATTTTGCACTTGTTTGGCTTTATAAATATTTCGAATCGAGCGTCATTGATGAATCTTATGCAGACGAAACGCGCGATTGGCGTACTAAATTATAATCCTGGTACTTTTAATAACTATTTAAACCACTAGGTCGATGCCACTGCTGGTAAAAGTTTCGTCCCCGACGGTATCAACAGCCCAGTAGTCAACATTTCGGTGTTGACATGAATATCAATCATGTGGTCATTTTTTTTTTATAAATTTCCTGTTTACAAAACTTTGAATATTTCGAAAAACTAAGGATTTTCTTATTTCAGGTATAGATTACCTTAGCCATATTTGGTACAACTTTATGGAATTTTGGATCCTCAATGCTCTTCAACTTTGCACTTGTTTGGCTTTATAAATATTTCGATTTGAACGTCACTGATGAGTCTTATGTAGACGAAACGCGCGTCTTACATACTAAATTATAATCCTGGTACTTTTGATAATTAATTATTTCCTGTATGGTTGATGATATCTGATGTTTATATTAGCATAAGGGAAATTTCTGAAAGATTGGTTTTTATTTCACTGCATAGTTTTTGAAACGAAAACGGGCTTTTTTTAATTTCCGATTTACACATTATAACAAAAAAAGATAGAACCATCACTTTGTAAAGTTTGATTTCAGTTTATTTAATTATTAATTGATTTAACCTTTTTTCTAAGTCAGCCTTGATTTCAGATAGTTAAGTTATTCAGTGATTTAACAGTAGTCAACACTTCGGTGTTGACAAGAATATCATTAATGTGGTCATTGTTATAAATTTCCTGTTTACAAAACTTTGAATTTTTCGAAAAAGTAAGGGTTTTCTTATCCCAGGCATAGATTACCTTAGCCGTATTTGGCACAAATTTTGGAATTTTGGATCCTCAATGCTCTTCAACTTTGTACTTGATTGGTTTTATAAATATTTTGATATGAGCGTCAATGATGAGTCTTATGTAGACGAAAAGCGCGTCTGGCGTACTAAATTATAATCCTTGTACCTTTGATAACTATTAACATTACTTCTTAAGTCAGCCAATGGGATATAAAAAAAGTTACACTGCGGATTTTTTAGTTGACAAATCGGCAATTAGATGGACATTGAATGATACGTTTGGTTTTAAGTAAAAACGCTAACAGACGATTACGTTAAAATTGATTCAAAATAAAGGCAACAGTAGTATACCGACGTTCGAAATTCATAAACCGATTAAAAAAAAATCCGGATTACAAAATTTATTTTGGCTCTTTGATTAAAGAGCTAAATCAAGTGTTACCTGTTGCTCCGTTGGCTGCCAACTGTGTGCCTTGTTGCAGGGCTTGGTTAAGTAGATCTGTTCCTTGTTGTGCAGCAGCTTGTCCAACCTGTTTGAAAGTTTCTCCAAAGGTTTCACCCAAAGCATGGAGTTGTACCTTCAGTTGATCCAGGACACCTTGGAATGTATCTTTTAAGAACCTTTTTCTGTAAATTTGTAAATCTATTTATCTTTAGACGACATTGGGAAAAAGAATATCTGCTAAACAAAAATGTACGATATAGATTTATGTTTGCAATGAAAAAACTTCAAGTTTAAATTTCATCTGATACTGTAAACAAAGATTGGATTGGGAATTAAGAAAATAAGATTCATTGTTCAGATTACAAAAACCAACTTTGAATGCTACTCCATATGTGACACCCTTATGTGTTTCCTACGATGAAATCTGATAATTTGAAGTCAAAGCTAGGGATTCATACCAAAGTGAGGATTTGTAATTGTTTATTTATTATATATATCTTAAATCCTAAGTCTTGTCAAGATAATGTTCCTTATACATTCTATATAAAAACAAAATAAGGATTCATTTTTTTACATAAATAAGGCCGTTAGTTTTCTCGTTTGAATTGTTTTACATTGTCTTATCGGGGTCTTTTATAGCTGACTATGCGGTATGGGCTTTGCTCATTGTTTAAGGCCGTACGGTGACCTATAGTTGTTAATGTTTGTGTCATTTTGGTCTTTAGTGGATAGTTGTCTCATTGGCAATCATACCACATCATCTTTTTTATATCTAATTTTATTGTTTTATTGCCAATGAGACAACTATTCATCCGACCAAACAACGAAGTTGCATGTTTAAAACATCAAAGCCTTTAAATTTTTGTCTTCGTTCATTTTATGGTATATTCATGTTGGCCAAAACGAACAAATTCATTGTTCATATTCCTAACGTAGTCATTAATAAGTCCTGATATAATTTTTATAAAAACGTTAATATTTTACCTTGTTGCATCGGGGTTTTGGAGATTCGTTAAAAGATCTAAAATAAAATAAAATTTGTGATAACATTTGCAACATTTTTTGTCACATAATATATTAAAGCGGAGCTTAAGGTTAGTAAGATTATATATGTTGATGTGTTCCCTTGTAAATATAATGATTTAAAACAATTTCCACAAACGATCGTTTTATGTACTACAAATGTTGCAAGTCAATTCATGGTTTGAAGCGATTTATATACATATTTTTTTCTGCATACCATTACCATATTCTATTATAATTTATAATGGCTACCGACACGATAGTGCAATATATAGGTAACACAAATAAAAATAGTTTAAACACAATTGTAAAATTCATTATATTGAAATGGCATTAAAAAAACAAACAAAAAACATGCTGTCATTATAGCAAACACAAAGAGTTTAAAAACAGTATCGTGACACAGTTCATATTTTAGCTGCCGCAATAGCCAATAAAAGGATGTGGTTCACTTTTCGCATCGTTTTGATACGTAACGATGACAGATGATTTCTCAATAACAAGAGATACTACAACATTCACAGAAGTCTATAATTCTGTTTACAGGAAGACTATCACTTCAATCTCTACGACACAATCTACCTACATTGTGAGGTTTTAATTACATTTCGTTATTGCGCGAACTTAAATCATATTAATGGATAAGTTGACACTACAATTTCATATTAAACCGCAGCAGATGAGATGTTGAATTACTCTCAATTCAAACCAGAAACAGTATTATATCGTTAGCCTACAACTAAATTTGCATTTTTCTTCGAGTAATGAAAACCTCTGATTGATACGACCAAACATTCTTATTTTTGTTTAATTATCTACAACAAATTTATACATGTAGTAATGCTACTTGAATATTTAAACGTTTTCTTATGTTTTTAACTGTATGAGTAATTTTGATGACCAAATTTAATGCTGACTCTTACTTGTTGCCCCATTAGCAGCTACTTGTGCTCCTTGTTGTAAAGCTTGGTTCAACAGATCAGTTCCTTGTTGAGCAGCAGCTTGTCCTACTTGTTTAAATGTTTCTTTGAAGGTTGCCCCGAGAGCATTCAGCTGTTCATTTAGTTTATCAAGAACTCCTTGAAATGTGTCCTTCAAGAATCTTTTCCTTTATTAAAAAAAAACAAAGAAACTTTTTTGTTTAACTATATATTTCTCACAAAGACACATGAATGACCGGATTGAAAAAAATACAATCCGCTTAGATCCGAGGGCACCATAAGTTATAGAACATAAAATTAAAGCTCATAGAACCTTTTCTGTCCAGAACAGTTAATGATAAATCTGTCAAAGACAATAGATTCTTTGAAAATTATGGAAACATATATTTTGTATTGTACTAACTGTAAATAGTTAGAAAATATAATTTAGTACGCCAGACACGCATTTCGTCTACATAAGACTCATCAGTGACGCTCATGTCAAAATATTCATAAAGACAAACAAATTTGAAGTACAAAGTTAAAGAGCATTGATAATCCAAAATTCCAAAATGTTGTGCAAAATACGGCTAAGGTAATCTATGCCTGGGATAAGAAAATCCTTAGTTTTACGTACGTCTGCTATCTAAACTTTCTAATCGAATCTAACCCTTAAAATTATACATTTGTAATATTATCTTTTTATGTATTTGTATGTGCTGAGTGTCCCTGCGTTTGTTTGTACTGTATTCCTGTCGTGAAGTGTTGTCATTTGAGCGGGATTTTTAACATAAAGACGATTTGACTAGCCATACAATTAGGTTCAACCCACTTTTTTTTCTACAAATATGCTAAACCCACCCTGGAATATGGCAGATGTTTTCTAAAGTCCGTTTCTCTATATGTTGGCATTTGCTTTTTGATGTAGTTCAGTGTTTCTGTTGTTCTGTTGCTTTCCACTTACAGTTGATCGGTTTTCCTTGGTTTTAGTGTGTTACCAAGATTTATTTGCCTAATCGAATTGTAACTATTGAACAGCAGTAAACTACTGTAAACTTTATTTACTTCGTTTATTTTATGACGATATTTATTTTTTTTATTTTTACCTTGCTCCATCAGGATGTTGAAGATTTGTCAATAGATCTGAAATAATAAAAGGTGCCGATTTAATATTTGTTATGTGTTTTCGAACATATTTAACCGCCTTATTACATTTCCGAAAAAGTTTAGCAAACATTAAAGGACATTTGAATATTAGGTCTCACATTATTCGAGTCAATTTGCTTACTTTTTCATCAAATTTGTCTGTGTTCCTTTAAAAAGTTATGTATTATTTGTTTAGGCACCTTTCCGAATTTGTTTTACTTGTTACAATATTACAATGTAAGTTTATTTACTTCATGGTAAGACACAATGTTTGATGATTTTATAATAAACATTTTAAACAAACACAAATCTTCGACTTCAATAATGCAAACAATGTTGAACATGTTGAATTTTTTAGATTCCTTGTTTGTAAGATATTTTTAGAAAAGTGGGTGTTCTCACAGAAATATTTTTTGTTATCCTATTTCGATTATAAGATTCTCACAAGTACATGTATGATAAAATACCGAACTACAAGAAGGTAAATCCAAGAAGTTTTTAATTGTTTTTTTGTTTATTTTTTTTCTAAATAATAATCTTTTCGAATTACAAGATTCTTACATTGTCACGGAGGTGGTAAATCTTTTTTTAAATCGATAAATCCATAAATAAAGTCATTTAATAGAAGAGTGTATATGATATATAAAGAAGATGTGGTATGATTGCCAATGAGACACAAAAAACAAAATGACACAGACATTAACAACTATAGGTCACCGTACGGCCTTCAACAATGAGCAAAGCCTATACGGCATAGTCAGCTATAAAAGGCCCCGATAAGACAATGTAAAACAATTCAAACGAGAAAAACAAACGGCCTTATTTATGTATAAAAAATGAACGAAAAAAAAATATGGAACACATCAACAAACGACAACCACTGAATTACAGGCCCCTGACTTGGGACAGGCACCTGCATAAATAATGTGGAGGGGTTAAACATGTTAGAGGGATCTCAACCCCCCCCCCCGCTCCTGACTTGGGACAGGCACATACATAAATACTGTGGCGGGGTTAAACATGTTAGCGGGATCCCAACCCTCACCTAACCTGTGACAGTGGTTTAACAGTACAACATAAGAACTAACTATGAAAATTATTTGAAAAAGGCTTAATTAATCAGATGGACAAAAATACAAGTGGACGTGGCCGGGTACTTATACATCCCGACACAAAAAGACAAAATGAACAGATCTGAGAGTACTCGCAGTTATCTGACAGCTAGTTCAAGCCACCAACATCCAATGGATTTAGTGTAAAGACGTCAGAGAAAAACATGACCTTGTGCAATGCCAAGTTACAGGTATCGACAGATTGAAGAAACATACTAGTAATATTTAGACAGCTTTTAATTTACTGATAACAAAATCAATATTTATACCAATAAAAACAATATTCAATGATCTAATTAGTGTTGAATAGGTAACCTTTTAGAATAAGTTTATTTAAAGGAGCGACAAGTTTACATTGATCTTTTCTAAATTTCCGGGCACGGTTAACAACATTTCCGTAAAAGTTAAGATGTGCTATCCCGTTTGAAATAAGTTTTCTACAGGTACAACCAAACTTCAAACCCAAATCTTTATATCTATGGAAAAATTAAGTACAGTTTTTAAGTAAAAAGTAAAATTTTAAGTAATTTATGGTAACGATATCCCTGGTTTAATGAGCTTACTTGCATTTTATTTCAAGGGGTAAACTTTTTGTTTGATATAAAACCACTAATACCCTTATTTCAATATTATACTGTCTAGTATTACAAAATATTAACAGATTCTTACTTGTTGCTCCATTAGCAGCTACTTGTGCTCCTTGTTGTAAAGCTTGATTCAAAAGATCTGTTCCTTGTTGAGCAGCAACTTGTCCTACTTGTTTAAAGGTTTCTGAAAATGTGTTCCCGAGAGCTTTGAGCTGTTCATTAAGTTTATCAAGAACTCCTTGAAATGTGTCCTTTAAAAATCTTTTCCTGCAATGAAACGTTATATAACAGTAGATATGTGTTACGGACAAAAATGTACTGCTGTTATTGAATTAAAATCTAAGACATTATCAGCCGAATAATGCAGATTTTTTTAAAAGTTTTTATAGAGAGTCTATTATTCTAACCCCCTCCCCCCAACGACAAACAAAAAAAAACAGGAGAAAAGAATGGAACAGAAAATTGAGTAATACAGTGACTGATACAACAATTTATAATTAGTAATAACGTTTTCATCAATAAGTCAACTTATTTCTATCTACTCCCACCACTTGAAGAAGTAGTGCATGTACAACGTATCGAATTATTCAAACAGGTTCTGTCAGCATACTGTCATCATATTGTAATTTGACAAAAGCTGCTCACTAATATAACTTTTCTAGAAAATAGTCTCGGTATGTATTTACAATATTTTAACTATTTATTATTAAGCATGTAATGCATACTATTATCTGCAGCTTGTGATGTTTTCAGAATTCATGAGCTTTGGAACAGGGTTTATATATATAAAAAAAAATCAATATTTACACTAGATATCATTTTTTTATGTTTATTCTACTGACTTAACGTTACTATGCTTGTCTTACTGTGCTTTATGTGAACGAATCAACCCTGGTTCGAGCCATTATGATACTAGTATATTAAAATATATTTTATTTCGTATGATAGTAAAATGACGATTTTTATTTTAAAAACAACAAACCTCTACGAAATTTCATGCTCTTGGCTTATTACACAATATAACAAATTTGTCGTAGTTTATTATCTTTGAAAATATCCAAAATCCTCTCAGATGAGACAATGGCGCAACTGCACAACAACAACGCAAGAACAAACCACAAAAATCATTAAAAACCTGTCCCAAATAGATTGGAACTACACACACAAAAAAATCCATGACAGTTAACGGACTAAACCACAGCGCACCGATTTAAGAGTACTCATAGATGTTAAAACTTGCTCACAGCTAATGATTTAATTACTATGTACATACTTGCAAAACCAAATATGCTTTCCTATTTGCATATAATGCATCTTTCTAATAAAAGACAGCTAACTTTTATGATAAAAGATGAACAGTCACATGACTATGTATGAAATGATGCGAATCAATAATAATATAAAGTCACCTTCCTTTACTTGCCAGATATCAATATCCTTTCTAACAAAATTTACTTTTCAGTATCTATACAATACTGACAAAATTTAATGTTTACCTTGTTCCATCAGGATTTTGGAGATTTGTTAGGAGATCTGAAAAAAAACCAATTTGAGCTAATAAAACGCTCTTAGAAGTAGCTCACAGGAAACCTATTAACGGGAGCCACATGTTGAGCAGGATATGTTACCCTTCCGGATTACATGAGATCACCCCAGTTTTTGGTGGGGTTCGTGTTGCTTAGTCTTTAGTTTGCTATGTTGTATCTTGTATACTATTACTTGTTTGTTTGTCTTTTTATTTTTTAGCCATGACATTTTCAGTTTATTTTCGATCTATGAGTTTTACTGTCCCTCTGGTATCTTTCACCCCTCTTTTAGGTAACTTGTTTCGTTGAAAGTTTGAACGGCGATGGAGGATTAGTAAATTTCTGTTAGGTAATTTACCGTGTTGATTTTTGTGTACTTTTGGTGTATTTTTATAATTGTAAATATGATCAAATGTAACAATTTAAAAATGTAACAATTTATTATTAATTAATTGGTTTTTTTTACTTTTGAAAATTGAATAGAAAAATTTAAAACGAACAATAATAATAAAATGTTTCCAACAGAAAATTTCTACCAGTCAAGTTAAACAAAGCGGAGAAAATATGCCCACTTTCATATTGTTAGATGCAACTTGAATTGAATAACATTAGCAATAAAAAAATCCTAATATGTTGTTTAGGTTTAAAGTGTTAGATGTTAATAGCAGCTCAAAGCTGCATGGAGTTTCTCATAAATGCCTTCGAAACCCTACGTTTTCTTAAAGATAATTTTAATACACAATATGCTACTGCTTATTGCCTAGGGCGCATGTTTCAAGCATCAAGATACGTTTAGGAAAAATATTAGAACAGATATTTGAACAACTTATTAAAGTGTTAAATGTTATCTAAGCATAACGAGTGTATGAAACATTGTAATATCCAAAGTTGTTATTAGAGCCTAAGTATGTCTCTGGTATTGAGTTTTTGATAAAATAAGATATTTACTTGTTGCTCCATTAGCAGCAAGCTGTGCTCCTTGTTGTAAAGCTTGGTTCAACAGATCGGTTCCTGATTGTGCAGCAACTTGTCCAACTTGTTTAAATGTATCCTTAAATGTTTGTCCAAGAGCATTTAGTTGTTCATTAAGCTTGTCTAAAACGCCTTGGAATGTGTCTTTTAAAAATCTTTTCCTATTGAGAAAATACAAATGTTTTTATAGCCATCATTAACATCTGTATCGGCGAACAATTGTTTGCATTCGAGATATTCTTTCAATAAAAGAATGTAAAATATTCATCCATGAAAAAGCTTTATTTCTTGTAAAGATTGGCTGTGTACTTGACTTGACCCTTCCTTTCAATATCATCTCTGCAGCAATTTTTTTAAAAATAATTTGCTTGAGAATTGCCCAAATAATGAACGAAAAACTACCTTGTTTCGTCCGTAACTGCTGCGTGTTGAAGGTTAGTAAGAAGATCTGAAAGAAGTAAATTAAAATAATTAAATCTGCAATTTCATCTGATTATGTTTATGATGTGAACAAGCCCTATGCATCCATCTTATAAACTCTTATAATGCTTTTTCAAGTACATGAGGTATGTGAATATTATTAAGATAAAAACATAATATTTGTAATATTTAGGGCTCATAAAACGGCCACAACACATATGTTCAGTCCTGTGAATTAATGTTAATCAAAGTATTCACTGTCCCAGGTTAGGGGAGGGTTGGGATCCCGCTAACATGTTTAATCCCGCCACATTATTTATGTATGTGCCTGCCCCAAGTCAGGAGCCTGTAATTCAGTGGTTGTCGTTTGCTTATGTGTTACATATCTGTTTTTCGTTCATCTTTTGTGGATAGTTATCTCATTGGCAATCATACCACATCTTCTTTTTTATATTTACTTGTTGCTCCATTTGCTGCTAACTGTGTTCCTTGGTGCAGAGCTTGGTTAAGTAGATCTGTTCCTTGTTGTGCAGCAGCCTGTCCCACCTGTTTAAAAGTTTCTCCAAAGGTTTCACCCAAAGCATGGAGTTGAACCTTCAGTTGATCCAGGACACCTTGGAATGTATCTTTCAAGAACCTTTTTCTGTAATTTAAAACAAAAAAAATATTATTAGAAGACATTTGCAAAACAAATCTATACAATAGAGATTTGTATGTGCACTGATTTAGAACCTGATACTGTAAATTAAATCAGAACGGGAAAATAAACATCATTCGAGATTACAAAAGCCAAAAGTTGGATGCTACTCCACGAGTGACACCAATTACGTGTTTCCTAAAGTAAAATAAGATACGTTAGAGTCAATAATAAGGATTTATACCACAGCGCAGAATAAGAATTGTTTGTCTAATATAAATCTGATATTAAAACCCTAATTAAGAAAATGCACCTAACGCATTCAAAACAATATGAAATGGGGACATATGTTTTGATTACCATTTAATAAGATGTACCTTTCAAAAATGATGAAATAGACAAAATCCAGTTCCGTGAAATATACATTACCTTGATCCGTCGGGATTTTGAAGGTTAGTCAGAAGATCTAAATGGTGAAAAAAGAAATCGGTAATTACATCTTTTAAAATATCTTATATTTCCATTTTCATATCGGTTTCATAATGTAAGTAAATAACCTATTATAAAAGTTTATTTGATATGCTTCGGGTAAAAAAAAGTTCACTAGATAAACATTTACGCTAGAAGGACATATTATATAAGTAGACATATTGATGTTAGTAATTATTTACTGTTTTGTATGCCATAATGTAGTTGCGACAGATGCAAGACAGTTGCAGTTCGTTAGTGCTTGTATCAACTGAGAAAAAACCTGAATGGGTTTTAAATGTTTCTTATATTCTAAAACTATTTTATTTTAATCTGGATGATGTACAGCGCAGTTGTTCTCTTTTTTGCCATCTCTCATAGATAGTTTGTTTGTTTTGCATTCAAAATTGGTTTAAACAGAGATGCAACGTTACTTTTTAATTATGCTACATGGATATTAAAACGTTTTCTTATGTTGTTAACAGTATGATAAATCTAATGACAATTTAATGCTGACTCTTACTTGTTGCCCCATTAGCAGCTACTTGTGCTCCTTGTTGTAAAGCTTGGTTCAACAGATCTGTTCCTTGTTGAGCAGCAGCTTGTCCAACTTGTTTAAATGTTTCTTTAAATGTTTGTCCAAGAGCAGTTAGTTGTTCGTTAAGCTTATCCAAAACGCCTTGGAATGTATCTTTCAAGAATCTTTTGCTGGAAAAAGTAATCCATAACCTCTAGTTAATAGCAATGAAATACTAAGAAGCATTGAAATATCTTATTGAACATCTAATGACGAAGAAAAAACAGACAAAACGGCAACAGTTCACAAAACCAATGAATAGAAAACGATAAAAAAAAGTACAATATAAAGTATAGGTTAATTCAACAAAAATTCGTTTAAAATAACTTAGTTTCTGAAGTATTTATTTAATCGTGATAAAGATTTGATTAATTTGTAATTTGGAATAGAAAAAAAGCATGTGCTTGTTTAAATAGTTATAAAAGGTACGCCAGACGCGCGTTTCGTCTACATAAGACTCATCAATGACGCTCATATCAAAATATTTATAAAGCTAAACAAGTACAAAGTTGAAGAGCATTGAGGATCCAAAATTCCAAAACGTTGTGCCAAATACGGCTATGGTAATCTATGCCTAGGATAAGAAAATCCTTAGTTTTTCGAAAAAATCAAAGTTTTATAAACAGGAAATTTATAAAAATGACCACATCATTGATATTCATATCAACACCGAAGTGTTGACTACTGGGCTGGTGATACCCTCGGGGACGAAACGTCCATCAGCAGTGGCATCGACCCAGTGGAGTAAATAGTTATCAAAGGTACCAGGATTATAATTTAGTACGACACGTCCACCAGCAGGGGCAAACGTTAACATGGCAGCACAAAATATCTACATTTTACGTTTGCGTACGGATATCTTAAGTTTATTCTACAATATAAAAATCAGAAGATGTTGTTCGATTGAGACTATTGTCCACCAAATTTGAGAGGTGAGTAGCCGTACAGCTTTCATTGATAACAAAAACGTCTTTCGTATAATTTCTTGTGATTAAACTAAATTTGATTCCTACCACTTTTTAAAACATTGAAACAATTGCCCGTACATCAAGTAGGTTGCACTTATAATACCTTGAGAGATGAAAAAAATATGTTTCACAGAAAATAAGTCTTCTCATGCAAAACACAAAGACGGCCTTCTATGATTTAGTGTTTTTAAAGCTACTACGTTATGTTGCTATAAAAGCGAAATATACAAGTGTTGAAGATTTGGTAACAGGAGCGTATTACCTTGCTTTTGTGCCATCTGGGTGGGCAAGATTAGTCAACAAATCTGCAAAAGAGTATAGCAGGTCTTCATAATACTGAATAGTTCTGCTTATAACAATGTAATGGTAATAATGAATAAAAAAATGTATTTCACATACATATTTTATCAGAGGAAAAACACAAGCTTCCAGCAAGAAAAGGAAACACACAACAATAACCTGGAACGCGATTACAAAATAACAACATGGTACACACTTTCGAGTAAACATTTAAAAACAATATATGTTTATTATTATAAATAAATTTCAACTTATGTGACATTCATTCATTGTTGATCTGGAATAACAGATAATAGAAGGGCTGTCAAAATGATATCAATGATAATAGTTAAAGGAAATTGGAATACAATACACTAAAAGATGAACTTAAGTTTTGGTTCCAGACACCCAAAGTAGATTCAAACAAAACAGGTTCTTATTGTTTTTAAAAAATAAAGTAGCGATCGCCCTAGGGATCTGTTCCTTGTGGAGCAGCAAGTTGTCCTACTTGTTTCTTTTTTTTTTCTTCAGTGTACCGTCTAATTTTTCAAACGTTTTTGTATTTCACCATGTTCAGCAGTTATAGTTTTTCTTTCAATCATTTTTAGATTCAAAATAATTTATCAGAAGATTTGTATAATTGCCATGTCGTTTTCTTTATTTCGTCGCACAGGAACCATGTGACAACAAATTCGAAAATATGTGTATGGCCTTTTTATGTTTAGTTCATGTCTAACTGAACTTTAATCTAACATCTATTTTGATTCATGTCTATAATTAGAGAGAGTAAATTATAAACAGTGTTTCAAAATTATTTCTTTTTCATGAAATAACCACGGCAATGTCAGGGTATTGGAGAAAAGAATGATTATGTTCAAAACATAATTTTGTGGAGGAAAATTGTGTTCTTTGGCTACAAGAGATATTATATGAACGAAGTTCTTTCCTAGATTTAATTTATGAAATCAGGCAATGCACTTTACATTTACATTACACTTTTTCTTGGCGGCAAAATCTTCACATATTTGTTATCGTACTTTAAATGCTCATCTCAACCTACAAACATATATGGTAGGAAATACATTTTTAAACTAGCTTTCTTTGTTGTTTCAGAACACAGGATCTCTGCTTACTGATCGTTGCATTCATTTTTTAAGGTTGTATGAATTTCAAATAGGCATTTGGAAATTAAATGACAAAGTAATAGAATGTGAATTGCACTATATAAGTTCACTGCTTTCTGTAACTCACAACCTTATCCGTACAGATTGGTTCGTAAAAATAGACACTTTTTTTATATATAAACATGTGAACGATGAAAAACCAAACGTTATAAAACACACATACTGAAAGCTCCTTTCACTGCAAGATTTGTTCCTTGTTGTAAAGCTTGGTGTAACAAATCTGTTCCTTGCTGTGCAGCAGCTTGTCCAACTTGTTTGAAGGTTTCATTGAATGTTCCACCTAATGCATTCAACTGAAGTTTCAATTGCGACAATATGTGTTGTACGTCATCCTTCAGAAATCTCTTGCTAAAGAACAAATTTTCAGATTTAGTATAAACAACTTTTTTCAACAATATAGATACAACAATATTTAAAGTTAAGGCTTCAACAATATGTTTTCCAGAAAACATTTCGCAATTAATAACATGAAACATTGTTGCATGTCTGACCATTAATGTTAATTTGTATATTTGATCTATGAAAAGATTTACCCAGCAAATTTGCATGCAATAAATGTCGTTTTACTTTTGCTTTGGGATAACCAAATATGATAAAAATAGTTTTTTTCAAATAGTAACAAAAACAAATAAAAAACAGAGGATTCAAAACTAATATCTAATAAATAGGCATTTGAAACATTTGTTAACCAAACATTAAAACTTTAATGCAAAATATTGCTTTTTTCAACGTATGATAGCATGAACAAAATAAAACAGTAGAAAATCTAAAACACATTGTTCATTACCTTGGATCTTGATCTGAGGTGTGTTGAAGATTTGTTAGAAGATCTGAAAAAACGAAATGAGTTTAAAAAAAATTAATTCAGGGCGTCAATTCATAAATCTACGCAAATAAGTTCATTTCAAAGAACACAGATAAAAAGCTCTCATATCGAAAAACCTACAATCTTGTCATTGGCTTTGTTTTATTACTTACCTGTTGCCCCAGTTGCAGCAAGTTGTGTTGCTTGTTGTAAAGCCTGACTCAGTAAATCTGATCCAGACTGTGCAGCAGCTTGTCCAACTTGTTTAAATGTATCTGTAAATGTACCTCCCAAGGCATGGAGTTGAACCTTCAGTTGATCTAATACACCCTGGAATGTGTCTTTCAGGAATCTCTCCCTGAATAAGAATTACAGGTAAAGTAAATATGTCCTCGCAAGACTTCAAAGGGGAAGGGTTGTGAAAGTAGACAGTAGATTAATTCAAAACCTTATGAACGGTTTGAATAATGTAAGTTAACAATTTTTATGGGGATCTTCAACGTTAAAGGTCTTTACAATCTTCCAAAATCAATAGCCTCGTAAAAGAATGTCTTTATCTATTCTCTATATATTAACTATTTTGCTGTTGATAGTCCTTGCATGAATTTTAGGCCGAGTTAAAACATAACACGTATAGATACTTATGTATATAGTCTTGACGATTGTTGAAGATCGTATCCAGACCTCCTATTATTATTTGGTTTTTAATTCAATTATGATAAATGATGCAAATTTCTTATGAGTTAAAGAATATTTGATAAATCGTAGTAAATACTTACTCTTTTGTCGGTCTGGCATCAGCTGCCACCAGAAGACAAGCCGTTAACAAAACTAGGATCTTCATTCTATTGTTGAAACATAAAGTCAGTACATTACTATACAGTTAACATGGGTGAACAAATTTGACTTTAGCTAATAATGGTATTTTTTGTAAAATTTCCCCTTTTAATAATGAGTTTTCAGTAAGAAAATTGTTGAGGTTAACAAATCAACTGTAAATTCATGTTAACGGAAGTGCTTTTATTTTATTTTACTAGTATGTGTTTTCTTTCTTGCTGGCAGGTATTTAGAATTTGACTTGACCCACAACTTATGACAAATCCAGTGAGAGATGTGATTGTCAATTAATGAATGGCTATCATCTATTTTGAATTTATTGAACCATAAAACTAATTTTTGACTCTTCACATTGAATAATCCGCGAAGCGGATTATGTTAAATGTGAAGAGTCAAAAATTAGTTTTATGGTTCAATAAAATCAAAATAAATTATTGCCATTCATTATAAATAAATTTCTATCAAAAATAAGGCTCAAAGAAAGTTTTATATTATGTTTATTAACAATAACAACGTACACACATGTTGGCGTGTGAATACACAACGTCAGAGTGGGCGTGTCGCCATCAAAATTGATAACATTGAAAATAAAACTAATAATTTTAACCAATCTGAAGACAGTAAAAACACCAAATTTATTTATTGACCTTTGAAAGCAGAAAATAAATGACTTAGATTGAAAAGACCGTCGGGTATTTTACTATGAGCGAAACCCCTTTCGATTAGTAAACTATACAAGACCCCGAAATAACAAAATGTAAAATATTCAAAATGTTAAAACAATTATCCTGATTAATATACAAACCTATAATACGAAAAACAATGTGACGGACAACATCCAATTGGATGCAATTCATGAAAACAAAGATTTTTCCATATGGATATCTAATCAATGATATAATAATATTTTTTTAACGATTCGGACAAAAAATGCAAATGGATTAATTTGTGTTTCTTTCCTGAGTAAATCTAGTATAACGATGAATGACGTCTGCAACATATGTCTTCCTCATGACAGAAAATAAAAATCTCAGAATATAAAAGGACCATAGTCTGACAGCATACAAAAATTATATTCTTAATATTCAAATAGAATATCTTGATAGTACATATGATTGTGTTTGTTTTTGTTTTAAAACTGATTGATTTTTATAAAACAAAATCATAATTAAAGAATTGAAATAGAATGATACAAAGTGTTTTATTTATGAATATGTCGTCTACTGCGCACTTACCTTCTGTGTAGTAGTTAGCGAAGAAATGAAATGACATGAATGTTAGGTATATCAGAAAAGTCGTGAGAATTTCACAGATGTGCATTACTAACATCACGCCGTTCAAGTATAAGGATTATGTATGTCGAAGTGTAGAACGTTATAACGTGTCTTATGTTCTGTTGCTTCCTGATCACGGTATGATATTGGGGACTTTTCAGTTAGACCTCAGACATCATCAGTACATGCCTACCTTACATTACAAAAGCTTTTTTTCTCTGTTGTTGCATTTAATTACCAGGACTCTGCGTAAAGATGAATGCAGAAGTTTTACAACTTATTTGTCACTTTTTTTGTTGGCTATCATTTATTTGCCGAGGACATATACATACAAAAGTAAATTTCAGTCGACCTGACAGAGTTTCAATCTCTCCGTTGGATAGAAAACAACGACAAATTAACTCGAATATTTGAAAACGCATTGGAAAATTGGAACAATACAGGGATTTTCTCTCGTAGAAAACGTGTTGTATATCAAAATTATAGAATTCTTCAAATAGATCTTTGTGCTATTTTTTTGGAGCGGCTGTTTTTTGTTGTTGTAGGTGTTATTATTTATAAATTTATTTTAATTTTATTTATGTATTTACTTTTTTGGAGGCCGGAGCAAAGTGGTAATTTGGTTTTAGGTATATGCATTTGAAAGCCTAAGACAGGAAAATAGATCAATCGATTTTTCTAGTGGACCAAAAATGGACATAAAATAATAATAATCAGAAATTATTTATGAATTTTACTAGTAAAAAAATAAGGTGGTTTGTATGCAGCATGTTTTAATTACTTGGTAATCTGAGAAAGCTGAAATATAAGAAGCCCACCTCAGAGAAAAAATTTTGTTTTAAACGTAGTGATATTCGTTCGACAGCACCTAAGTTGCACCTAGGAAGAAATTCCTATATGGTCTTTGATAGAAACCGAGTGCCTTTCGTTTAATTACAAAGGCTTTTTTATAACCTTAATATTTACAACCAAAAGCAAGTAACTACCAAACCATTTCTAAATCCTTTTATACAAAATGTTCTAAACATAGAAATTTTGATAACAGAAAAGTACAAACACTGTGACACATGACCCCTAACACTGTTCCGTGTTCACAATTTATAAAAGGGATCTGTGAGTTATTTCCATTTCAGGGAAAATTTTAGTCAAGATTTTGCAGTAACTTTTTTCTTATATTTTATTTTCATAATGTAACCTTTCGCAGCTGTTAAGGATTTTGTATTATTTAATTACCTAGTGATCACACGAAGACGGTCAGAATGCAAGTACAAAATATTTCTGATGACTTCGGTAAACATAGAAATTTCTCGAAAACCTTCGGAAAAGGCATGTAATTTGTATATCAGCAATATATCAGCAAGGATTTCTATAGTGAGACTGTGAACATCCTTGATATCATCAATTAAACTATGTATGCATCAGCTTTGTTTAGTCTGAAACATATATATCGATATACTGTTCTCAGGTTTTGTGATAGTATAAAGATGTCCTGATTTGAAATTTAAGCTTCACTGTATTTTATTTTTTTATTTTAACGACATTTCTTGTCATCTTGGTATCTTTCTTTTTTGGCTACATTTGTTATGTATTAAAGATCGAACTACAACAGGTAGTAAACGTTTCTTTATCTTACAGGAATGCGGAATACACAGTACACGAATCACGACAGATGATTTTCTGATACATTTGTAATGAATCAGATAACACCACTGAAATAAATCGAACACAAAACTCAGATTTTATAACCTTTATAAGGAGTTCCTGTTTGCTTTATTTATTCAGACGTACATACACTCCTACTTTTGCATATTTCTGTACTTAAAATCTGTAGTACTGGAAATTTACTTCTAATATTTAGTACTAGTACTATTTCTTTAATTTAAAATTATTGTAATAATAGTTACCTGTATTTTACAGCATTTTTTTTCTAAACGAATAGGCTTCTTAGCGGAATTGCATTAATCATGTTAATTGTGGTACAATTCCCCGTGTTTTCACACAGGATCATGCGTTAAATGTATTGTTATAAATACCAATCCAACATTATAAGTTCAGTCTGGTATGCAGAAGAACACATTTATATATATAAAATGCGTTTTGTTTAAATACACTTTTTTCACTTTTTTGGTCTTTTGGAAAATGTTGTTTGTGCTGTTTTTATACCCTTCTACAACGAAATTTGTTTTACATACACACGTATAAGAATTGTGGTTTTTATCCAACGCAATCATAGGTTTGAGCGTAGTTTTCAATTTAGACTCGTTTATAATTTTTCGTTTGGGCTTTTATCATATTTTCCCTCCGGTTTATATGATCCGTTCATCCTATATTGACTCTTTAAATTCAAGAGTTTATCTAAAAATGAGGATACTTTTTATATGGCCTTCCAAATACCGTTTCGATCCCTAACATCACTGGAGGCATTTATTGTCGAAATCCGGATCTGGTGTTCTAAAAAAATATTGACACCTTATGTTTGTGGCATAACGTCGTGGCCACAAGTATTTGTTTTGCTGTTCAGTATTAAATTGATATTAAGATCCATTTTGTTACACCTTGTGATCAATTTTATTTGGCAATCGCCAATGGCAGTCAGCAGGGTTAAAGAACATCAGTTGTTCGACCTGTAAGTCAAATGCGTTTTGTTTAAATATACTTTTTCACTTTTTTGGTCTTTTGGAAAATGTTGTTTGTGCTGTTTTTAGAACCTTCTACAACGAAATTTGTTTTACATGCACATGTATAAGAATTGCGATTTTCATCCAACGCAATCATAGGTTTGAGCGTAGTTTTCAATTTAGACTCGTTTATATTTTTTCGTTTGGGCTTGTATCATATTTTCCCTCCGGTTTATATAATCCGTTCATCCTATATTGACTCTTTTAATTCAAGAGTTTATCTAAAAATGAGGATACTTTTCATATGGCCTTCCAAATACCGTTTCGATCCCTAACATCACTAGAGGCATTTATTGTCGAAATCCGGATCTGGTGTACTAAAAAAATATTGACACCTTATGTTTGTGGCATAACGTCGTGGCCACAAGTATTTTTTTTGCTGTTCAGTATTAAATTGATATCAAGATCCATTTTGTTACATCTTGTGATCAATTTTATTTGGCAATCGCCAATGGCAGTCAGCAGGGTTAAAGAACATCAGTTGTTCGACCTGTAAGTCAAATGCGTTTTGTTTAAATATACTTTTTCACTTTTGTGGTCTTTTGGAAAACGTTGTTTGTGCTGTTTTAAGACCCTTCTACAACGAAATTTATTTTACATGCACACGTATAAAAATTGCGACTTTCATCCAACGCAATCATAGGTTTGAACGTAGTTTTCAATTTAGACTCGTTTATATTTTTTCGTTTGGGCTTGTATCATATTTTCCCTCCGGTTTATATGATCCGTTCATCCTATATTGACTCTTTTAATTCAAGAGTTTATCTAAAAATGAGGATACTTTTTATATGGCCTTCCAAATACCGTTTCGATCCCTAACATCACTAGAGGCATTTATTGTCGAAATCCGGATCTGGTGTACTAAAAAAATATTGACACCTTATGTTTGTGGCATAACGTCGTGGCCACAAGTATTTGTTTTGCTGTTCAGTATTAAATTGATATTAAGATCCATTTTGTTACACATTGTGATCAATTTTATTTGGCAATCGCCAATGGCAGTCAGCAGGGTTAAAGAACATCAGTTGTTCGACCTGTAAGTCAAATGCGTTTTGTTTAAATATACTTTTTCACTTTTTTGGTCTTTTGGAAAATGTTGTTTGTGCTGTTTTTAGAACCTTCTACAACGAAATTTGTTTTACATGCACACGTATAAAAATTGCGATTTTCATCCAACGCAATCATAGGTTTGAACGTAGTTTTCAATTTAGACTCGTTTATATTTTTTCGTTTGGGCTTGTATCATATTTTCCCTCTGGTTTATATGATCCGTTCATCCTATATTGACTCTTTAAATTCAAGAGTTTATCTAAAAATGAGGATACGTTTTATATGGCCTTCCAAATACCGTTTCGATCCCTAACATCACTGAAGAGACATTTATTGTCGAAATCCGGATCTGGTGTACTAAAAAAATATTGACACCTTATGTTTGTGGCATAACATCGTGGCCACAAGTATTTTTTTTCTGTTTAGTATTAGATTTATATTAAGATCCATTTTGTTACATCTTGTGTCCATTTTATTTGGCAATCGCCAATGGCAGTCAGCAGGGTTAATTAACATCAATTGTTCGACCTGTAAGGGAATCAGTATTTATATATCCCGCCATTGATTAACGGTGGAAGGGTCATTTTTAGTATTCTTGTCGATCATTTTTACGTATTTATTTTGTCTTTTTGTCTATAGAGTGTTCATATACCATTGGTGTCTTCCTCGAAAGCCAACATCTTGTATGTTACATATTCCTTGAACGCCAAAAAAAGAATAATTAGCACATAGTACGGTGACCAGACTCAATATTCGCAAAATTCAATAGTCACACAAACTTGTACTATATGGCCTTAGACATTTGTTTAAATCAAATATTATCTCGAAAACGCCAAAAAAAGAATAAATTCAAAACGTCAATTTAAATGAAACTTTAGGCTTTTCAAAAACTTTATATCAACACATATTTACAGATGTCACCTTGTCTAGTGATATTCAAATTGTGAAATAAATGATAAATTGTGTTTGTACTTGAGGTCTACTACCTTCAACGGGTCTTTGGCAAAAGCTCGTTTATGAAATTCATAAAAACCGAAAACCACTAAATATCTCGCAAACAGTTACAACGTAGCTAAAATCCAACGAAGAGGCCCAAACAATAGACTTCAGCATGTAGTTTATTACGTGTCATCTGTAAAAACACTAGATTGGGAATTTCTGCATTTTTCTGACCCCTGACAAATGCACAGCATGTAAGGTTTTGTTGTGAAAAACACAAAAAAATATTTACATGGAGATTTGCATTTCATGAAAACACAAGATCGGGGTGAAATGCATTATTATCCTCTCGACATCCGTACTCTAACGATGATGGAAAAGGGGTCTAGAAATGGTTAATGCTGTCAACTTTTTAGTTTGAAAAGACGCACATTAAACATTATGTTTCAGTGCCATCCATAGGGAAGAAACTTACTAGACTTGTAACTATTTATGGTTGATAGCTTGACGAGTATATTTTTCATATCATGAAGAAATAATTATTTTGTTTATCATAAAACTTTGTAGCTGACTTTTTCGCATATTTCAATGGCTTCAGGACTCCCGAAGCTCTGCAAACCACTGAAATCATTGTGCGTATTCTTATAAGTAATATAGACTGATTACTTACCTACTCCACAAAGAGAATAAGTTGTGTCGCATCTAATGAAAGCATTTACAACAGGCAGCCGTTCACGAATTCCTGGAAAAGGCAGCCACATAGTTGGTGAATAGGCAAATCAATTACTAAGCTCTTTACACATGTTACACTGATAATATCTCCCTGCAGAACCAACAACTAGCTGGTATGTTTCATCTGCTTGTACAGTACTGTAAACACAGAACAATCACAGCCGTATCAGAAGCATTAGCGACAGCAATTAACAGCAGTATCCAAAAAGAATTTGACAATTTCTTGATTTCAAAACATTCCGACTAAGTAAAGCTTGATTGTAGATGGAATCATAAAAAGGGGGAGTAGTCAAAGTTCGTAGAATACTAGTAAAACTATCAAAGAAATTAAGGAGAGTCTGTTTGGGTTTTTTTTCATACAGAAATTTCTTCCAGTCAAAAATACGTCTGTCTTTTATAACTTGTCTTTGTGCTGTGTGTCAATTTATCAGACTTTATAGAGTGTTTGTGTCGTAGCGGTCAAATATGTCTGACATTGTGTGCGCTAAAGAAATGCTTTGAGACATACTTTAATAAAACTTAGTAGTAAGCTGCAAGGTAACAGAATGTTATATTTTTTCTTAGCATCAATACTTTGAACCAATCGAAGGTATAAAACGTGCAGAGTAGACCTAAGATTTGAATTGCGTCACCAAATCAGACTTCATCGTGAAAAGGATATAGTATATTGCTTAGTTTAATATCATTGGCGAAACGTTTGTTCCAGAAACATAGAATTTTAACTTTTATTACGTTATCTAACGGGGTACGGCCAAGTTTTCCATACGTCATAAAATTTGGTGTTGAGGATCTAATTTTTAACACATTCCGGCAAAATTTAAGTTGATTTTTTTCCATCATAATATTGTTTTCGAATCCCCATATTTCGCACCCATATGTAAGAACAGGAAGTATAAGTGCATCAAACAGTTGTAATTGCAAATTCCACAGGTATTAAGAGGTTACGTATTTTTGAGTAAAAGTGTGTATGTGCTTGTTTGCTAAGACGTTTCTTTGCTGTAGCAAAAGAACCAGTGTAATTTTATTCATTGCCGTATCAATATCGGTTTGTTGCACAGTATCATTTCGATCGATTAATTGATCAAGAATATTTTCTATATCCCGTTTTTCTTCAGACTTTTTTTCTTAAACAAATTTAACAAATTTATCTTGCTTAATATTGTTCCATGAAATGACTTGCTTCTCAACGGTTAAAACATTGAAGATATTAGTATATGGTTTGCTTCCATTTTTAATTTGAGATTACGGTCGTGTGTGTATCATCAGCATTTATAATTTCAAGAAAAAGATATCTGAGATAACACAATCCGGTAATGTAGATGTCTTACCATTAAAATCCGCTAACCAAACGTGTTGATAACTTAGGTTCAGACAAAGGAAGAAATTGGTTTTCAATTTCAGTAAAAGCAATAATCGATGAGTATTTAGATCCTTCTGTTGGTATACATGCACATCTCATTAATACATTGTGATTTTAAAATAGATCGTTTGAAAATGTTATCCGCTCTATAAATTCGGAGGTTTTTGAAATATGGAAATTTTTCAAGTTCAGATTTGTTAATGATGACTATGCCACCTGACTTTCTTTTAAACTTTGGTTGGTGTTTACTAAACCAACTGTATCTGCTATGGAGTTATATGATGTCTTATTTATCTGTTTTTGTTTCTACAAATATAGAGATATCGTTATTGATAACGACTTCTGAAAATTCTTGGGCCAAAGATTTTGATTTATCTCCATATGTTTAATTTTAATCATTTTTTGTTCTTTTACGTTTGTAAGGCATTGTTGGAACTGGAGGACCACTATTCACAGTAATCTAACAGTTTATTGGTCGGTTCATGAGGCTATTTCTGAGTTCTCTTCCTTGAGAAATGTTTTTTTTATATTTTGTTAGGGTTGTGGAGTTCCCCGTTGATATAAAATCGGTCTCGTACTATAACCGATTTTTTGTCATTTTCCTTTTGTATCCTGTTTTAATATAGGGTAAAGTTCTTCACGATTTATTTCTATTTTCTTGGGGGAATTGTTTCTTTATCCCTCAATGGTAACCTTTCAATCGTTAAGCGCATTTCAAGAAATTATCAAAATTTCGTCTGGATGTGAAGCGAGCCTATGTAGGCCTAATTCCTTTTATATCTTTTCTCCCGAATCGATGAACATTTCCAAAAGATATATTGTTGTTAATGACAAACTCAGTGTTAATGAAATTGCGTATTTTCATTTCCGTATCTTCGTCTGTTTGATACCTTAGCCCAGTGAAAATTTAATTATTTTTCATAGATCTCCAATTTATTTCTACGACACCTTTTCAAGAGCTCACAACTTAGAGACATGGACTTCACCGATTAATTGCGATATTTTGAAAGGCTGATATAACTTGATCTAAAATTTCGATTTGATCCGAGTTTTCCGTTCATTTGTCTAGTGCCAAGATAACAAAATGACTCATCTCCTCAATGCTGTCCTCTATTTTAGTATTTCGATTTTCGACCTCCTGAAAACGCTTTTCCATGCTATTTATTTGGGAAGACATTATAAGAGCTATTGTTTCAATACTTGTTGAAACAGTTACAGCAACAACAAAAATTCAAAACTTGACAAACCTGAACTTGATTAAGCTACCAGTAATTTACCTATTTGTTTAATTAGTATCATTTTTATGATAAGCATGTATACTCTTGTTGTGATAAATTCTTTTCCACGAATGTCAACACGATATGCAGGTAAATTGTCGGTAGATCAAGGGATATTGGTATTTGAGGAATTAACCTTTTGTTTTTCTTAGTTGAAATTATCATATAATTATATCGTATAAGATTATAACACAATGTCGACTGCTACATACCCTGTTTGGATATTCAAACTAGGGACCTCCGGGAGTTTTGGAAGAACATTGGCAAGATAAGTGTCGGTAGTGAAAAACAGAATACCATACCCATGGAAGTTGTACTAGGAGATGGTTCAATTTGCTCGGACACTAACATTATTTTAAATAAATGGAAAACTTCTTATGAAAATCTTTTGAATTGTGATGATGTTACGAATGTAAATGATAATATGTCAAATTATGTTTTGGATGTTGATTTAGATTCTGAAATTAATACTGATGAAGTTTTAAAAGTATTATCGCAGGCTAAAAATTGCCAAGACGACAAAAAAAGACGCCAAGGATCGATTTAATACCTGTTGAATTGTTTAAAAATAATTTGTTATTATATGTTTTGCATAAATTATTAAATATGTGTTTTAAATTTTGTAAAATTCCGTCTGTATGGTGTAAAGGGATAATCACACCTATCCCAAAGTGTTCTACGTCGGATCCCAGGAATCCATTGTCTTATCGGGGAATCATTTTAGCACCGTGTGCCTATAAATTATATTGTAGTATTTTAAATAATAGACTGGTAAATTGGTTAGATAATAGAGATATTTTACATGATGAACAAAATGGGTTTCGTAAAAGTAGAAGAACTATTGATCGCTTAAGCACACTTACGTCCATTATTGAGACAAGTAAACTGAAAAAAGGTCAACTTTTGCTGTCTTTGTAGATTTAAAGAAAGCTTATGATACAGTTAACAGAAGTTTATTGTTTAAAGATTTAAATGATATTGGTATCAGTTTAAACTTTTTGAATACTATTAAAACGATTTATTCTCAGGTTGAATGTGCAATTAAATTGAATGGAAATTTAACTGAGTGGTTCAGCGTTAACTCAGGCTTAAAACACGGGTGCGTTTTATCACCTATGTTATTTAATATTTTCATAAATAGTTTAATCACAGACATAAAAGGTCTAGACATCGGTATTGATATCGATGGTGAAAAAAATGGTATTCTTTTATATGCAGATGATATTGTATTAATTGCTGAAAATGAAAATGATGTACAACTAATGCTAGATATTCTTAATAATGGTGTAAAGATAAGTTATTGAATGTTAACTTTGAAAAGACAAAGATTGTGCATTTTAGAAATCCCTCTGTACAACCAACAAATGTGATATTTTTACTTGGTGAAAAACAATAGTGTATTGTATCAAAATATCAATATCTTGGTCTATTGTTGACTGAATTTCTTGATTTTAATGAAATGGCAAAATCTGTAGCCAGGTCAGCAGGGAGAGCATTAAGTTTACTGATTGTAAAGAGTAAAGCACATGGAGGTTTCCACTTCAATGCATATACAAATATACAATTTTTTTTGATAGCTTAGTCTGGTCAGTCATAAGTTATTGTGCAGCCATTTGGGGCACCAGAGATTTTTCTTGTATTAATGCTGTTCAGCACAGAGCTATCCGTTTTGTATGGGTCTTTGTAAATATACGCCTAGTGATGCCATTAATGGGGATATGGGTTGGAAACCTACATGTGTGAAGCAGTGGAGTTGTGGTTTTAGACATTGGGCTAGATGTAATGTTATGTAAACAGATAGGGTGAATTGTAAAGTATTTCAATGGGCAGTTAGAAATGCCATTGATAAAAAGAAAAATTGGTGTTATAGAATTATGTCAAAATTAAGGGAATATAATGTAGATTTATACACTAATTTGGATAATGTGTTACATAAAAATGTTATTACACAGTTAGAATAGTTTTCATTTGAAAACTATACGATAAATTGGCATAATAGAATATTGTCACAAAATGTTGGAAAAAAGTTACGTGCTTATAAATTGTTTAAAGATGTTTTTGAAACAGAGATGTATTTGAGGAAGAACATTTCAATACGATACAGAAGTGCATTTGCCAAATTTAGGTGTGGCGTTGCCTACGTGCGAATAGAAGCAGGTCGTTATAAAAACAAACTGTAAATGAAAAACTTTGCTTTGTGTGCAATGATAAAGTTGAAGATGAGAAACATGTTATTTCAAATTGTCCTTTATATGCAGATTTACGTGAAAGTTTATTTTATGAAGTTAAAAGAAGTAATGGTGATTTTAAAAGTACTTATTGTTTTTGATATGGTTGCCAAGACCTGCTTATAGACATGATAAATATATTTTTATAATTTATATTGTATTATATGTTTTGCAAGTGGTGAGACTAATAAAATATTGAATCTGAATATGAATCTACCCTAATCTTATGACAGTTGTTTTCCATTCGTTTGATGTAATTGTGGTTTTGAATTTGCCAACTGATAAAGGATTTTCCGTTTTGAGATCTCCTTGCACAAAATATGTAATACGTCATGTAATACTTCAGTATCACTGTCTTTTGTTTCGGTAAATATATACTTTTGAAAAAAAGCCTGGTAATACTACATCCGTTGCCCTCAACGAATACCATTTTAAGTATTAAAACCTCGTATTTACCTCAACAGATGACAGTCATTGTGTAGTATGACGGAATGACCTCTGTTTCGGACTTTTGCTAACCAGAGTCGATATATCCGTCGTGTATGCAGTAGTGAACAGACATTTCTGTGTTATATGGTATTGACTGTCGCTGACCTGTTTGTGTTTTTATGTGTTATATGTTGTGAAATGTAGCTGATCTGTTTTGTATTTCGTGAACTGTTGCTTCACTGAAGAGACATTTATTGTCGAAATGCGTATCTGGTGCAGAAAAATTGGTACCGTTAATGGTATTGTCATGGTTCTTGATTGTCTAATTTCTTTAATATATGTTATCAAAACTCTCGAAATGGATAAAATATTTTTTGATAGAAAAGGTTTTCACATGATGTCCGAACTCTAAGATCAAATTCAGAGTTATATTCATATGTTTATTGTCAAATAAATGTTAAAACAATATTAAATGTATGACAATTAAAGAAAGCCAAAACTTTAGGATTCATTGGAATAAAAATAAACAAAGGGCGTTCGGCAGAGATTCTCAATGATTGTCAAAATATCCCGTATTCTAAAAGTTAAGGTGTTGGAAATTTAGTAAACTATTCCGCTCAAACCAGCGCTAAGATCTGGTATAAACTTACAATTCCGTGTAGAAGGGTTTTGACTGCTAGATCTAGAAAAGAATTATAAAAGCTATGTTTCCTTACATTTGTTTGAGTCTGGTTTTTATGCCCCACCTACGATAGTAGAGGGGCATTATGTTTTCTGGTCTGTGGCTCCGTTCGTTCAGGTTAAAGTTTTGGGTCAAGGTAGTTTTTGATGAAGCTGAAGTCCAATCAACTTGAAACTTAGTACACTTGTTGCTTATGATATGATCTTTTTGATTTTAAAGCCAAATTATACTTTTGACTTCAATTTGACGGTCCACTGAACATAGTAAATGAAAGTGGGAGTTTCAGGTAAAAGTTTTTGGTCAATGTAGTTTTTGATGAAATTAAAGTCCAATCAACTTGAAACTTACTACATATGTTCCCTATAGTATAATCTTTCTAATTTTAATGCCAAATTAGACTATTACCCAATTTCACGGTCCATGGAACATGCAAAAGGATAGTGCGAGTGGGGCATCCGTGTACTTTGGACACATTCTTGTTAATTATCTTTTGTCATCAACGGCAAAATCATATACACAAGAGAAGCCTCCTTACATATACCAAGAAAGCGTTACACACTATTATAGTATCCTCCTTTTAATTAAATGTAGAAGTTCTATATTTTTAACCCAGATTATTTCTACACTGGGTCAAACGTAATTTTTAAATCTATAACAAGGTAGTAAAGGTATATTTAAATTATGACAGATATAAGTCAACTCGTGCGGTAATTGGCCTCTAAAACCCCAATAAAGGAAAAGGAAATTACAAGTTGAGAAAAAAATAATGAAAATTTTCAATTATATATTATTATACACTATAAAAAAACAACCACTTCCTTTATATTATTTAATATATTCATGTTAAGCTGTATTGTTCTTTAATAACCTAAATAAGGGGAAATAAAAACAAAGTAAAACGACACTATTCGGACAATCACATTCTAGATTGTTCAAATTAAAAACATGTTTATTAATTGTAAATATATTTACATACGTAGTAATGAATAAAACGATTGCGTATGTTCTGTATATATTTCTCAATTATTTCATGATTGCTTCCTAAATACATTTGTACAACATATAAAATAAACTATGTCACGTCCTTGAAATGAAAACGAGAAAAAAAACATGACATTTTAAATACACACTGTTAATAATCGTGTGATAGTCATTAATACCAAAATTCTTTTTTAAAGTTCCTCTTTGGTTTTTTCGGAGAATAAATATAATTTCGTCGAATTATTCCTTATTGAGAAAAACATCTGAGTAAGGAAGAACATTTAAATTATAAATATATGTTGATAATACTTCATAAAGCATTGGGTAAGTGAACTAAAAGGCAAAACTTTATAGTCATTAAGTCAATGTTCGCATTTATATAATTTCACGTCATAATCTGTTTTGTTTCGTGGGAAGAAAATATCAATTGATTTGTTTAGAAGTTGTGAAAAACTTTGAATTTTAATTTGAGTGACTACAAATTAAAAATAATTATCATTGTAAGATCAAAGATAACATTTTGTAAGTCGAATATATATGATAAAATATCACTTAAAAAAATATACATCATGGACAAAAGTAGACCAACGACAGAGAAAACAAACCAATAAAAAAAACGGACATGAGAATAAAACAATATTTGCTCAACTACGAGACGGTCTGATTCTTTATTTAAAGAAATCCGTATATTCTAATAACCTAAACATGTTCAGAGTGTTTTTTGATATTTTGTTAGGAAAAAAAAGAGATTTATTTCCTTTTATACTGATATTGTTCAAGTTAAAAGGATTTCAAGTAAAGACGGATTTCTTTTATCAATATTTTCTTAGAAATCAGGTATATGATAAAACTACCTGTACATGTAGTCATGCTTACAACATTCAAAAAGAAGGGCACAAGATGAAATTCTGAATTATGACTAACTAATTAACATTTTCAGTCTTCTTTTAAGCAGGTATTCTGAGTAGGATGTTGAAATGGGAAATTGTTTAAAATGCCATCGAGTTCATGACTATTCAGAAGCCAGTTTTCCAACCGAAAACATGCGTTCGGAACTGTTCTTATCGGAGGGAAGTTTGGTGAGCTGTGGTTCAAATTGTTCCCAAAGTACTGTAAATGAACCATCAATGTTTTCTTTTAAAAGTGGGATAAAAACCAATAATGTGTACTTCGAAAATGACGTATGTATTATTTGTTTAGATAAGTACGATGACCAAGTACACAATCCATTGATTTTGCCTTGTGGACACATGTTCTGTGCAGTTTGTATTAGAATGATGGCTAAGAAAAGACGATTCAAATCGGTCAGATGTCCAGTGGATAGAGAGAAACATCATATAACAAAAGATGTTTCTTGCGCAGGTACACAAACAAATAATTTAAAAATGTAATTCTTGAAGAAAAATATTTTCATCCTTAAATGTAAATGAAAACCTTGCTATTGCCTCCTTTCGTTATTAAATTTGAACATGTTTTGATGTTTATAAGTAAACAGATTTTTGGTAAACAGTGATAATGTAACCACTTTTCCCCTTAACTCCAAAGATCCCATTCTAAAGACTTTTGTTTGGCTGTGCGGAATGTATAAATATCTTACATGTAACAGGTCTTCTTTAAAGAAGTTTAGTTTTACACCATTATATATTGTGTGGACTTCTGCTGTTAAAGACTACATGTGTTGCCATCTTTATGTTATTTGTTTTGTGTTCGGTTGCAGTCTTATTGAATTGTACCACATATTTTCTTTTATTAGTTTGAAATATTTGCCACTGGGTGTTATAAACAATCACTAAATCTGAATGTAAACAACACAATTTTTGAAATCGAAACTTCTGAGAACAAGAAAATTATAGCTTTTTTCGCCGTCTCTTTTCGTTTAAGAATTTAAAGAATTAGTCTTTCGTTTATTATTTTTCAGACACCTCTTTACGGACTTTTGATACAGAAGCACAAACATTACATATGAGTGACATCCTTTCATTCAGAGATATTGATTCATCATTAAATGACCAGCAAATACAATGGAACCAACATACAATAGAATATTTGGATTCATGGTATGCCCATGGCTTACAACAATCACAAGAACTGTCATCATGGGAACCAAATGAGCACCATACGCTGTTTAGTTATTGGGAAAGATAAATATTCAGAACAACCAGAATCGTAGAGTAGCATTGGTGTTGTTCAACAATCATTAAGAGCAGTTTCAGTGCTTAAAACAAACATACAAATAATAGTCATTTTGCTTATATCTACCTCTATTTTCATGATATTTCCATCATTGTATGAACATTTTTTTTTCTCCTACAACATTTACCTACGAATATCATAGAATGATCCATGTAATATTTTCTATTTATTCTGAGTCACTTTTGTATCTCACTTAAATGGAATGAGAATGTACGTGCATTCCTTTTTCAAGCGATATCTAACAAGTTGCTAAACCCAAATGTTCAGCTGTGGGATGGAGAGAAGATTTCAAAAATGAATATTCAGTCTTGATAAGAACTGAAACAAAATTACCATGCCCAAAATTCAGTTTTCTCAAAATATTTTCCCCCAGGTGGTCCTAAAAGAAAATCTACAGGTCTTCACTGTCATTTTTATTGCAAAGAAAAACAAAAAATGTGTTGGTCTATTGCAAAATTTGGTGGGGAAAATCTTCGGTTCACCACTTTCCAAGAACTTTGCCAAAACATCATGAAAATGTATATCTTGTACACCAAAATGCAGGAAATGTGTGTCTCCCAAAAGGTGAAAACAAATATTCAGTCAGAAAAAACTCAACTTGAACGTGTCCCGATTTATCGTGTCACTTATTCTGATAGTCAGTGATATGAGGCTTTGGTGTGCTTTCTCATTTTCACAATCTCAGTGATCCCTTAACACCGAACAGACTTAAAAATCAATTGCAAACTGTTGTTTTTATTTGTTATCTCATATTGACTGCTTAAGTTAAAATAAAATGTAATAATAGAACAAGTTTTATTTTATTATTGTATCGCATATTGATAACTTACATAATACAATAACATAATAAAAAAAGGACATTAAAACAAGCAATACCCAGCCATTGAGACATATGAGACACAAAACAATTTACATTTATATGTAATAAACATGTCCTTGTATATAATATATGTAGATTTATTTTCAAATATGGATGAATACAAATACGAAACAGTAAAGAGGAACAAAGAAACAATACTATATTAAAACAAAATGGGAAAATTCTTGTTTTGAATTCTCCTTTTTAGCAACAAAAATCTTAATCAGTTTTAATACTTTGGTGCGATTTATTTTCAAAATCTTGTTGAAAGTTAAAACATCAATTTTTTTTTGTTCTACTCTGATAATTGGGGTTGCACCTCTGCTTTGCTACAGTAACTATTTGACCTTTTTGGTATTCTTCCCAAACCTATTCGAAAATAGACTTTCTTAACAAATGCAAAGGCTATCAGATATTTAGGGTTGTACTTTTGATTCGCTACAGTAACTGTTTGACCCTTTTGATATGCTTCCCAAACCTTTCTTAACAAATGCAGATCTATGTTGGCTGTATACATTTTACAATCCAAGTCAAATTCTACCTAATAAAATGTTATTGAATACAATACACAAAGTTGCAGATTATTAATATGCTTATATTTTTTCTTTCAAAATCAACTGACATATGTATACTAAGAACCACATTTTTTCTTAAAGGCATTGTCACAATGATAAGGATACCTCCACTTACTGTTTAAAGTGTATATCATATATGGTAAACAAGTCTGAGATCAGGAATTTTAAGAAGATAGTAATGTTAAAAGGTCAATACCTTCACCGAACTACAGTAGACATAAACATAAAAGTCTTGTATCTTTTGCGGTCGGACAATAAGATGACCAGAGTTCGCAAATTTCAAATTTTATTTAATATAGTTTTTTGTATGGTTTTGTACGTGGAGCTCTTACATGATGCACAACGTGTGTTGTGATTTTGTTTGTTTCTTATTTTTATGAATGGATTTTCAAAACAATCTAATGAAAATGACCCGAAAACTGAAGGGTAAAAGTATTTTTATTTTTTTTAAATTATGCTCTTTAACTCTGTTGGTTGATGAGGCACTTCATCTATCAAATGTTCACAAAAATATATGTTCGAACAAATACAGTCATCTTGATATCAGATGTATATTTACAAAATCATTGAAGACCAACTGAACGTTAAAACACAAATTGCGTAGAAAACATAAATCGGAAGAAAAATAAATTGAACTCTAAAGTTTTCCAAAGCTAATAGAGTATTTGTTTAAAAATATCCAATGAACTGACTTGTAGGATTAAGACGACATTTAAGCACCATTGTTCGCTTCAAATATCATAAGGTGTGTTATGATTTGCAGGATTATCATAACGGGTGTCATGATTTACAGGATAGGATCAAAATCTGCTGTGTCTACCTATTTCACAATTACAGTTCGGACACACATGTACAACATCCTTGGCACTTTTAATACAAAATGGAACGGCGCAGCATCCTAAGAAAAATCTGAAATATAACAAAATTAAAATAATTAGATATGGTATGATTGACAATGGTACGACTATCAACCAAAATCAAACGACGTGTAAATTACACTGTATAAATAGTAGATACAAAGATGTTGTATGAGTGCCAATGAGACAACTCTTCATGTGTAAAAAAAATCACAATTAACAAAACAGGAGAACTCATGGTCAAGTCTATAAAAAACGAGAATCGGGAAACACATATGTACCACACCAACAAACGAAAACCACTGAACAACAGTTTACTGGCTAAAGACAGGTGAATAAAATATGTACTACTTTCTGTGCACTGTTAAACATGAAATAAATTATTCTCAGCGTGTCGGTCAAGTACAAACCAGGATTCATATCCACATCACATTAACGTGTTCTCGTCCTGCATATGCATTTAATTAATCACAGGACGTTAAACAGTCATTCATTATAATTTAGTAATTTCCGATGTATCTTACCCAAAAGACGCAAGCATGATACAAGCAACCCACGTAAATGGACCAGCTTTATGTTCTGTATTGGTTACTACTTTTGTATGACAGTCTGGACAATCTGTTGCAAATGGTATCTCACTTTCTGCGGCATATTCTGGTGGGTAGCCTTTATTTGTTGGTTGATTACCTGCAACCGTAATTTTACATATGTACTATAGTATTTACATAAATAACCTTTTTGTACTAAGGTGGCATAAAGCAAACACCAATCTATCAATCATTTTACAGGGTTTTTTCATTGTTATTTTAGGCATCTAGATAAGACAGGTCATTGAATTGCTTGAAATACACAAAATTCCTGAAAAATGTGGATTTCCTTTATGCTTCCTGCTGATTTTTAAGAACATTCTAAAAGGTATAGAAAACATCATAATATGCTTCCGAATCAGCAGGATTATCATAACGGATGTCATGATAATCTCAATGACAGTAATATATAACACAAAATTGAAAAGTCGATCAAATATAAAAGAAGGTATAAGGAGGCCACTATTTTTGTCACTTTCGATACGAAAATACAAAATATCTTTATTTATATTTTGAAATTCTAGGAAACACCCGCGCCATCGGGGATCCGTGACTTAATTAAAGTAACTTATTTCAATGCTGAATTTTTAGTACGCGAAAGCGTATCAGACACGGATCGATAATCGAGTCTCCAAATTTTGATATTTAAAAAAAGTGCGCCTAGGTTTTCTATGGAAAAGATTGTTTCAACGAAGTACACATTATATGTCATATTGCAAATATTTCCGACTGTGTATGGTTACAGAGGAGTTACGGCTCAATAAAGTGGGATTCTCCCTTATGTAGTATAGATGTTCCGGACCATATGAGTATTTGGACCATACGCGTATGGTCATGACCATATGCGTATACTCATATGGTCCGACCATACGCGTATGGTCCGACCGTACGCGTATGGTCGGACCATATGAGTATTATACTCGTTTGGTTATTAACGGGCCGAACCATATGAGTATTTGGACCATATAGGTATTTTTTCAAATATACAATAGAAATAATACAATAAACTTTATCTTAAAAACAAATGTGTTTACAAAACAATGTAATAATTTTACATGTCAAAAGCTACATAAACATTAAATATTGATGCCACAGTCAGTTGATCTTAGTTTTCATCGCTAATTGTATTCGTGTATGCTTTTGTATACTTAAAATGTAATTCACACGGTACCGTACATGTAGTTTTTCTGAGATTGCTTGTTTTGGCTGCGTGCAGTGATATCGACTCGGACAATTCCGATGTGTCTACGGTGTTTTTAAGAAACTCTAGATCTTCAATATCGTAAAATGAATTTCACAGATCAAATTAGATAAAGACAGTGGCTATTTCATGGCTCTTAAATGCTATTTTACCGTCTTATAATTAAGATTAAATAGAAGTATAGAAAAAAAGAATAGAAAAAATAAAGAAACATACACTTTTAATATTTTACTTTTAAAATGTCTTAAAAAAATATCATGATCTTTAAAAAATATCATCATCTTTAAAAAATATCATGATCCTTGCCGGTGATGTCACCTATACTTTAAAGAATAACATTCCTTGTACAATATGTTCATTTAATTTTGGCATCTTTTTATAATTGTACTTACAAATAGTAAGAAATATTAACTATGCGAAACTGTTTTTTTTAAATAATTTTATGTTTATATACATAAAATTCCATTTTAGTGACGTAACAATCAGAAGGGTCACACCTAATGAAGAGTTTAAAAGTATACGTGTTGATTACCCCGACCATACGCCGCCGCGTACGGTCCGACCATACGCATATGAGTATATACCCATATGGTCATGACCATACGCGTATGGTCCAGATACTCATATGGTCCGGAACATAGATACATTTCAGAATTAAAACCAGTATCGTGTGTTGCTGAATATCATATACATATATTTCGTTTATTGTTTTGTACAAAATAATTCGGGTCCTTAGTTTTCTCGTTTGAACTGCTGTTTGACCTGTAATAAATATACAAGTAGCCCAATCGGTGAGCATAAAACCCCATTTATTTCATATCATATTACGAATCTCTCCGTCTTAGCTGTTTTGCGTTTTTATTTGTGTTTGTTCTTATACTAGTCCTATAACATATGACTTCGCATTCTTATTCAATTTTTAACGTTTTTATACTGATATTTTCATTATTATTTTTTTTTCTGCGGGTGGCACATTGATATATATATTTTTTTTTATCATAACAGCAAATAGAAATAGTAAATAATGCCCCCGAGGTCATATGTTATAGGACTAAGTCTTATACAGGCTACCGGTAGATCAGATACAATAGGTAATGCCCGCGTCACACTGTCCCGATTTTTATATACGGTGGACACCCGAATGCGAAAATTGTAAGTTCGTAAGAAGTTGGTCCCGATCTCGTTCAAATACCAAAAAGTAACCGAAGCAAGTACGATGAACAACGAAGTCTATACGATGGTGCCGAAATTATATACGATAGCAAAAGATGGACATACGAAGGTTAACCGAACACGGGTATTTAAGCTTCATATCTCAGCCGAAGCCTACACGATGGATCACGAAGGCTACACGATGGATTACGAAAGCTACACGATGGATTACGATGATGGCGCGATGGCCATACGATGTCTAAAAGACATGTAAGTTGCGTGTAGATAAAATTGTTATGGACACTCTAGAACCAAAATGCTCAAATCTAGGTATGGTGTTACTTGTTAAGAATATCTTAAGCGCTATTGACTTTAAAGTTCAAAGGTCAAGGTCACAGTGACAGTTGTAATACAAGGCAATATCACCCTTGTGGACACTCTAAAACCAACATGCTTCAAAAGATTTTAACCACATTTGGTTTATTGTTCCTCTTTGTAATGATCTGGCATTTTTTACGTTCAAGGCCAAAGTTTAAGGTCATGCAGATGTACTTGTTTTTTCTCCTTGAAATAGCATAATACACAGGAAATTGGTTGCTAATGTTTTTAACTGCTGGTTCTAAAGACAATATTTAAGGTATTTCCAATTACTGAATGTTTTGGTTGATTTCTAAAATAATAGTTTATGTTTCAAATATGCATATTCAATTAACCATTATCTGCATGTGTCATATACAAATATAGTGTCCATATTTGTCCCCAATATGTTACATACGAGGGGATGCCACGCTCGGCATTGCCTTGTTTGAACTGTAAAATGTGTGCACTAGTCTGAATAATCACCCATAATTATGCCCATGTTTACTGATCTATCTTAAAGGTAAGATAATGGGTTCGTTGAACATTTTTATTCAAAGACAGCTCTTTCCAGGAGAACATCATTATAATATAGACAAAAGGAAGGAAGTGGGGAAAGCAACAAATGCGGCAAAATATGACATATAGAAAACAAAATGGTTATGGAGTAAACATTCGTGTGACAACAACTCAGATGATACATAAAAAAATCAGAATAATGAAGAAAAAGTTGGTTTCCCTATATACGTGTACCTGCAGTGTTGGTGTACGAGGCGCGTTTATGACTTCATTATGTTACTTGATATGAAAAATTGACAAAAAATAATATTTTACATGTAAAAGTAAATCCTAAGCCTGTAATAGCTGCTCTTCTTGTTCCATTTGAATTAATAGAAACAACGCTGTCGCTTTTCTTGTTCACATATAATCATATGATATGAGCTCCATATTTTGTGATCGTCTTTAACTGTCGTATTAGACTGACCAGTGCATATCGCGAATGGCACTTTAAATTTATTTTAGCGCAGGAATTAACTTACATTTAGCTGGATTTATTGCCGTCGTAGTTCCATCTTGTAGCCTTCGTACTTTTATTCGATGGCAACACGTCGGGATTACGAGGTCTTCACGAAGTCGTGTTGCCACCGTAAGACCTTCGTGTAGCTTCGTGATTCATTCGTGAAGACATCGTAATGTCAAAACTGCCCGATGGAAACGATTGAAACACGAATGCAATACGATGTTCAAAGATGCATTCCCGGTGACATTACGGTGGCGAGGATGGTGATACGAACTCAATACGAACCCTAAACATCGGACGCACCTTCGGGGATTTTTTAACATGTTAAAAAATTTAGAACCCTTCCCGAAGTTGTCCCCGAAGGCTAGAAAAAGTGGCCGATGGTTCTACGATGGTTAAAGATGGCACTACGAATAGCCCGATCGGGATACGATCAGTCCCGATTTAGAAAATTTCCATAATCGTGTTGCCATCGGCGTAAAAATCGGGACAGTGTGACGGGGGCATAACACATATACATGAATGTCAAAACAACGTTTCAAACGGCAATCTGTAACACAAATCCTATTTTATCTTACCTCCTAAATTCATTATTAAGATGGAAATAAATTCATAAAACACATTTAAACCTAACAAGTTGCTATTGTAGGCATCTGTTTATGAGGGATCAGTGGATTCAGTATAGTTTCTTAATACTAACAGTATTGAAGACTTGCTCATTTTGATAGGTCACCAGTCTAAATTTCACACGTTGAGATAGTCGGTAAGATAAATTCGTTAATACATAGTGTGCTAGTGACGTAATACGGTAAATATGGGGTCAGTCAGCTTCGCTCTCATCCCATATGGAATTAACTGACCCCATATATACCGTATTAGGTCACTAACACACTATGTATCTGATAGTAGCTGCCGTATCTGTGTTTATTGTTCGAGATAATCGTGATTTGTCAAAACTGCATTAATTCTGATTCAAAAATCTATAATTACAGATATATTTGAAATTATAAAAATATAAATCTTACTCAATCCAGTTGATTGTGGTGGTACGTTCGAAGCCATGTGTTAATCGTTACATAGTTCCAAGATATAAAGCAGCACCTGAAAAAAATGTTTCATAATTTAGACTTTTAAACCAACTATTGGACAAATGAGGACATGTAACATAAAATGATTACAAATAGATATAAGTAAAAATACAAAAAGCAAAACTGATAGTACTTACCGTAATACGATAATATGGATTTAACTAGAGCATATGTTTTCTTATTGTAAATCATTTGTATATATGTTATATTTATAAATACCTATACCAGGATATACTTGAAAGGAAAATTGTTTTTTAATTTTCAGTCATTTAACATTCCAGATGAAATTATTTTCCTGGAATTGATACCTAATTATCACTATTTTCAAAACTAGGACTTAAAACTATGATTACTGTGGTAAATTCTGTTACTTTTGTTTATCGTATGCAATTGAATAGAACCAATATACTGCAATTCATTTCGTTGTTTACCTGAATACAAAAATCGTTTATTTATAATTCCTTTATAATCTTTTTTTTGTTTTTTGAAGATTATGTTTTATTTGTAATTATTCAGTTTAACTTTACAAACTTTGGTTACAAGTGTTCTTTATGAAATAGAATCTATATCGATTACACCCAATAATGTGTATGATTGTCCACATTTAAATCTTTTAAGTATTGAGCATTGGTTGTCTTAAACTCGAAATAAGTAGATACCAGTTTGATGCAATTAAAGAGAATACATAATGTAAAAGACTAGTGCTGTGTCTAATCAAACAACTTAAAGTAAAAACAAAATGTCCTAGTGTAAAAGAAATAATCTTAACGTCAATTATTTTTTATTCCTTCATTATCGTTGATTTTAGTGATTAAAGAAAATTGGCACAGAAAATGCCTTTTGAATATTGAATTTCACATATTGTTTTATATCACTGGAATACTACGGATGTCAAGTTGGTTCAATATTCAACATTCAACATTTAAAATTCAAAAAAAAATTTTTTTTTTTTTTTCTCGTATCCATTTTCAACATTCAATATTCGAACATTCAACATTCGATTTCAAAATTCAAAATTCGATTTCAATATTCAAAATTCAAATTTCGATTTCAATATTCAAAATTCAAATTTTCGAATGTTGAATGTTGAATGTTGAAAATGGAAACGAGAAAAAATAAAAAAAAATAAAAAATAAAATTTGAATGTTGAATGTTGAATATTGAAATCGAATGTTGAATGTTGAAATCGAATGTTGAATGTTGAAATCGAATGTTAAATGTTGAAAATGGATAAGAGAAAAAAAAAATTTGAATGATGAATGTTGAATGTTGAATATTGAACCAACTTGACATCCGTTAATAGTTAGGCCATGTTTAAATCAAGAAGATTCTATAAATAAAAAAAATAGATAAAAAAATATGTTGAATCATTGCAAATAAGACAACTACCCGGAAAAAGATGTGAACAAAATAAATATTGGCCACCATCAACCATAAGGTCCAAGGACACAGTTATCGTCCTTTACAGATAGTCCCTAGTGTAAACAGTGTATAACTTGCATGTTTTATTTGATACACTTTCCCAATTTATTTCTTGATATTAAATGCATGAAATATTAAGTAGAGGGATGTAATTACATGTCAAAAATATTTGGGTGCTGAATCTTTATTTTGAATTGGTCCAGTTCTAAAAGGTCAAATTTCATCACGTCTGAAGCTGTCAAACTGAATTTTACACCCGCTCAACACAGAATTGTCAATATTGTGAATTAGAGCTGGTAGAAGTTTCTATAATTTTGATATTATTTGTCTCACTGATAGTACACTACACTGTAAAGATCTTTTTGAGAAAGAGCAGGTGCGATTTTTTTAATTTGAATTTATTGTCTAAAAGAAATGCACTACGAAATAACTGTGTTCTCGGGCCATGAACAGACCCCATATCGTAAGCTTTAATAGACTCCGTAATGGAAAAATGTATTTTAACAATTCAAAAGAGAAAAACAACTTAATTTGTACTACAACAAAGCACGAAAACCATTTATGACTATCAGCAACCAATGATAACCACTAGATTATAGGTTTCTGGTTTGGGACTAGCACAAATGAGGCAGACATGTTTGTGGGCGCTCATCCTCCTCTAGCCTCCTCTAGCATTAATTTTGTTCTTTGATTTGAACCTGAGACAAGGAATAAAGTAATTTCTATATACGTCAAATATATAATCTCTTCTTTTTATGGCCTCTTTTCAAAATTGTTTTTTCAGTATTCATTTAGTTATCTTTACGGAGCAATCTTTGAACTTCAAAAGTGTTTTTTTGTCTGAGAATATTTTTTTTAAAGTAATATAGAAAGTATTTTCAATCATCCATTATTCATTCAATGAAATAACGAACAAGGACTTGACCAGAGTTGTATAGTTCAATATAAGAATATTTGAACAGGGAACAGGCCTGGGCTGTAATATGCAGATACTATTAGCACACTGAGCACGTACCAAGCATGTAAAAATAAGAATCGGACAAATTCCATAGAAATTTTAGTAGGTCAAAGTGGAAAGTTCGATGAATGCTCCATTCGATATTCTAGTACTCTTTTGCTACGTTCATTGCACAACCCAAACAGTGGCTATTTAGGGGGAAAAATTGCAAATATAATTGAAAACAAATTATTTTACTGTCAATTGAATATTTTTGTTCTGTTTATTTGTTGTCTTCTTAAATACCTTTTGCGATTCATCATTGTATATGCTGACGAGTCGATGAATAATCTTTGACATTTTTATATTTTGTTCGAATACAACTTTTGACTCTTAGCTTTTTCGACCTTGACACATTTTTAAACACTGGTCTATTGGTGAAGACATGCATAGGATTGATATTTTATTGGCGTGTATCTTACAGTCTTTCATGTCCAAACGAATAACCGTACTACACTCGTTGTATTTAAATCAAATATCAATTTCAAAATTCATATCAATCTCTCTGTCCCTCTGAAATAGAGTTTTTATATTGTTTTAAAAGGTTTTAGTAAGAAATAAACCAAAAACTTACTCTGTGACATCAAAACAGTCTACACATTTAACTTCCTTGACGACATGTATAGAGTTAAATATGTTAATCAATCGGCTGTGAATTTAAAGTTTTTTGTAACAGTTTAAACCTGTTATCAAATTAGATAACGGTGTTCAATGAAAGAATGCACATGCTTTCAAATATGCAAACAAAGATATAGTTATGTGAGCGTTGACCCTGTTCACACTAGGACATTAAGATCGACTTAAACTAGATCGGTTGACCTTAGATTGATTTAAGGGCTAATGTAATCGCTTTTGATTGATCTTCAATCGGTCTAAACTAAAACACCAAAAGAGGTAGTAACGTTTGAATCGGTGATACGGTACTTTTGGTCCGCAATTTGCTTTTGTCTGATAATTTTGCTTCAAGTCCGACAATTTTGCTTTTTGTCCGTTTTGCTTTTTGTCCGAAAGTTTTGCTTTTTGTCCGACACTTTTGCTTTTTCTCCGACAATTTTGCTTTTTTCCGTTGCTTTTGTTCGTTTTTTCTTTTTTAACTCATCTGACCTGCAATGAAATATAAGGGAAAAGTTGTCGTATAAGCTTTTTCCCACCATTTAATTTTTAATAATCTCGATCGGAGATGCATAACCATTCAATATTTTTTTTTCCTAATCAATGATCTTCAGACTAAGTATCAATTTTGAATTCTAGATTTTTTTTTAAAGTACATCCTTAAATTGACATCATCAATAAATAAAGAATAGCTTGGCTACTGAAAGCTATATCTAATATACTAGTCAACTAAAGAAAGGAGTCGATGCCACAGAAGTAAAGGTACGAATCCCTCTGAAGATGAGTTCCGATTATCGTTGAGCTTTAGAGAAGAAAAAATATATGTATATATCGTACCATGTAAGGTGGTATGCCTGTATAATCACGATGAATAATTTCTGTCGTAAAATTGCTACATGTTTAGATGAATATGATAAAAGTATAATTTAATGTGACGATATGGTTATCATTGACTCAAAATTTCAGTTTCTTAGACATTTCTATCCTTTAGACAAACAAACATAACTGTTGAGTTTCAAAAGATAAACGCAAGCGGCATTTTGTAAAAACATTTGGAAAATCTTCTTTATATAAATATGCTATAAAATTTAGTTTCTGAAATAATCTGTTTGTCAATTTTTAATAATTTCAGAAAAAACACGACATTATGCATAATTATTATTAGAAGATAATCATGTTGCGGCAGTCGGATGTCATGGTAACATGTCAATATTTGCATTAGAATATCGACGATTTATTAACGCGTGTTCACCGATGAATATTTTGTTAAAAAAACCATTACGGAATGGTACATGGAAATTTAATGTTTATTTGAAATATAAATACGATATAAGTAGTACAATGAGTAGTTTGATCAATAATTCATATGGTATACAGCTGAAATCATTGATTTAATTGCTGACCTTCAGGGTTTTGTTATATTTTATATGAATTGTTTGGTATAATACTATTTATTCTACACATTTTTTCAATTGTTCAAGTCTTTTTGTTCGCCTCAAGTTTCTAAGTCAGTTTTCTATAAATCCTTTAGGTTTAAAGATTTACCTGTACATTGTGCTAACTTTTATCAAAATTTCTACTACGTAGAGCAATAAATGAATCAAGAATCTATAATATATTCCAAAAGTTATGGAAATTCTTTTGTGAGTTAAATATTTAAATTCCACTATATGGCATCAACTTTATAATGGTGACTCTGTGAGTGAAACAAATTAAGGGAGTATGTAACTAGAATACCATTGTTCTGCTTCAAGCTTTTTAAATATGGTAGTTTTCTTACTAGAATATGGTAGATCAAGATATGCTTGTGTATAATCAGCTGAAAATATGTTTAACCCCGTAACATTCTGTATGTGCCTATCCCAAGTCAGAAGCCTGACATTCAATGATAGTCCCTTGTGCTGTCTACCATATTTGTTTTTCGTTGATTGTTTTGTTACTCAACATCATTTGATCGTGCTTAAGTTTTAATTTGATATATGCACAAGTACTCAAAACTGTATGTATATATCAAAATAACATGTACTATTCGCCTTACTTTACTAGTTAAAAAAAGCGACATCAGATTTGAGAAAGAAAGTAAAACAAAATAAAACAGTACCAACAGCTCTTGACCCAGACGCATAAATTTTACAACGTTTTTTTTTTTTTTTTTTTGTAAACAATATTTTTATTATGATAAATACACGCGCGTGAAGAATTTGGCCTTTTCTACATCCAGTATAAAAGTATAAAGGGACGCGATCGTTCTGATTACAAATTTGTTTCTTAAATAGAGAGATAGATTCACAATTTCTAACACTTAACGGTAAATGATTCCATAATTTGATGGATGACGGAAGATAATAATCAGAATAAAGTTTTGTACGTGATTTAACATGTAAAAGATTATTACTTTGTCTTGTACTGTGGTCGTGTCGACCACAGACATATCCAGGCAATAGCTCTTGCAAATAATTTGGGGTTTTATTATTTACAATTTTATGAAGCAATATTAATTTGTGGTTACTTCTTCGATCTGAAAGTTTCTCCCATTGCGTTTCTTTATATAACATCGACGTACTTGTGAGCTTAGTCCCTCCTGTAACTATACGAGCAGCATCCAACTGGATATTTTCAAGGTTATTACCTGAATCCCAGATAACATCAGCATATTCAATAATAGGTCTTATAAACGATATATATATATTTTTCCAGGGTCATTCTATCTAAAGTGTGTTTGATTTTCCTTAATATATTAAGTCTTTTGTATGATTTCTGTATAATATAATCAATATGGACATTCCATGAACCATTATTAGAAAAATAGACTCCTAAGTGCTTGTGCTTTTCAACTACATGTAGTTCTTCGTTGTTCATGTTTAAAGGTGGGTGGTAAGGTTTTGAAATTTTACGGGAAATAGTCATGGTTTCAGTTTTCTTGGGGTTAAATTTTACAAGCCATTTCTGGGACCATTCGTGAATTTTATTCAAATCGCTATTTAAAATTTCAGCGCCCTCTATTGGGTTATCAACAGTTAAATATAGACTTGTATCGTCAGCAAAAAGCTTAATTTGGGCTTCAATATCAGTGACTATATCATTAATAAATAACCAGTCAGAATTTGAACCATTTATAACTGCTCTTTGAGACCTCCCATTCAAATAATTTTCTATCCATTTAAGTAAGTTTCCAGATATACCATATCTTTGTAATTTAATGAGAAGACCTTTATGCCAAACTCTATCAAACGCCTTACTTATGTCACAGAACACAACCCGTATTTCTTTGCCACTATCCAAAGCTTTACCAAAATCATTCACAATGTCTACCAACTGATTTACAGCAGAGTCCCCTTTGGTGAAGCCAGACTGGTTTTGCGTTAGAATATTATTCTGTCTTAGGTAATTATAAATATGTTTATAAATACAGCGTTCTATACATTTTGATAAGACGCTTAAAAGAGATATAGGTCTGTAACGTTTTGTTTCCATTTTTAAACTATAAAAGATAATAAAAGATAATATATTCGAATGAATAACACAAAATAACCGCATGTAGTGCAATTAGCATCAGATAGTTGACGTGTATCAATCTGATTAAAATTTTGACCAATTTTAACTCGCCTGCTCATATGATTATAGCTAAATCAGAGAACCCTATTTCAATTCTCAAAAAATCTAAACGAAACAAATGGCATTAGAGAAAGCAGTACTCAGCTCTTTCTTTGTTTATAGAAACACAAAAACACTTTACAAATACATTGTATATTAGCATTTATTTATAAGATAATGAGTATATTTTATTTAAAACTTGAATGCTTCATTTTGTAGTTTTATTTGGTGTTTAAGCGATAATAATGGATAATGTGTATGAAGCGCATAGCTTCATTCTTAAAATGCACGCAACACTTTCACAACCCCATAACACTGCAATGGATGTTGCGTTAAAGCAAACAAATACAACATAACAAAAATGGCATGATTTAATGGTCTCTGTCAAAATGATACAATCCAAATGGAATATCCGTGTTAATTTTTTCGATTCAATTCAAAGTTTTATTGCCATATAAATTCTACAGTTTGTGACAAATAACAAATGCAACAACAAAAACAAATAAAGACAATAACTAAGTAACTCAATATATATACACAAATTACAATTGGTCGCCTTTATATACTTTAAAAAACGATATGTTGCTTTGTTCACCATTGCCTTCATGATTTTAATATTTAACATTCAATTTGATAGTCAAAAGTAAAAATCACAAAAATAATGAACTTAGAGGAAAATCAATTCGGAAAGTCCATAATCACATGGCAAAATCAAATAACAAAACGTATCAAAAATGAATGGACAAGAACTGTCATATTCCCGACTTGGTACAGGCATTTTCAAATGTAGAAAACATATTGAAATATATAAGTAACAAAATCTCTTAAACTTGTACAACATACATACAAGTAAACACCAACAACCTCGCTATGACTTATGAATGCCCAAGTTTCTCTCACGCAATGTATTCAAAATCATAATCAACCAATTAGATGATTGAACGGACTTAACTACACTGTATGATGAAAAATGAAAACAGTACAATTATAACATACACGATAAACACACTCAAACAAAGTTATATATAACCTACGCCAGGGTCCTACTTGTTTCCGGAAAAAGGCGTACGCCTTTCGTCGGTGGCGAACGCCCGGTGCACTTGTTTCACAAAATTTTGGATGCGCGCGCAATAACGGCTTACGCCGCCCTCGCCTATCTCAGGACTCAGGCGAAGGCGGCGCATTTTCATTTCAAGATGGCGGAAAGAGTGTAAGTGAGAAAAACTAAAGGTTACAAATACTGAAAAACAACCAGTAAACGAAAAAATATTATTATTATGTGCAATTTATCTTCATACTTCAAGATGGTGAAGAGAAAACGTTTTTTTTTTAAAACATAATAATTAATCTCTAAACCTATTTATACGAAACAGAAAATTTCTTTAAAAACAAAGCAATGACAACCTAAAGTACAATTAGATTAAGATAATAAAAATATCAAAGCATGAATATTTTCGTCAATGTTTTAATAAAACTCCTTAAATATGTAATTATGCAAAAAAACAGATTTAAAGGCTAAATTATTATTTTCCTAATGTTGGATGATATGCCGGTTTACTTGTTTTGAGTCAAAATACGGCGTACGCCGTTAGCCGTTCGCCGTTCGCCTATCCTTTGTGAAACAAGTTGGACCCAAGTCTATAAGACAAATTCCCACGAAGGAGTATTTGAATAAAGTGGTTATCGACGTGGAGTATGTTTTAAAAAGTGGTCAAGAATTACGATCGACATTCAGTAAACCGGACTTCTTGCAGAGCGTTTGACTATAAGACGTATCAAATTTCAACCAGGTCCTATTAGCTTTATCAAATTTCAACCATGTCCTATTAGCTGTATCAAATTTCAGCCAGGAACACGAAAGTTTACACATTTTCGAAATGCAGCCATTTAAGCCGGAAAACATGATCATATGGTACAGTAAATAATATACGACTTCAATTACAGTTTCAATAGATACTCCGTCAGTATATACTTACACATGAAATTATCTCTATTGCGAACTTCTTTTTATGTGTATGAAATAATCACTGATTAATAAACAGCTCTATGGTAGTTCTAAGAACATCATTTGTAATCATTGCAGAATATATGACAATGTGTATCGTCTTAGTCTTCGCCGATGATGAAGATGATGACCATAATACACATGGAGATGATCAACGCCTACGTCCTATCCTCCCTCTTCGGCGACCACCAGAAGCGTGGACTCTATTATTTTGTTGTTGTCGGACAAATCTACCACACTCAGCTTTACAACTCGGACAAGTGTGAACCACATCCTTTGCCATGTTCATAAAGAAAGCCAACCAGCAGCATAAAACAAGTCTACAAAAACACAATTTAAAAAATTTGAAGAAGAATTTAACAAAATGATTCAAGAATATAGTTCTTTCTATTGAGTCACTTTGATCTTCATTTTCTTTTTATTTATTCTCTGTCGGATTGTAGAACCATGAATGTACCCATGTCACTTTGTGTATATGTCTTTTATATTTACTGTGACTATACGGTATGGGTTTTACTCATTGTTGAAGTCTGTATGATGACTTGTAATTGCTTAAATACACGTCATTTGAACTTTGGTGGATAGAAAGTGTCTCAATGTAAAGCACACTGCATCTCCTTATCATATATACAGGGCCGTAAATTGCCTGCCCTGTAAAGGGAGGCAATTTATTATCGGCGAGCGGAACGAGGCGAAAAAATTTTGGACCCATTTTATGCAGAAAAGGATATTTTTTCGGTCCTTTTCCTTGTATGCAGTGTACCTCCCCAGAATACACGACTTGTTAAAGATTTGTTTTCGCTTTATCCTGCTTCTTTACAAGCTATTTTTACTTAAGTTTAGGGGAACATTTTGCAAAGACTTAAAATGAAAGCCCCCTGAAGTTGTTCATTTTTTGTTGTTTATCCGGCTTATTTGGCTGTCCAAATCGAACTAATTTTGACTTCGTTTCAAAGACACAATTTTCAAACCTTAAATGAAAATGCATACTCAATAACTCATAACTTTATCTAACAAGTTCAAATTATTAAAGCGTAACAATGTTTGTATACACTAAAAGTTTTATTCTGGCTTTGTCAAATGCTAAGGTGATTTTTTCTGACTGGACGAATCCCATCTTTTTAGCACTTCTATGCATTCAATATTGCCAACATTGTCACTTCTATATGTATGCAGATGCAAAAGTATTTAGTGGGAAACTTTTATGTGTGCAGAGGAGTTGAGTTGGGTACCGACCGTTCAGATCTAAATATTGAACACACCTGCCATTATGAATCGATTAACCACCTTGTTGTCAGTTTAACTAACAACCAGTGCTATAAAAATAATGCATGATTTTAACCATTTTTTTCTTTTCAGTGTTTTTCTCTCCATTTATTATTTTTTTTGTAAGCCCGCAATAGGAGGTAACTGCCTTCATGCCTCTATGTAATTTACGGCCCTGATATATGCATAGTTTTCTATCAATTTTTTTTATTAGCTTGTGTTTTTAATTTCATGGTAAAACTTTCGATTTCAAATTTGATCATCCATTTTCTAACAATTCATGCTGTAACAATTATAGATTAAAAAATCAAGAGTATAATCTGTTTTGGGTTTGAAGTTTTTGTTTTGACCCCAGTGCTAAGACTGCAATCGGTATGCAACAAATTTGATGCAACACATTTTTGATGCCCTTTATTATATTTTACATTTGCAAACTACAAAAATTATGCTGCAGTAATTTTCAACAAATATGTAATTATTTCAAACTTGAACATGATTACGTTTTGATAATGTAAATGCTGAACATTATAAACTGAAGAATGCGTATCACTAAAACTAGATTCTTTTTTAATAAAATTGAGAATGGAAATGGGGAATGTGTCAAAGAGGTGCCCGACCAAATAAAAAACAACAGTAGAAGGTCACCAACAGGTCTTCAATGTAGCGAGAAATTCCCGGCGCACCCGGAGGCGTCCTTCAGCTGGCCCCTCAACAAATATATACTAGTTCAGTGATAATGAACGCCATACTAATTTCCAAATGGAACACAAGAAACAAAATTAAAATAATACAAGACTAACAAAGGCCAGAGGCTCCTGACTTGGGACAGACGCAAAAATGCGACGGGGTTAAACATGTTTGTAATCTTTTATAAATATATAAACAAAAAATTTAAATAGTATGATAACATTAACCAATTTTCTAGCTAAATTATAAATACAACTTCTAAATTCTGAATTTGATTTTTTTGTCAGCAGTTGGTGATTTCATAAAGCAACTTATTTTGAGTCGCAAAAATTATGTGCATGTCCATGAAAGGATACATTATCATGCATGATATGTTGTTTAAGTGTTTGGTCTTGTAATTGTTGATTTTTGTTGTTTGTTTGACCATAATGGGTGTACTGATTTGTAAATGAAGAGCAACTATGTTATAAACTCTTCCGCGAATTTGTTTTTAACTGCTAAGCGAAAGCGATTTACCTTCTACTTGCATTTACTTTAGTTAGCCGATTACATACTATCAGATATTGTTAACAAGGACTGTGTATTAGTTAACACTAACCCCGTATATGAGGTTTAATAGATATAGGAATATGTGGTGTGAGTGCCAATGAGACATCTCTCCATCCAAGAAACAATTTAAAAAGTAAACCATTATAGGTTAAAGTACGGCCTTCAACACGGAGCCTTGGCTCACACCGAACACTTACTTTCAGGTTTTGGCTATAAATCGTTATTGTATTTGACCATAAAAAGTTTTTCTTACCCACTTAAAAAGAACAGAATACAGCAGAGATAGGTACAACTACCGACGATGTATGTTGTTTCTGTTGTTACTTCTTGATGGCATGACGGACATTGCATGCGAACCGGATGTTCATTTCTAGCTGGATTATTGGGATCTATCATTTGAGCCATATTAGCAACCAATGCCGCATGAGCTGGGTCGACTTGCATGGTTATAGTCTGGTTATTCACCATTAAAGTTTGTATCGGCATCTGCCCATGCATTGGTTGTCCCATTACTGGAGGAGGATAAGCTGGAGGGGGATAACTTGCAGGTCCAGGAGGAGGATAACTTCCTGGGGGTCCTGGTTGCATGGCTGGTCCAAAGGCGGATCCATACTGTGACGGATCTGCAAATAATCATTATTATAAATATGAATTACCCTTCTATAAAAGGATAGAGAAATGGTACTCATAGAAATTGTACATTTACTTATTTATAATCCTTTTAAAAACTTCAATTAGTAGTTGATTTTTGTTTAATAATATGATCGATTGAAATAATAAACAGGGCTGTAAATTTTGTATTTGATAAATCATAATCAATATTATAAAAATGAAGTGTAGTGTATCAAGCTATCGATATCTAGTTCAGTGAAATGGACGTCAAACTAAACTCCTAAGCATATAAATGAACTAACTTTAAAAAAATCATACAAGACTTTAAACAAAGGCCTGAGGGTCCTGACCGCAAAAATGCGGCGGGGATAAACATGTTTAATGAGATCTCAACCCTCCCCTATACATCTAGCCAATAAAGATTAAACAAACACACAGCAATATGCAAAGTAAAACTCGGTTTAAATGAAGTCCAGTATTTTTTCTGCAAAAGAAATCAGAATCGAACACTTAATAACTATATGATAACATGGGTCGTAAAATTTCAAAACTTTTTCGGCCAAATTAAATCGCAAATTTTCATATGTCACGACGCCATACGCAAACGTCACTCAATTTTTAGCACTATACGTGAGTCGAACCACATGCAAAAAAGTCGTTTCTGTGAAAAAGCTTATCATCAAACGGTAAATGTCTATAGGTGATTTTTTTTCAGATTATGTAAGTAACCGCGCGCCGAAGAAAAAGCATGCTGTCGAATTATAGGACCGTCGGATTAGAAGATTGTTGAATTTTAGGTCCGACCACAGACATTTATTTGAGTTCAATAAAATTGCTCCTGTTTTTTTTCGGATTTATGACAGACATTTTATTTTTATTTATGAATGTGTTATAATACGTAATCAATATATTTTAATCGATTTGTAACCTGGGTATTATTTAACATTCATATATATTTTGTCCGGGTTAAAACGTATCAAATACCGTGAGTTATACTTAAGGACACCGGACACCTGGCCTAAGACACAATTATACTTTTAATAATTTTAATCTACATTACATATCTAATTACTTTATTATTTATTCTGTAATTTACCGAGATCAAGTACGCTTCAAATTCTTGTGTTTACGTTAAGGTTCATCATAACCTTTTGGCTAAAATGGCCGTATTTACACCCCAAATTTTACTCTGAGTACAGACTAACCTATACACCTGCAACAGTTTTAAGGGATGGCAGGAACTAGATATATAAATTTTAAATGCATTTTATGTTTCAGAAAATTATAAACTTTTCTAGATTTTGCTATCCATTTTTTTTCGTTCCTGTAGAAGGTGCAAAAATTAACTAAGTATCGAAAACGATTGAGAAGCTCCCCTCATATAATCAATGTTGTGAGTAGTATTGATTTAAATGGACAATAGATGGACAATAGACACCTGTAAACAATAGGTGATTTAACAGGTTTAAACTGTGTAACTGAGTGGACCGTATCAAATGAAACTCAGGTGTTTGTTTATTTTGCTATCTTCTGCAGACTGGAAAAAAATGCACATCAAAATGCAGGTAAGTTTTTAATTTTCCGAAACGTAGACTTCATATAACTTTTATATATCTAGTTCCTGCCATGCCTTAAAACTTTCCTGGATGTACCAGTTTGTCTGTACTCATAGTAATTTTTGAGGTGTAAACACGGCCATATTTTTCAATTCCTTATGATGAACCTTAATTGCATGCGGTCTGAGAGATAGATGTATATCTTGTTTACATTTTTTTCACGGTTGTAATGGCGATCGCTACTACCACGACGCCTAGGAGTCGCAGCACCAACTAAGGCAGATAATTGGAAAAACCTGTCTATATTATTGATTGAATGTCTAAATTATAGTTTCGGCTAATCGTTATTGTATTTGACCATAAAACGAGTTTTTCTTACCAACTTCTGAATCTGTATCAAAGTGAACTAACAGACAATGGGTTTAATTACTAGTATTGCAAAGCGTAAAACACTTCCTCTTTTTACTACACTGTTCTGGTCAGTGATACGTTATTGGAATGTCATTTGGGGCATCATGCATTAATTTTGTCAAGCACAGAGCTATGTTATATCTTTATATTGAATCCATATTTCCCGGAACTGTATTGTCTTAACCATTATTGTTATGTTTATTACATGTATCACAGTATCAGCCTTTTTTTGTGTTTGAATCCAAAGTTAAAGGATGTAGTTTGAAAGCTCAGTTCGTTTTGTTTATATATGACTGTTGTCTTTAGTCCCCTAAACCTACGTCAGGTATACAACATGGTGAAGAACCCTAAAATCGAAACAATTGGTATCTGATATACACAAATGTAGAACACATCCGCGAAATCGCGGACATTTGGAGCTTGGTCGAAAGTATGAAAACTGTTATAGGGTGAATTTTTGTAAAAAAAATTATGACTAGAGAATTTCAGGAAAGGTATCAAAAATCAATGAAAGGTACTTGGTGGCAGAGCGATTTATTTCAGACCTCCCACTTTTTTCAAAATCAGTCCGTTATTTTTTGTTTTAAATTTTCTATTAATTTTCCATATACACACATAATTATAAACTCTATACATTTCCCTCTTTGGAAAAACAACATATTAGATTAACCAGATCTTCCAAAAGTACAATGAGCTGATATGCACACAATGTAATATTTAAGAAAAAGATACATGCATAAACAAATTTAAAACAGGTATTTAAAATATTATTTTAGAAACGTTGTTTACAAACATACCTGAATATCCGGCGGGAAAGGCAGACATCTTAAATAAATCAAAATTGCATCAATGGTCTGGTTGCATTTCTTTCATATATTCCAATCTGGCTATATAAAGTAATGACCTATAGAAACTTGACGGCATGCATGGTTACAAATTAACATTACATATTTTGACCTATATTTTGTATTTCAAAATGACTACTATATTTAAATGTCTACGAACCAGGCTAATGTAAAGATTAAAAGTATTTTTATAAGGTTTTTAAATTAATATTAATCAATATTGTTGTTGTTGATCGCTTGGTTCAAATCGACAGTCATGACCTGGTGAAAGTTGATCATTTGTTCGCTCCATTTAATTAATTTCAAAAGACACCAAATGACGTCTTTCTTTCTTTATTTATTTCTTAAACACCATAAAGATACAATGGTACAAAGAAGTTCATCAAAAGTCATATAACATAACACAAACACACATGACAAGATGAGATGAAAATATCAAATAATACATGATAAACAGTATAGTAAAGAAGAGTGGTGATTAACCAGGAAGACTCACTTGAAAAGTTATAACCCTGATAAATTTGCACAGCTTTTTCAACTTATTTTTAATTTTTAACTGAAATAGTTTTTCAAATTTTAGTATGTTACATCTGTGCAAGAAAAAAGTATCCAAATATTGTGCTCGAAAATTTGCCAAAGAACTACACTGCAAAGTGTAATGAAATTCATCACCAATCTCGTTACAATGACATAAGTTACAATATCTAAGGTTTCGCTCAATCTTATTCCATCTACCAGTTTCGATGGGTAACTTATGGTTACCCGTACGAAATCTACAATATGTTATTCTATCTTTATCATTTAAAATATTCAGATATTCCTCAAATTCAAAATTTTGTTTATACAATTTGTAGGCCAAACCTTTTGGCGAACAGTCAATATCAGCTCTCCATTTCTGTTGAAACTGATCAAATAACTTTTGTTTTAAACTAATACCCAACCACTTAGAATTAAAATTTCCTTGTGACAACCATATATTGCTGTATCCACATTTATCTAATATATCTTTAATGCATTTCAACCAATCTGACCTAAATTGGTTGTCCGAATTTTTCAAGAACACGTATTTGTATAGTATTTTAGCAATCCTGTTATCATCCCCATTAACCATTTTTGACCAAAAATTAACCATACGCAGCTGTATATATAAAGACATGGGATAAATACCAAGTTCACCATAAATCATAAAATTGGGTGTCGACTTCTTAAGGTTTAATAATAATTTACAAAATTTTAGGTGCACTTTTTCTATAATATCAGTATTACTGAAACCCCAAATCTCACACCCATACAGGAGAATTGGCTTCACAATTTTATCAAAAAGATCATATTGTGATTTCACTGACAAGTTGTGCAACCTCCCCTTTTTCAATACTTCATACATTGCTTTATTTGCTTTTCTAACTAAAATCTTCTTAGCACTCATAAAGCTACCTGTTCTTGAAAAATTCAACCCAAGATATGTCAATTCATTGACTATCTCCAATGCATTTCCGTCATATATAAAGTTAATATTTTGGGGTAATCTACCACCAGAAAAAATTATAATCTTAGTTTTACTTGTGTTAACTTTTAATTTCCAGGTACTACAATATTCAAAGAACATATCTAATTGCAACTGTAGATCGGATGCATTATCCGAAAATAACACTGTATCATCTGCGTATAATAACACAAACAGTTTTAAGTAGATATCAAACTCATTCTCTATTTCATCAGTAATGCAATTTAAACCACATACATTTTTTTCTTCAATAAACTGTTGAAGGTCGTTCAAATACAATGAAAATAAAAAAGGAGACATATTTTCACCCTGTCTTACACCGATATTGCATGAAAAGTATTCTGACATTTCACCATTATACATGATACGAGATTTAATACCAGTGTACATATTAAAAATTACATTATACATTTTACCGTTAATATCATTCACAAGTAATTTATGCCAAAGACCCTTTCTCCAAACAGTATCAAAGGCTTTAGCAAAATCTACGAATGCACAGAATAGTTTCTTTTTCTTATTTTTCATGATACTAATAAGCATGTAGATAACAAATAAATTATCTGTAGTAGAATAACCTTCTCTGAAACCAGCTTGATTCTGACATAGTAAACAAAAATCATCAGAAAATTTATTCAAACGTGAATTCAAAATAGAAGTAAATAATTTCCCAAAGCAGCTTATAACTGTTATAGGTCTAAAATTGCTAGGATCATGTTTGTTACCTTTATTTTTAAATAAAGGTATAATATTTCCAGAAAGCCAATTTTCAGGGATAGTTCCACTGTCAAATATAATATTAAAAAGTTTCACAAACACCTGTGACATAACACTAAAAGAGTGTTTTAAATATTCATTTACAATCATATCATCACCAGAGGATTTATTATTTTTTAACTTTCTCAAAGATTTTTCAATTTCCTCTTCTGTAATAGGTGAATTTAATGTAACATTTAAATCTTTTACATTGTTCAAATTTTCTAAAACAATCTCTTCATCTTCAGAATTTCCTAAATTTAAGTTCTTAAAATAATCAAACAAAATATTAATAGGTACACATGGATTGTTTCCCCTTTTACCACCGTTCAAAATCTTCCAGTATTCTTTCGGGTTAATCGATCTTAAGTTTTCTATCTTGTGTCTAATTTTCTTTCTATGTTTACGAATGCTCTTATCCATTACTCGCTTATAACTCTTTTCTAGTTTCTTTGTTTCATTCACTCTGTCGTCAGTATTGTTTCGCTTAAGTTTTCGTCTACTAGACCGAAACTTTTTTCTAGCTTCCTTACATTCGCTATCGAACCATGGTTTTGATTTTTTTATATTTTGTGTATGCTTACGTCTTTTAGTAAATGTGCCGAATGTAGACTTTGCCGCATTTGTAAGTAAATGACATACATCCTCAACAACTTTATTAATAATTGAGTTTTCACTTGTATTTTCAACCATTTCCGTTAATTGAGCTAGTATTTCATTTACTTTAAGTCTATCAATGTTACTAATAAAGGTGTCTAATTGCTCATTTTCCCATCTCTTAATCTTCTCCTCAGGCATTTCATCATCATGACTGACGTCGTTTTGTTTTTCATAACAAGTAATCTTTAACGACAGTGGATTATGAATATCCGAAAATAAAACGCTAGAATTTAATACTGAAAAATTTTGAACCAGCTTAAGAAAATTTGGGGAAGCAATATTGTAATCCACTACACTAGTGTTTTTACATGTAAAACTACCCAGACCTTTGTCTTCACACATTCTTCCATTTAGGATAAACATATTGTTATTCTTACAAAATTCAAGAAGCAAGTTACCAAAATTGTTTTTTTTGTGATCCATACTTTTCCTTAATCGATTTATATTTAACTCATCTAAAGTACAAACACCCTCATTTTCAATGTCTAACATTCCTGAAAATTCTTCAAAATTTACGACGTCAAAGTCTGACTCTTTCGAGTTCGAGCATTAAAATCTCCAAAAAGACATATATTGTCATGACTTGTACTAAAATTCAAAAATTCACTTTCAATTTCGCTAAATGGATCACCAACACAATATACAGAATTTTCAGGCGGAATATACACAATACCACACAAAATATCTTGTTGTAGTTTAACTACATGTTTGTCAATTTTAAACCATAAAATATATTTACTGTCTGTTTCAACAACAGAAATATGATCAGATAATCATCAGTTTTTGTTTCTACAAAACACAAAATACTAAATTCATTTAACAATTCTAAAAATTCCAGAGTAGACGATCGTCAAGTCCAAATCTACGTAATATTTTATTGCCATCATTTCTAACAAACCGTTACAGAAATAAATGTTTCTTACTAAATGTAGTACGTGCATTTTCTCTGAGTTAAAGTTGTTGTACATGTGTGAAAATAATAAAAAATAGTTTCATCATCAATTTCGTTAATTTGAGGCGAATGACAAATTTTGTTTTGTCGAGAAATACCATGCCATGGTATTTACTGGCTTGTTCAATTTTAGGTCTTTGTGAGGAAATATGCAATCGAGTAAAATTTCTCCTCCACTCAAGGGGTCTCAATGAAGTAAAATATCTTTTAAGACCAAAATGACTGATCCTCGTCTCCACTGATCCTCATAGGACTGTTACAGAATTTGTTTGTATAAAAGTTTAAAGCTGTAATTTCTTGCAGAAGCGAAACTGCCAACTCTTCAATATTCTTTTGAAAGAAGTTTAAGGATCCATACCATGATGGACTTTTTTTACTCATTTAGTAATTTTGATCCTAAATATGCCTCCTTTTAGTAGTGGAAAAGATTATCCTACAATTTCAAGCTTATGCCAGTATCTGATCATATACTTTGCAATGTCAAAATGCAGAGGTAATCTACCTATGTCAGAAAGAGTGACAACTGTTGTCCTTTTGGTAACGCCTTGAAGTGATAACATAACAAAGTTTCCTGATAATAGCTCTATTTTAAGGAATGGTTCGGCTTTTGCTTTCCCTCTTGAAAGATAGAGAACACATAGAACCAATCCTATAAACAGTTGACGAAACAGTCGGACATTTTGATACACGATGGTAAAGTACAAAATCAAACAACCAAACAATTTGAATTTTACTACGGAAACTCATTTACACATACATCACGAATAACTGTATATTATAGAGGACAAGTTAAACTTCATAAATGAAAATAGGATCTTTTCCTTATTGTTATTGTGTAAGTAATATTATAATAAGCGTGTAATATGTATTTGTTATAGTGTAAGTTTATATTTTCTAGTATTGATTCATTTCAGACTAGTTTTGGTTTTGTACTTAAGAAACCCAATCGAAACATTGCCGCATGATTGGACTCAATGGCCGAGTGGTCTCAAGTTTGTTTTAACTACTGCATCACTAGTTAATACTGAGGATGTGAGTTCAAACACGCTCGTGGCAGTGCATTTGATAGGTGTGCTCGTGTGCAAGGATTGTCAGTTTTCTTGTCGAATGTCGTTTGTTGTCTCCGGCATTCCGGCTTCTTCCACAAATATATTATTGGTTATTAAAGAAATTAATAATGCGCACTCGTAAACAATAATTTTTCTGATGATTAAAATATAAAATAAGAAGAACTTAATGATTGCTAATATGGCAATCACATTGCGTAGATGTAAGCCGCCACTTTATGACAACGTATGGCCTACACCAATGAACAAAACCTATTACATCGGATATGTTCACGCATTCCGTTCTCAATCAGAGTAATGCACCGACATATTTTTTACGCTCAATTTAGATTCAAAAAGTAACAACATCCATTATTCAAATACTTTCTTGTTTTTAATCAAAAATGATAATGTGAAAGTTTTAATAAAATCGATAGTTTAAGTAGATAATCTTGTTTTTTTTATTGTCTTGAACATCCAATATTGCTTTATGGTCACATAACCTTCATTGCATGTACTCTGTTATCGTAATGTCCATATCGACCGCATACTGCTTCGCATTTTGGACAAGAATGAATAACGTTCTTACAACATTTGCATACTAATGGCATCCAAAACAGACAGATACATCTACAACAGAAACAACATTAAATATTGAAAACGTTAACACAATAAATATATTTAATATTGGAACTTATATAAAATAAAATGAAACAGTGTTCAGTATTTTTATGTTTAGATTCTGTATGATTCTGCGTACTGACGTTGTTTATCATCTTAACAACGTGTTATATTGTTCTTTTATTTGTCTTTGTTCTATTATAAATATTACTTTTACTGTTTGGTCTGTTTTCTGTAATATCCATTTGACGTGGCTCGGTACTTATGCATCCCGTCAATGTGTTTGTATTATCTTTCATGTTTGCTGCTGTGTTTTGTATGTGCAACTTTTTGTGTTTCTGTGGTTCATATGACGTGACTCTTAAAGATCCCGCCAATGTGTTATTGTTCTAGTATATGCCATTATGTTATTGTTTTATTTTAAAGTTGAAAATACTTTGAACAACAAAAGTATTTCATTTGCGTAGGGTTTTAACCTTTTGTGAATTCTTGAAAATTCTGAAGAACTTCTTGATAATATATAAATCTCGGTCTGCTTCTGAAATAAGTTCTAACATACTTTTGATTTTTTAACCCTGTATACCACCATTCCACATGTGAATGGTGTTTTTTTAAACATTGAACGGCAAAATTATTTTATATTTCTTCAAGTAGCAATGCGACGTTTTCATTTTATGACGTCAAACACGCAAAGGAATGCATGTGGTTTTAAAATTTGATAGATGCTTTTGGGGCTTTTTTTGTTAAATATTTGTTGGTTTTGAGATTGTGACACAATGATGACTGCTGTACCCATATTTTGACTATTTAACCTTTTATGTCTGTGTTGTTCACGCATCGTTGTAAATATAATGATATTTCATACAAGTGAGAGGTTTAGCGCAATAAAACCAGGTTCAATCCACCATTTTCTACATTTGAAAATGCCTGTATCAAGTCAGAAATATGACAATTGCTGTCCATTCGTTTGATGTGTTTATCATTTGATTTTGCCATTCGATAAGGGATTTTCCGTTTCGAATTTTCCTCGGAGTTCAGTATTTTTATGATTTTACTTTTATTTTTATAAAAAAACATAGAAGTTAATCTTGCTTCACTGATCCTGAAATCTTTAAAATAAATAAAGGTGGGTTTATCTTTTTTACACGATAAGGACATCACTAGAATTTTTGATTTGTCAAACTGTCACAGTGGAAAAATGGACAAAAATTGATTTTGAGACTTTTTGGACATTTTGTTAAAGATTTTGTAAAACCAATGTTTTTGTTATATTTGTAATATTTCACTAGGGATTTTGATATTTTTATTGTGCAAGATTTAAGTCAAGCTTAGAAGATTAAGCTAGTCTAATTTTTTTAATATATTTTTTTAATTAGCGACATTTTACTTCAAAATTATCTATTATTCGTATTTGACAAGCCAAGACTTTAATTCCTTAAATAAGTCTGTATGTTCTATTGTTAATTATTATCTATGTGTTAATTTTTCTGTAATCCCTTAATTGAATTTTCTCACTCATTCAGAGAAATATTTGTCAGGTCGACTATACAAGTAGTTTTGGTCTGTTATATAAACTATGTTGTTATTTTGATGTGGCAGATTGGATTTAGTATTACACTGAGCAGTTCCAACTCTGTACATTTGCATTCCATGCTGACTTCTCGTACTGTTTATTGTGTGTGTGTGTGGTTCCAGGCCAACACATTTCCCAGTCACAGATGTACCCAAAATATATTTGTGACAAAACCGTGCATGATTCGAAATATTATTTCAAAAGTCTTATTTACAAAATATGAAGACTATGAAATCAAAACTTATAAAGTTCTTGCGTCTGACGCGCTTTTTATTGATTTATCTTTATCATGAACGCTGAAAGCCAATATTTGAAAGCCAATGATATATAAGATCCAACACAACTGGTGAGTTATATGGTCAAAAAGGACTTGATCAAAAAACATAACCAAATCCATCGAAGATCAAGTGAAAAGATACATCTACAACAGAAAAAAAAACAATTGCTTCAGGGAGCTAACATCGTAAGGACAACTTAAGAAAAACCTGTCAGTACCGAAGTGATGACTACTAGTACTAGTACTAAGCTAATGATACACTCGGGAACTGATAGTCCACCAGCAGCGGTAACGATCTAGTGCTACAAGGTGGACGTTCCATACTACCGTATTAACTGAAGCAAAACATATTTGACATTCATTGTGCGCACCCGTAAACATTGTTCTTGCAAAATACGAAATCAGAAATGGCGTATTAATATTATTATCACATGGTAAAAATCTTAACAAATATATATAGGAACTCATACGACTTTAATAATGAGAAATCCACCATACTCCATCTTCTTATGTTTATGTCCCACCCGCCTACGATAGAGGGGCATAATGTTTTCTGGTCTGTGCATCCGTTCGTTTGTTCGTTCTTTCGTCTGTCCTTCCGTCCGTTCGTCCCGCATTAGGTTAAAGTTTTTGGTCAAGGAAGTTTTTGATGAAATTGAAGTCCAATCAACTTGAAACTCAGTACACATATGCTCTATGATATTATCTTTCTCATTTTAATGCCAAATAAGTGTTTTGACCCCAATTTCGCGGTTCACTGAACAATGATAGTGCAAACTTCAGGTTAAAGTTTTTGGTCAAGGTAGTTTTTTATTAACTTGAAGTCCAATCAACTTGAAACTTAGTATTCATGTTCCCGGTGATAGTATATTCTAATTTGAATGCCAAATTAGAGTTTTAACCCCAATTTTACGGTCCACTAAACATAGAAAATGATAGTGCGAGTGGGACATCCGTGTACTATGGACACATTCTTGTTAAATTATTGATTTTGTAAAAAGACCGAGAGTACGAATCCAATATAGATTTAAATTGCTATTATTACAGTTCATCGAAATGATTCGGCACCTTTTGTCGGTATATCAAACCATATGAAATGGCATAGAAAAATATATGTAACTATTGAGTTGTAGTGAAGTAGTTGCTACTCTCAGAACAACGAATTGACCAAAAAACATATTGTGTGCAGTTATCAATTTGATATCGATGAATTAAAATTGTGTCATTTTTTCTTGCTCGGAAGTTTTCATTTTCAATATCATCAGGCCATTTATATAATGAGAATGGCAGAACATATTACAAAATATGTAACGATAACAATTCAATATGCACAGTTTACATAAACTACGTCTATTATAGAAAAGCATACTCTGAAATACTTGCTTACCCCACTAACAATAAAACAATGGCCTTTATGTACGAGTCACAGTCAGTAACATATTTAGTCACCGTTGTTATATTTTCTCCGCAAGCGGGACATTTCATCCGGACCGGAGTTTTACTGTTTGCTGGATTGTTTGGATCCTTTACATTAACCACGTGCACCACACCTATCGTAACTGGATGATGCTGGAGAGTGGCTTGTCCATGAGGATTTGGCGGCTGTCCGTAAGGAGATAGTTGTGGCGGATCATTGTATATTGCTGGTGGTGGAATCTGTGAGTAGGAAATTGGAGATTTGTCCCGTACTTGTTCTGTTGTGTTCATTGCACTTCAATGGATTATGATCTAAAATATATATCCAAAAATTATTTACATAGTATTAAGGTTGATTTTTACTAAGAATATTTGTTTTTTCTCTCTCCATACATTTAAGTTGAAAGGATAAAATGTTGCGATTTGTACATTACCTGATTTTTTTTAGTATTGACTATTATTCATAAAAAAATATGATATGTTTTAGGATATGAAAAAAAGTGTGCCAAAAAAAAAAAAAAAAAAAAATTTAAGGCAATAACAACTGCCATATTAATGATTTGGTACAGTTACTTTCATCAGGTATTCTCGGGACCAAAAGTATTTTAAACGTTTGAGAGTACAAAAAACGATCCCCTTTGGTTGTTTGAGTGTCAACAGTAAAAATTAATTCAATTGCAAATTTTTGAATTCCCAAATTATGCCTTTATCAGATTGGTGCTGCAGATTATGACTGTTAGTGTATACTGTTCATCATGCTGTGTTATATATTTTAGGATGTGCTGCAACCGATACAAAGTAGAAGCCGACTTTTTTTTTATGTAATTCATTATTCCGCTTTAATCCCGCTATATTTTCGTGTGCCTACCCTTCATCACAAACTGATCAGAGGTAATCTTATAAATTTTTCATTGTTTCTTTATTTAAACTAGTATTTGGATTTTTTGGTTGCTGGCCGAACATTATAAAAAGGAGATGTGGTATGAGACAACTATCCACCAAAGTTCATGAAGTGGAATTAGGAATTATAGCCAACCGTACTGCCTTCAGCAAGGAGATAAAACACATACCGTAAAGTGGACGCCAAAAGGTCTCGGCATGAATAATATGAAACAATTCAAAAAGGCCTTATGTATGACAAAACAATAAACGAAAATCAAATATGACAGACATGGGCAAACGACAACCACAGAACTACAGGTTCCTGATTTGGAACAGGCACATAAAGAATGTGGCTTGATTAAACATGTTTGTGAGCGCGCAACCTTTGTCAAACCTTGGATAGTGGTACAACAGTACAACATAAGAAGCTATACCAAGAGGCTTTCAAATTGACAGAAAACCAAATGTCCCTGTTTGAAACTGATATCTTCAAAACTGGACCCTTAATAACAGGAGCACATACAAAAAAAATGAATGCGTGTAGAGTTTAGAAATTGAAAGGACAAAATCAAATCAATGTATAAGTATCAACTTTCACCACATAAACTTGAAAACTATAATCGTGAAATCCTTCACTCAGTCACAGGAAATTAGATCATATTTCGTCATTCAAAGCGTGAAAATTTACTTGACCTTCATTTAGTCACAGGAGACAACATATCTCATTTAAAAAGTGTTCAGCAAAGCGTTTTCGTGTAATTTCATTTATACATGGGCAACGCTCTAGATAGATAGGTATCATTTTTCACTGCTCAAAAGGTCTACAACTCGACAACGATAAAAGCCAAATTTATGAACCTCTCACTTGTATGGCAGTCGCACAGGGACATTGAAGACTATATGTTGTCCTTTAGAGGTCTTTTGAGGATGTTTAAACTTGTTGATTTACCTTTACCATTACCTTTACACAGTACAGTGCCTTTTTTCCGAACGTCTTTCCAGTTTTAGTCACGTCATTAGTGTAAAATAACGTCATATACATGACGTCATTACGGGAACCTTTGTGATGAGTGGACACATAGCAATAAGGAGTATTCTTTTTACCCAAACTCCGTAACAGTGGTAACAGCTTGATACGCTTGTTTGTAGTGAAAGGGAAGTACGTCATTGTGTTAACTACTTTTTTTTCGGTCTATGAAGAAATAACATAAACAATGTGGTGAACACTGAATAATAGCGTGCTATTTTAAATTGTGCACCACATGTTTTATGTTATTTCATTAGACAGAAAAATAGTACAGTCATTTATAATTTTAAGCCGGAGTAAATCATTAAAAAGGTCGATTAAGTCACGGTCACATGACATCATTATGTCTATGAGCTGATAGACAAAACACTGGCAGCTAATCAGAAGACGCCATGATTTACACACAGCATATTGGATGGAGAGGTGTCTCATTGGCACTCATACCACATCTTCTCATTTCTATATAGGTTTTCTGTTTCCGGTAACTGTCAATAATATGGATTGAATTTCTTATTAACATTAGTTTGTTTCGTATAGATACTATAAGATAACAACCATTTTGTGTATTTATTTTTTCATGGGAATCGCTTCACTTTAAATTTCCTTTTCATGATCAGAACCTTTTTTGTTTAAAGCTGGACACAAGCATTTTTTTAAATAAACAATATACCCCATCCAACCTTTCTTACTTCTATGTTAATAAGTGTGTGATAACCTCATTTTGATATATGAAAAAACTTCTTCAAATATCCAGTATTCAAGTAGCTTACTTAATAACATAGCAAGTCATTAATGCATGGTAAGGGAATAGCATTCGGTATCTATTTGTATCTTTATATGATAATACATTGTTTCTCTCTGAGGGTGGTAAATGGGGTGTGCTTGCACGGAAAAAACGTGAAATAAGACAATCACGTTGGACGTGAAATAATTTCTTTCATGAACGTTTCATGAAAAATAAATACTTTGATATCAATCTTTTGTGACTGAGTCACTGTCTTCTTGTATATATAAACTCTCTGTTTTACTTGGTATTCCCGATTTAATATACACATTAATGGTATTATTGGTTTACGACTTTTAAAAAAGTGTTTCTTGACGATCCCTGCCAAGAGTTTAAAATTTCATTTGAAAAATACCGAGCACGTAAAATAAGCATTTGAAAATCACGAAGCACGTCAAATTAAATAAGCAGAACACGTTGAACGAGGCACCTGTCTTGCACGACTGAACGTCAAATAAAAAGGTAAAAACACGTTGAACGTGAAATAAAAAACGACGATCACGTTGCACGAAAAAAAACCTTAACCACCCTCCTCTCTGGTTCTGTCCTTTGGACTGTTTTTCTTCATTCAAACGTTGCCAGCATAAAGCACGTTATACAGAGCCAACTTCCGAGGTCACGGTTGTCTTAAAGTTGCGGAACAATACTTAACTTTAAAAGGGATCATGCATACAACCGTTATGAGTAAATGCAATATAAATTAACAAAATCTTCTTGTGTTTTAGGTTGATATTTTTCGACTGACCATATTGTTATCCTGTGAAACACATGGTTTTCGAGTTATAGACATGTGAGTAAAGAATGGTGTTGCGGTAAACATCAACAGCAATCCAACAATGCAAAATATTCTTATGCTTTCAAAGCTTTTCAAAAAATTCTGTTCACTAAAAGAATGCTTATTTAACACATATATATATAATAACACAATTTCAAGGCTCAAATATAATTCATTAAACCATAAGTTTTTCATGTAATTTCAAGCAATGTTCTCCTGTTTGTCCAATGATCTTCCTTTGTAAAAATCTCCTAACAAATGAAGAAGATCTGGATAAGTATATTCCATCGGTGCAACTGTACTCTTTTCGTGGACAGGATATCCTTCTGAAACAATAAAGATAAATGTAAATTATTATTTTTTTTTATTTAAGACTGGTCAGTGGTCACGTTGCCAATTTGAGGACAAGTTACTTGCAACAATGATTTAAAAAAAGAATACAAAATGTTCAAATATATTTGAAAAGGACTGCAAATTTCGCTATATAGCTTAAATTAAAGCGGAGATATCACGACAAATATATTTGGTAAGGAGGGCCATTTTAGAAAATATTGAAGAATATGCTTTATAAGATTAGAATTAAACGGTTGTAATATAAAGTTCAAATATTATATAAAATAAATTCATGACTGCAATATGATTATTAAATTAAATATTAATATAATAACATATAATTTGCGTGCAATGAAATCGATACCATATCTAATGTCTAAACGAATAAAATATAAAAAAGAAGATGTGGTATGATTGCCAATGAGACAACTCTCCACACGAGACCAAAAATAACACAGAAATTAACAACTATAAGTCACCGTTAACACGTCATATCTATAATACTAAAATTACGAGGTCCAATTTATCAGCCGTCATCACGTAAAAACGACGAATCACAGAATTCAACTTTATATATAACTGATATAGTACAAAAGTGTAGATTAAAAATTACACCCCTCCAGGCCCTTTTGTTTTCCACGTAATTAATATTGCCAATAATTAAGAAGTTCTGGGTCGAGTCCGATACCGATACCAATAGTATATTCACCTGTTACCTATTAACTTATCTGTACGTTCCGCATCTGACAGGCGCACTCCCAAACGGTGTATTCAGGATTTATATGCTATATACACGGGCGCACTACGTTTGCGCGCATTTGGGGATTAAAATATTTTACGTTTGCGCGCAGATTTTGATTACATTTGCGCGCATTTATTTTACAGGTAATCTCAGGTAAAAATATAAATAAAAATTAAAAATTATATTAAGTTATGAATAACTATTTTGTTTTTGTATTTTCATATTTATCAATTATTAATTTTAAAAATAGTTTGTTTAACAGTCAAATTATATACTGTTCATATTGAATTCTAAAAGCAAGTAAAAACTCCGTTTTAATATATGAATGTGACGGATTTTCTTAAAATTTTGCATACACCTTTGACTTTGTGTCTAAAAATCGAAAAAAATCTGCGGTTTTATCTCTTTTTTTCCCTGCCTTATGAGACTTATACTAAAGGAAGGGATACTGATACTTGTAAATAATTGAACAAATTAATAGATAAATAAGCATTATTTCCTGTATTTTCCCTAAAAAATAACTGATTGAATTCTTTCAAAATATGTGACTGTTGATGACATTAAGAATGGAAATGGGGAAAGTGTCAAAGAGACAACATACTAAGACTAACGGAAGGGGTACTGATACTTATAAATAATTGAACAAATTAATAGATAAATAAGCCTTTTTACCTGTATTTTACCTGAGTTTACCTGAGTTTACCTGCCAAAAAAATGCGCGCAAATGTAATGGAAAGCTGCGCGCAAACGTAATGATTTTTGCGCGCAAATGTAATGGTAATGCGCGCAAACGTAATGCACCGATATACACGGGTCATAATCACAGGGTTGACACTATTAAATTGTCAAATTGTTGCTTTTTGTGGTATTTTAATCAGTTAGACTTTCTAAGATAACAATACGAATACTTAAAATTTCGACTAAAAATAAGGCGTGCAGGTACAGTTTTCAATTTGTTAGTGGGCATGACGTAAAACAGCAAATCAAAAAATTGAACTTTATTTAAAACTAATATAGGACAATGCTGTTGATTAAAAAAATACTCCATTCCAGGACCTTTTGTTTTCCAAATAATTAATATTACCAATAATTGATAAGTTCCAATTCGACGGGTTCAAACAGAAAGATTTGAAAGCAGAGAAAATCTGTAATTGGCATGACTTTATCAGATGACTACTCAAATATGGCTTGCGTATAGTTATATACCTTAATTCAGTCACGGACCCGCGATATCACGGGTGTGTTCTAGTGCTATATATAAATGCAACAAACGTGTTAAGTTGCCCGAATATTTGGGATATCAGATAAAGGTTATACTCGTTTTTCAAGACATTATAGTCATTATAGCTTAATAGAGAAAAATAGGGTCTGAGTATAGAAGTCATTTGACCAATAAAAACTTATTAACCGACTTTTTTTTTTCGTCAAAAAAGCACAAATAAGTGTCTACAAAATCGATATGCACCATGTATATACTTTCACCTCAACTACAAAAATGTAAAATAACAAAAATACTAAATTCCAACGAAAATTTCAAACGGAAAGACCCTTCATAGATGGCAAAATCAAAAACCCATACACACCAAACGAATGGAAATCAACTGTCATATTCCTGGCATGGCACACGTGTTACCTTTGTAGAAACTGATTGAAAAAAAATCGTTTTTATAGCTAGTTTAACCTTTCCACTTGTATGACAGTCGCATACAATTCCATTATATTGACAACAATGTACCGTCTTGAACAATATATAAATAGTAAGTGGATGACGATAAATACAATACGTATAGTACATGCATGCACAACACAACGACAAAACAAGACCGCTACATATAAATAAATCGCGCGCGGTGTTCAACGGGGATAAGGGTAGACTTTATTCTGAAAAATAGTAAATTTTCCTAGTCTTAGTAAATTTTCCTAGTGTAAGACTAAATTATCAATCAGTACATGACTTGCAAGTATTTTTCTTGTAAGATTTTTTTTGTGAAATGAGTTGCAGGAGCATGAGTTAAAACTGGATATTAATATATGTTTAGTTCTGTATTAAAGTTTTGAAAGTAATTCAATGTACGTATCGATAAAGACAATATTAAAAGATCTTACTATATACAATGTTAAATTGATAACCTTTAACATGTTTCGGAATAAGCTTATTCAAAACTTCAAGGTAGGAGTATTAAAGATAGTTACTAACCACCGATCTTTTAGACTTATAGAAATCTAGCATATATTTAAGCAAAAGAGTTATGATTATGACTGTGCATGCTTACTATAGAAAAATCTATAGATGTGTTATGAGTGCCAATGAGACTACTCTCCATTAATATATGTATTTACTAAAATGCTGACATCAGCAACAAGAGTTCACTCGAAATAAACAATTTACATTTTGAACACCGTTAGTAAAATAATAATTTTGAAATATATTTCGCTTATATTACATTGAAAAATTTCAATTTATATGTTACTACTAGCACTAAATAATGTAATAATGTGTGTTTGTGCGCGCCTAGTCCACACTAACCTGGACGGTCTCTTTCCATAAACCCTACATTATCTGCTGAAATATTGCATGAAAATATCAGTTTATAGTAAAGAAGGTAAAAATAAGTGTAAGCCCTAACCAGAGTTATGTATAAACAAAGTAAGTTTGAAATTGCATTGTCAATAATAAGTTTGTAATCTTCAGATACCTAAAAAGACGTCCAATAGAATTCCATGCACTGGTAATTATGCCTTTTGATTCTAGTAATACATGACCTATATATATGTGTGTGTGTGTGTGTAATAACTAGTAATTGAAGGGAATTTCAAAAGAATTTAGGAATGAAAGTCCCCCCCCAAAAAAACATTTTGAGATGGCTAAAATAACCGTTATCTGCATCGTGGCACTAAAATACTTTTGGTCTTTTGTGAAAAGTTGTCTCATTGGCAATCACACTTCATCTTTCTTTTTTATATTTTAAAACAAAAGACAATCATAAAACTCAAGACTGTCAAAAATACTGTATATATACAAATAGTATTTCATTAAATGGAAAATATTTCATCTGAGGAAATAAAAACATTTACCGAATGCTAAATATACGTAATACAACATAGTCTATTGGTAGTTATTCACCAAGATTAATTGATGGTCGTAGAAATAATTATGGCACTTCAGAGAACTAATTCTGATGATATGCTAATTCATGTATTGTTTCTAGGTAGATAGAAAATCAAAATATTTAAAAACAAAAATAGAAGTTATGAAAAAGCAAACACTATAAAGATTACTACTCCAAAGCAAGCAATACCATAATGGATTAATAGATCAAAGTAAACGAGACGGAATAAAACTTAATGAGAAAATTATATTGGAACTGGTTTGCACTTAAATATGCAGTGCTTCAACAGTCAATCTTAAATTATTTTGATACTGTATGCGCTCCTTTAATACATCAATAGGTGAATAAACATTGTTTTCATTCAAGTATTTTCTAAAAGAAATGTCTGACCTCGAATATTGCGGACTTTGCAATTGCTTAAGTATAGTCCATGGGTTCCGTTTTAGATAGATACAAGTAAAGTAACATATTTCTTGTACATGAAGCCTACCTTCGATGGCAATTTTCTGTGTACTATTTACTGCAATGCAACACGCGATTAGTACCCACCAAGTACAGTCCTTCATCTTTAATCAGCCTGAAAATTAAGTTTACTTTTGTTTTAGCAAAGATGTTTACAGAAAATGTGGTTTCCTTTGTACGTGTTCATTATTTTATTTATATATTTAGCAACGGAGGACACGAAAATATTCCTAGTACGGTTTAATTCTTTTGTACTTAATCTTGTGTAAACTAAAACAAACAAAGCATAAATACAGATGTTTTCGTTAGAAGAAAAAAAAACGTAAATCAAAATGTCGGACATTTACGAAAACTTAAAATACATGTCTTGAAAACAATCAGAAAATAAAAGAACTTTACTTTTTGGAGAAAAATTACGGTATACAACTTACATTTGTTCCATATTTTTCAGTTTTTGCATTTTGGATGAAATGTTGGTTTTTCTTCAGTTTAAAAAATAATTCATCACTTTAAAACTTTAATATGGTTGTTTTATTGTTGTTGAGAATTAATATCTTATTATCTATATTACCACTTGACTGGACGAACGCAATGTGTATCATGATAACAGTCAGAAGCATATACTGCATTTAAAGCACAACAGGAATTTCTGAATACATTGGACAACACAAAAGACCACACCAACCATGGATCAACGACAAACTCCTTCAAACAAACACATGCTCAAAGCAAAACACATGGTTGATAGACTAATTTCATAATTGTTTTGTTTTTTCGCGTTTCGTTTAAAGTATAACGGGAAAATATTGTAGTGACGGATATGGGTCGTATGAATATATAATAGTGTCACTTATATAGACGTACTTTCTGGTGAGTAAGCATAGGGTCACTTTCTAGCTGTCAAGCAACGAGTGAACACTGAACTTATAATGGACGTCAAAATTCGATCCGAAATACAAAATGAGGTTCAAGCTGTTTATCGGAACTCGCGTACACCATTGTTGAATAACATGACCACACTTTTAGATAACCATCTGAAGTGTTTCAACAAGCATTTCCAATCTACTCAGAAGGCGTTAGCGGAGTCCCAAATGGCAAAATTAGACGAGACATTATCAGATAAGCATAACTTCAAAAAAGGGGAAAGAGGAACAACACAAACATGACAGTAAAGTTTTGGTGAAGTTCAAGGAAACGAACCGTAAGCTAAATCAGGATTATCTCAAAAAGGGTAATGTTGAGTTGGCAAAGGACAAGATTACAGAAAGTATTTTTGTTTAGTTAAAGACAGACAGAAATAAATCAAACAAGCGGACTCATCAGAAGCAGGTTGAAGAGGTGTAGCAGGATAAATCGCTAATCCGTTAGCTGAAAATGCATAGGACGAAACTAAAGAATGTATAAAGCCCAAAGTAGAGAGGAAGCGAAAATTATGTATCAATTAATAACACAAAATCCATAGAAGTACCAGTCCAAACGCAAAGAAAATAACAACGGTTTTGTCTCAGCATTCAACAAAACGCAAGTTCATAACTCATTGTGTGTTCAAGGTGGCAGGAGAATTTCTTTCCCATTGACATTTCCTTACTGTCGATTTAAGATAATATTTGGTTTGTAAAGTTGTTGAATACCAAGGAGTGCATACTAGTACTAGTATTCAATTTTGACGAATCCTTGTTTCAGACCTCTTGATGGTTACAAACTTAAATATTTAGCCTCACAGCCTACGACCCTTGTGTTGGTCTTTTCAAATAACTTCTTTGTTGCTCTATAATTTGTACTTACTTTTAAAAGCTATATATGTAAAGTCCGTTTGTAAACACCATGTATCACTAAAGGCACACATAAGCTTCGTGTTAAGATAAGAAATCTTCATGTAAGATTACACAAGTCACATTTTGTAACTTAACAAAGTAATCATACTTTTTACCCGAAGCAACATTGAATTCTGTGTAGACTCGTTATCAGCACAGTGTGGGAACGGAACTGTACGGGTTTCTTCTAATTTTGTCATTCGGGAGACTGTCAAGCGGTGCTCCAACATTTGCAAAATAACAAGTTGCTTGATGAAAACTTTGACGAACTCTTATGTTCCTATATAACGTTTCTGCTTCAAGTTTTGATAGCTAAATCATTCTTTGTGTAAATATGAACCAATAAAATAATAAGAAACATATATGCATCCAAACGTTTTCCTTAGAATGGTGGAGCTTCGTGTAAAACGATCAAAATTGTCACACAACAGCGATCAAAAATGTCGAATAAACATCGAAAAATCAATGTTTGCTACCTGAATTTTCACATGTAACTTTATTGATATATAGTCTTACCTGTCTGGCAGTTTCAAAGCCATTGTCCCAGTAGAAATCTAAATATATTCATTTTCTTCATGTCGGATATTTTTATTGACTGTACAATCGCTTGCAAGTTTACTGTAATATCACTCGGAGCCTTTCTGTACAATCGCTTGGAGCATTTCTTTTCATCGTTTGGCCAACTAGACTACTCTGAAAGGAGGGTAACCTACTTTATCGTGTTTTGACTTCACGGTCCAGCTAGCAAGCAAGCTAGTCAAAGGTATTACTTTTTCCTACACACTCATTGCATTTTGCTGTAACAGTTTTTTGTGGCATATGACTAATTATAACTCTTAAGTAGATAATGCTTACTACTATAAAATGTATCTCTTCTGCCACATTCGTGATCATTTTATGTTTTCCATGATACCTTTGTCATATAAATATTTATTAAAACTACTGCAATCCAATACAATATATGTCTGGCATGATTTTTCTCTCCTTTTTCTGTTACGATTTAATAACAGTTACTTATTTGGTATTGTATCATTTAAAAAAAACCTAAATTACACACACAAAAGTGTTAATGATGTTTGAAGCTTTTATTTGAATGGATGCAGCCTGCATTAGCGGATCCGGTATGCGGGGAGAGGGAGTTTTGGTGGTTGAAACCTCATTTTTTCCGGTTCTTTTTTTTTAATTTTGTGGACGTTTCAGGGTGTTTCGTGGTTTGGATCCCCCTTTCGATACCGATTTTGCATTGAACTTAAGCAGTTCATCTTGCAAATTCTTCTTTCTTGTATGTTTTCACGTTTTTTTTTAAAACAAAATGTAAATCAAATCGTATTCTAATACCAGTATTTACACTTCTACGTTATTTGGTATCCGGTTGAATATTACATCTCATTGGCAATCATACCATATCTTCTTTTTTGGGGTACTATATGAACCATTTCCCTGTATGTATTAGAGTACATATTTGATATATTCTCAAACAAGATCACAGTCAATTCTTTTCAGAAAACAGTGATCTATATCATTAAGGTTTATGTACCCTTCTGTAGTCTTTTTTGTACGAATTTTTCAAACCTCAGTTGTGTCAAAACTACAGATATAATGAATAATAGAGACAAGCCATTTAGTACATATTCCAAGGGGAAACTTCATGCAAAGCATTATTTTTTACTGTTTCATTGCATTTGATAGAGGACTTTGTAGCAAATAAATCAAGATTTTTATAGAAAATCCACAGCCTTTAATACAGAGATTTTTGTGATAAAATTTGAAACACATAAGTTACTCACTTAATTTTCTATGATGTGCTAGTGTTTAGATATTTAAAGTATATTCTTGGTGTAAATAAGAAAGCCTCAAATTTAGAAGTGTTATCAAAGGTTGCGAGATTTCCTCTTTATTTTTCTGTCATTCTATCTATGGTTAAATATGTACACAGGCTTGAGAAAATGGACAAAGGATGCTTATGTTTGTAATAAAATTTTAGGTGCAAAAAACATTAATTGTTGGTATTCATCTATGAAATATTTACTTCAATCACTTGAGATACAAAGCTCAATAAATTAATTAAATTTGTAAAATGTAAACTTTGTAATAGTTTTAAAACATTTTGGTTGGTCAAAAGATCTGGAACCTTATCACAAGGTAATATTAAATTAGAAAATAATTTCAACCTCAAGACTGACTTTGAAAAGAAGGCTTATTTATCAATTAAATATTTTAGTATAAGAAGAGCTATATGTAAAATAAGAATAAGTGCTCATGATCTTAGAATTGAGAAAGATAGATATAGTAAAAAATACATAGAGAGAACTCAACGTCTATATATATGTCATCACTGCTTATCACATGGATCAAATTCTATTGAAGATGAAACCCATTTTACAGTAAATTGTCCATAATTATTATTTGATGAAGTTATCACTTTTTGTACTAATTTTAAAGAACTACCTAATGATAAGACATATGTCTGGCTGTTCACAAATGAGCATTTACCAACTCTCATGTGCCTAGGAAATTACATTATTAAAGGTTTAGAAATAAGATTCAGATGTAAACAAAATATATAAAATAATATAATATTTTATTGTTATAAGATTTAATATAATAGTTATATAAAACACATGTTGTATTAGGCTCTGATCCTGTCCATAACGTTATAGTATGGTATTAGTTTTCTGTTTTGCTTTTTCCAATCATATTGTGTTGTAAAACGATGCCCTTTATGGGTTCTATATTAGATTAATAAAATTCTTATCTTATCTTATCTTATATACTGTTTTGTTTTATTTTGTTGTTTATTGCTTGTTTAAACTTGTATTTTCACAAACATTATAAAAGTTAAATGAGAATAAAATACACTATTTGACAAAACAAAAATACTTTTTTTATTTCCATTAAATCTTGTTGTTTAACTCACACGGCTGCATGCATGCAGGTCATTTGTTGGGCTGAAAGTTTTGAGATCTGTATAACTACAACCAGGGGCGGATCCAGCCATTTTTAAAAGGGGGGTTCCTAACCCAGGACAAACAGGGGGGGGGGCCCAACTACATGTCCCCATTAAAATGCATTGATCGTCAAACAAAGAGGGGGTTCCAACCCCGGAACCCCCCTTTGGATCTGCACCAGACAACACTTACACCATAACCAATGATTGAAGCTACATTGTCTCTCCTTTCTGATTAAATGTTTGTGTGCAGCTTTAAGGTAATCAAATGTCAAACCAACCGTTATTGTATTGATATGTACTGTCATAGATAAAGGAAGATGTGGTGTGAGTGCCAATGAGACAACTCTCTATCCAAATAACAATTTATAAAAGTAAACCATTATAGGCCAAGGTACGGCCTTCCCCATGTACGCTTTGGATTGTCTCAGGTTAGGGATTCATGTCTGTCATAAAATTGAAATGGCCAAAGAGACAGCAACCCGACCAACGAGAAGAAAACAGTCGAAGTGCACCAATGGGTAGTCAACACAGCGGGGAAAAAACGCTCTGGAGACGGGCTTCAGCTTGCCCCAAAACAAAAATGTGTACTTGTTCAGTGAAAATGGAGATCATACTAAACTCAAAAAACTATGCATATACATGTATATATATATATATTAACTCAAAACATTAAAGACTTACAAACTCAGAGACTCCATTACTTTGGACAGGCTCAAAATACGTCTGGTTCAAACGTGTTTTGTAAGATCTTAACCCTCCCCTTATACCTCTAGTCAAAGTACAAAAACACATACAATTACGGACAGTTTACCGTTAATTGTTTTGTTATAGTTTAGGCCATTAGTTTCCTCAATTAAATTGTTACATATTTTTCATGTCGATCCCTTTATAGCCAACTATATATATACGGGATAGATTTTTTTTTTCATTATTGAAGATCGTACGATTGTCTATCTTTTGAACTTTTGTGGATACTTGTCTCATTGGCAATCATACCACAATTTCTTATATTTATATTGACTCACCAGATCGACACAAAAAACATAACATTTAAAAAAAAAACGTGTTCAGACGTGTAAATGACATCATCCCCAGATGACTTTTTGTAATCTATGTTTGTATTATCCCCGGCAAACACAGATTTATATTTTTACCTAATTAAAAGCGGTGCATTACGTTTGCGTTTAAAAGACATCATCTTTGATAAAAGTATATGATTCCGGACTGTTGTATTGCTTTTTATTTATTTTTGGCAAATGTTCGCGTTTATTGCATGCTAATTTGTGGCTGCACTGCGTTGTGCAAACGGATCAAAATGAGTTATTCAGGTGTATTTAGATTTTTAATGTTAATAAAAAAATGTCATAACATATTAATGTTTACATCACTTCATAATCATGTTATATCGGTGACCAAAATTACACACAAATGAATTTGAAACGTTTTTTTTTTTTTTTAGACTAATACAACTTATCCTTTTATGTACGACAAGAGGTTTAGCCAGGTTATTGAAGATAGGTATCGTGCTCTGTAGATCATTGATAGAGTATTGGCTCATTGTGTCAAGACCTAGCTCGTTCCGATTGTTAAAGAGTGCAGTTATCATAGTGTGGACGGAAATCAAGCTCTGAATTCGAGTTACACGTGCATGGCATTGGGAATAAGTTTCTTCTAGCAAGATAACAGATTATATAGAAAGACACAGATAAAAACAACAAGAAGTACTTCTCAAGAGTCACACTTTAAGTATGTATCTAATATTTATAATTATCAAATTATTTGTAAACAATTCAATGTCCAGTGTGATAAGAATAATATATGTGAATACTTTACCCAAATATAACAGTCGTGTTTACAAATAATCAGACCTAAGTTATCATAAGTCTATTTATGTAAATGATATAAACTGAATAAAGTGCAAAGTTGTTATCTTCGAACTGAAGGGATGGATTATAGCAAGGTGAGTTTTAAAAAATATTGTGCAAGTTAAAAATTATTTTTGCTGTAATATAACTATATTGTAGCACGGTAGTATGTGCATTCCTTGCATCACTTATTGTTTGGAGTCCATAGGAATATTTGTTTAGCCGTTTCTATTTGGAATGGTAGTGCCTATCGTTTGTCCTGACAATTTTTTTTGTATTCAAATTATGATAACAGTCGTAAATACGGGTAAGAAAATAACGAACTATGACATTCGGACAAGAATACGGGTAAGAAAACTAAAAATACAATGACATTCCGTCATGAATACGAGTTAGAAATTAATGTACTTCAACAATGACATTCGGTCGAATTGACAAACTATTGCAGTCAGTTGCGAATAACGGTTTAGAGAATGGTAAAGTATATCAATGTCTAAACTGTAATTAAAAGATGTCTTACACCGATTATTACTATTTTGTCAAGCCGAGTTAAATACTGGAGTATGCATTTCTTACCCTTCCTGAGCACATGAGTTCATTCACCTATTTACTTTTTTAACAACTAGTTTCCTCAATTTTTCCAACAGCGGTTTTTTAAGAGCTATCTTCTAATGTTTAATTAAATTTTGTCTTTTATATTTTCTTTCTATCTACATAGTTATGTCCCTTTCTTTGTATAGTCCTAACAATACATGAATAAGAGTCAATTTTTGAAAATACCACAATGTAAACTACCTTTTGACAAAGTACGAAAAAACATTGTTTGATTTGTAAACATATCACCTTACACTACATTTTGTAATCATTATGCATTTTTCACGGAAGCAATACTATATCAGCTTTTTTCAATTTCGTTATCTGCATACACAAATACTTTGTTACTTATTAACTTTCTTGTTATATATTTATGGACGGCTCATAAAGATGATATAAATATGAAGTTGCCTATCTGAGAGACAACATTAAGCACAAGCCAAAATGACGAGGACGACGACGTCGACGACGCCTAAACCAGCACCATCAGCAATACCAACAAAAACCACCATATTATCAACTGTATATACAACCCTTAACACAACAGCTTCGATAAGGCCAACACCAGAAGGTTTGTATGCATGTATTTTAGTTGATTGATAAATTTTGGGAATAGTTTTCTATCATTTTTTTAGTTAGTTTACGCTGTTTCATATGATATACACCAACCATCAAGATTCGAAGTGCTGTCCATATGAAAAATCATAGACACTTGTGACAGAAAAAAAAATCCTAAATACCTTAATACATTAAGTGCCTGCGTTAAAAATGCATTGATTTCTGCTTTATATACTTAATTGCAAAAAAACATGAAACCCTGACGGGTTATAAATGGAAACATAGTACAATGTATACACAAATGACAAGAAACATAATGCATGATAAATGTTTTTATAAATAAATTCATCATAGATACCAGGATTAAAATTGTATACACCAGACACGCGTTTAGTCTGCAAAAGACTCATCAGTGACACTCGACTCAAAATATAAAAGCCATTTTAAAGATCGAAGTAGAGAGTATTGATGATTAAAAATTCGGAAAGCCTTTAAGATTTGTCAAATACAGCTCATGAATAGTACTTCTGTGGTAGAAAATCTTGTAGTTTAACAAAAAAATCAAGTTTTATACATTTGATATCATTGATAATAAAGCGAGAGTATTGTCTTCTCTTCTATAGATACACTCAAGATTATAGGAGAACATACTCAATTGGAAAGTTAAGACACTTATACCATTCATGGTCAATAAAAAAATCATGAAATTAAGGAATTGAGCAAAATCTTAATCTGCTACCAGTATTTATGCAATTATTTTTTTAAGAGTTTCGTTATTTTTTTATATTTTGTACCCTTTTGCATTGACTAGCTCATATGTTAAGTGTCGATTTTAAAGCTTTTTAGATTTAAAAATTACCAGCAATCAGGGATTGATCATAAGTAAGCTGTTATACAATTTACGTATACGAAAATATGTTGTATGATTAATGCCACACAGCATACGATCGACACTCAGTTTGCTCTTTATGTGTAATGTTTCAAAAGATCAGCAAAATCTAAGCGTTTCTTAATATTTTTAGAAGATGAACATACTATTCACCTATGTTAAGCAATATTTAAAAATATGAGGTCTTTTCTCCCCCTTTCGCCTACAACTTGTGAACATTTTTTTTTCAAGTTTTTATCGATAAGCGTATTCTAAAAATTATAGTTGCCAAACTTTATCGTGTAGACCCAGAATTAAGTAAGAGCACAGACATTGGTGCTACAACTCCGAACCCTTTTTTTTATATCGTTGTGCGTATTCTAAAAATTATATTTGCCAAACTTTATCTTGTAGAAGCAGAATTAAGTAAGAGCACAGTGATTGGTGCTATTATTGGTGTAGTGATTGTAACCAGTGCCATCATTATTTTACTTTATTATTTCACCAAATATAGGTATGTACGAATCATTATTATATTATTTGAAAAGTTATATATTTGGAAATATCTGCACTTGCATGTCCCTGTGCACAAAATTTTTGTTGTGATTTAGTTTACAAAAACCATGAGCATAAAGCCGAGTCATTATCATAAAGATACAAGTTTGAAGATTACCAAACTTAGACAAGGCTCATACGAGCGCTTATTTAAAATATATAGATATATAAGGCATGGAGATGTTATTGTTACAGATCAGCTCAATTATCTATAGTAAAGGATCCTACAAATTAATGTAAGATACAGTCACAGAAAATAATTATATTCATAACTACGTCTGAGTCAGTGACAACTCTACAACATATTTTTATATATATATACATGAACATGCCTTTAACGGTTGGCACGTGTTACCTTTCCTCGTCAGTTTTAATCTAGCGGCGTACTACAGTACATGATATATAAGGCATGAAGATGTTATTGTTACAGATCAGCTAAATTATCTATATATATATGTACGAGCCTTGTCTAAGACTGGTTATCTTCAAACACTTGTATCTTTATGATAATGTTTTTTTGTAAACTAAATCACAACAAAAGTTTACTGGCACAGGGACATGCAAGTGCAGATATTTACAAATATATAACTTTTCACATTATATAAGATCATACAAGTACCGATTATCAGGTTGGTCTGCATATTAATATTGTTAAGTATATGCGGCTTCAGTCACAATATGAAAGACGTTTTTTTGTTGAGAGCGCAGCGATCGAACGAGTAAGTCCAAAAATGCTTCGCTATTGTGTTGAGAAGCTGATATATATATATATATACAGACAACCGAGATAATAGATTTACCGGTTTGTATTTTTTCTGCTAGAAACAGGTGTTTTCTTTCAATGGTCAAATATAAAAACGCAAAGGTTTACATTATTTCGTAAAAGTTTGCATTAAAAGAACTTAATTTGGGAATATTTATTTAGGGGCCAGCTGAAGGACGCCTCCGGGTGCGGGAATTTCTCGCTACATTGAAGACCTGTTGGAGACCTTCTGCTGTTGTTTTTTTCTATGGTCGGGTTGTTGTCTCTTTGATACATTCCCCATTTCAATTCTCAATTTTATTAAAACGCATTTTAGGTTCACGCAAACATATGGAATTTATTTTATAAAACGTGGTATGGTGCTTCCGTATGTATTTTAAAAATAAACTTGATAAAATTGCAACACTGAAAAAGTTTCGCATTCCTCATATCTAATTAAGGGTTAGTGACCATACCCTAGATGTTGAAATGGGAAGATACAAAAATGTACCCAGAGACCAATGGGTATGTAAACTTTGTAATAAACTTGATGATGAATACTATTTTTTTCTATATTTTTAAAACTGAACTCAACTTTAAGAGATTGCTTATTTTTAAAGATTAATAGTATTAACCCTTTCAACCACTTTTAAAGCTAAAACTACTTTTAAATCCTTAATCTGTGCTTTTGACAGAAGTTGGTGACGTTATAAAGCAATCTTTAGAATGCGAAAATGATGTCTATGTCCATCTAAGGTTATATAACAATTTATAACTTTGTTGTTTTTTTTATCATTATATTTGTAGATTTTTACTCTCTGTATTATATATTTGTGTTTGCTTGATCCATATGGGTTTATTTTGCAAATAAAATTATTATAATTATATATTTTCTTAATATGTTTTTTAAGGAATAATAGATTTACTTTTTGTCGAAATCTCAAACGACGAACTTGGTCTACGGGATCTAACTACAGTCAACACAACCCACTAGAACCAGACGAAACTGGTACCAGTGATCCTCCTCCTAGGACAGAGAGACAGTTGTTTTCTATCTCAGACCAGCCGGATGACGATGGATATTTGTATGATGAGATTTTTGATGCTTCAGAATTTACTGATGAAAAGACAAAAAGGTCTATAAAAAATTTGTATACAGCAACACGTACACATGAAGATCATATTCCAGATCTGAATCTCAGAATTTAAATGCTCAGAACTTTTTTTTTAAATATTTCTAAATGAAAATATTTTATGAATAAATGAGCGCTGTTCCTGCTTAACGGCAGAGCGAGTTCCATTATGGTGAATGGCAGTTATATTCAAAAACAATGTTTTAAAACGGCTTACAACCTTCAAGTTCATAAATTGTTTACTTACTGTGTTATTTGTTCTGTCAAGAACCAACTTACAAAATCATTAACAATTAAAAGTCAATACTAGTATATAAATCATTCAAGGGGCCTCGATGGCCGAGTAGTCTAAGTAGTTAGCATTGTAATCACCAGCCATGCAACACTGACGTTGTGAGTTCGAACCCTGCTCGTGCGGGTTCACTCGTTTCCAATCTTAATTGACTAGGATTGTCAATGTTCTTATCGAAGGTCGGTGGTTTTCTCCGGGCACTCCGGCTTCCTCCTCCAATAAAAATTGACCGACACTAAATGCTGTGCTTAAAAATGGCATCAAAATACAAAAAACAAAACAAATGTAAATCATTTCTATAACTATCAGTAGAAATATAGCACCAAGGAGGTTCAACACATTCGAAGCAACCGTATTACAAGAAAAATCAGAAATAGTGGAGTGACCAAGCCAACATTTTTTCAACTTTAATGGACCACCCTACCTGCAGGCTAAATTATGACTTTTTGGAAAGAGAAATGTTTATTCTTTAATTTTTGCTTCGACGTAGAAAATAAGGTGCATTTTTTTTAAAATAAGGTCAAAGGTTAGTGATTTAGTTTTTCACTATTGTAAATTTATTTCACAAAGACTATAAAAAGTCTCCAAAAAATATCTGAATTGTAACTAAACAAGAAATTCATAGTGAAATAAACTGCGACACTTCATTTTAAACGTAATTTGACAATAATGAAACCAGCAAAATTTTAAAGCACATTTTAAAGGGAATTCAGACTAGCACAGTCAGAAGTCTACTTCGTCAAAATTATCTCCCCATTACGCCAGTTCATTTTCACAATCGTAGAAATGGAAGCCGTTGTTGGGATGACGCGCTACCAATTTTGATCTTGGAAACTGTTAAATTTATCCACATTGCATCATTACGATCCTTATATGTCAGTTGTATTTTCAAAGACAAAAATATCAACTAGCTAATGAGCATCAGTTAATAATCTTTTCTGCAATGATTCAACTTAAAACTATTGTCTGATCCACAGGCACTTGTCTCAAATTTTTTTTTCCTATATACCTTAATATAACCACAGGCACTTGTCTCAAAAAAAAAAATTCCTATATACCTTAATATAAGCACTTGTCTCAAAAAAAAAATCCTATATACCTTAATATAACATTAAGGTATATAGGAATTTTTTTTTGAGACAAGTGCCTGTGGTCTGATCGGTTGTCAGGTGGAATTTTCAAAAATTCATAAACATTTAAAAAAAATTCTAATTAAATATTTTGTGGAAGGGCAGACTAG